>NC_057402.1:13691241-14050506 GCF_019320065.1 Cervus canadensis
GTTGGGAAGATCCCCCGGAGGAGGAAATGGCAACCTACTCCAGTATTCTTGCCTGGAGAATCCCATAGACAGAGGAGCCTGGAGGGCTACAGTTCATGGGATCGCAAACAGTAGGACACAACTGAGCATGCAGGCAAGGAAACTAGGGGGGGAAAGAAAAACACAAAATTATAGGATTTAATAAACAGTTGTGATGGTTATTCAACATTGATAATGTGTATCACGCCACTGAATTGTTCACTTAACAACCGTTAAAAAGGTAAACTTCATGTTTTGTATATTTTACTACGATCATTTTCAAAAGCATAGTATTGGTCAAGAATAGAGATTTCTGAATCTAATTTAGCAAAACTTCAATAACAGTAATGAGATGAGCATTACTACTATATGTCATGTACCTAGACTGAGATTCTTTCCCTTCCCTTAGCACTGTCTAAGGAGCTCTGTCTGAAAGTCCATTTCTTGGAAAGCAAATATTGTAATTTCTGTTTTATGCCAGCAAATATTTTAATTTCTGTGTTGAGGCAGACCTCCTAGCCTCAAAGGTTGCTGATTAGCTCATGGCTCACCATTATAAGGACCATTGTAACAGAAGGGATCTTGGAACTGAGCCCCCCACACAGCAACACTGAAGCCCGGGCAACCTAGAGCCAGTGCTCTGCAACAATAGAGACCACCACAATGACAGAACCGCAACGAAAGGGTAGCCCCTGCTCGCCGCAACTAGCGAAAGCCCCAGTGCGGCAACGAAGACTCAGCACAGCCAAAAAAACAAAGGGGGATCGTGGATGTCTTGTTTTACAAGTATATAAGGATTAAGCCTTACTCAGTCATGTCCAACTCTTTGTGACCCCATGGACTGTAGCCCACCAGGCTCCTCTGTCCATGGGATTCTCCAGGCAAGAATACTGGAGTGGGTTGCCATTTCCTTCTCCAGGGGATCTGCCCAACCTGGGAATCAAACCCAGGTTTCCTGCTTTGCAGGCAAACTCTTTACTATCTGAGCCATCAGATGGTAAGCCCAAGCCATCAGGGAAGCCCAAGTTGAGGTCAAAACAGGTTTTGTGACTTGACCAAGATCACAGAGTTCCCTGAAGGATGTGCCAGGACCAGAACCAAGATATCCTACTCAGAGTTTGGTATTCATGTTGCTAAATAAATCATTCTAAAGCCTGTCCATAGAGATATATTTTTATCAGAGACTGCTGATGCCTTTTTTGAATTATAGTCATTTTTATAAAGGGGAAATGTCTAATGAGAAGAAAATGAATGCAGATTTACTGCAGCAAAAGCAACTAAATAAATAAGTCCTTGAGAAATGACTGAGGAGCAACAGCATCTATTATGCGGAAATAAGATACACTAGTTCTACAAATGAGACAGATATGCATTTGTATAGTTTTAAAAGATTTTGAAGACTTTCTTTCAAAAAACCCTGTTTCAACTGTGCATTTTAATTCCTATTCTCTGGGCTTTCGAACATACATTTCCTGCCAAGGTTCCCACTACATCCTGATCTGGAGGTGCCTATTCATCTTCAACATCTGCAGACACCTTTTTCTTTACCTAAAACACAGATCAAACGTGAAAACTACCCTGAACTTCAATTTCCCTCCAAGAAGGTATTAAACATTTCCCTCTCTGTGTTTCCATAGCAACTTACATACATAGACATTTCACCTACAATTGGCTTTCATACTTCAAACTAGATGTAATTCAATATGTAGAGAATGTGAATTGCAGTGCCTAGACTAGCTGCAGGTTCTTGGCAGCTAGGAAACTGCTGCCGCTTGTGTTGCTGTCGGAATGTATGGCTGAACGAATGGCTGGCGGCTCAGTTCATGAACTGGACTGGAATTTGTTTTGCCTCTTATTTCACTTATGTGTTATATCTTTTATCACAATGGGTAATAAAAGGGATAACAGTGTGTATAAGAAGTGCTGGATTAATGATAATATTGTGTACAGCTAGGAAAATAAAGGCCATGACTTGCGCAAAAGTCAAGGGTAATAGGATCTTTCAAAAGATATGCAATGTCATTAGAGTGTTGGATTCATATCATTAAAATAAATGAGTTGAAAAATTATCTTTCTGAAACATAAGTGCTTGGAAAACTTCAGTGCCAAAGATGATACCAGAAATTTAAAAGCTTCAGTGTGTGAAGTTAAAGGACCATGAGAAAGGTTCAGCCTTGTTTTTATTTTTTCTGTTTTAATCAACCAATCTGTTATTTTAGGCCAAAATAACAAAAACATCTTCATTACTGAAAATTCTAAAGAGCAATAACTTTATTATTTTTCTTTGTTATATCTCAATTCTTCTCACTGAAATAGTCACTTAAATATTTTTTATTGACATACAGTTGATGTAAACTATTATATAAATTACACGTGTATGATATAGTGATTCACAATTTTTAAAGGTTTTATTTACTCCATGTATGGTTATTATAAAATATTGGCTCTATTCCCCATATGGCACCCTATATCCTTAAAACTTATTTTATACATAATAATTTGTACCTCATAATTTCCTTCTCCTTTCCCTTTCTCCACTGGTAATCACTAGTTTGATATATCTGTGTCTGATTCTTTCTCATTATATTCACTGGTTTATATTTTTTAGGTACCACATAGAAGTGATTTTATATAGTATTTGTCTTTCTGTTTCTGACTTCTTTCATTTAGCATGATACCCTTCAAGTCCATATATGCTGCTGCAAATAGCATAATTTCATTCTTCTTTTATGGCTGAGTAGTATTCTATTGTATATATATACACCATATCTTCTTTGTCCATACATCTGTTGGTGGACACTTAGATTGCTTTTATATCTTGGCAATTGTCAATAATGCTGCTATGAACATTGGAGTACATGTACCTTTTCAAATGAGTGTTTTTCAGATATAAATCCCTGGGCTTCCCTGATGGCTCAGACAGTAAAGAGTCTGCCTGCATTGTGGGAGATCTGGGTTGGATTCCAGGGTGGGAAGATCCCCTGGAGAAGGAAATGGCAACCCACTCCAGTATTCTTGCCTGGAGAATCCCATGAACAGAGTAGCCTGGCTGGCTACAGTCCATGGGGTCTCAAAGAGTTGGAGACTGAGTGAGTAATACTAATCAGATATATACACAGAAGTGGAGACACTTTTATAATGCAATTTTTAGATAATGTAACATTTAGCAGGAACCCAACTAATGCAAATAGCAAAATAGTATCTTCATTTGTTGCTCATTTAATCCTACCTTGTAACACTTTGTGTATCTCTCATCTTTTTAATACTGTAAGTTTCTCAAGGACAGGAATCATGAGGTGTATCTTTTTTCTAAATTTTTTTACTGGAGGCTAATGTGGAACAATAGACTGGTTCCAAATTGGGAAAGGAGTATGTCAAGGCTGTATATCATCATCCTGCTTATTTAACTTATATGAAGAGTACATCATGTGAAATGCCAGGCTAGATGAAGCGCAAGCTGGAACCAAGATTGCTGGGAGAAATATCAATAACCTCAGATACACAGATGATACCACCCTTATGACAGAAATTGAAGAGGAACTAAAGGGCCTCTTAATGAAAGTGAAAGAGGAGAGTGAAAAAGCTGGCTTAAAACTCAACATTCAAAAAATGAAGATCATGGCATCCGGTCCCATCACTTCATGGCAAATAGATGGGGAAACAATGGAAACAGTGACAGACTTTATTTTCTTGGGCTCCCAAATCACTGCAGATGGTGACTGCAGCCATGAAATTAAAAGACGCTTGCTCCTTGGAAGAAAAACTATGACCAACCTAGACAGCATATTAAAAAGCAGACAAAAAATAAAAAAAATAAAAAGCAGACACATTGCCAGCAAAGGTCCATCTAGTCCAAGCTATCGTTTTTCCAGTAGTCACATATAGATGTGAGAGTTGGTACAAAAAGAAAGCTGAGTGCCGAAGAATTGATGCTTTTGAACTGTGGTGTTGGAGAAGACTCTTGAGAGTCCCTTGGACTGGAAGGAGATCCAACCAGTCTACCCTAAAGGAAATCTGTCCTGAATATTCATTGGAAGAACTGATGGTGAAGCTGAAACTCCAGTACTTTGGCCACTTGATGTGAAGAACTGACTCATTGGAAAAGACCCTAATGCTCGGAAGGATTGAAGGCAGGAGTAGAAGGGGATGACAGAGGATAAGATGGTTGGATGGCATCACCAACTCGATGGACATGAGTTTGAGCAAGCTCCAGGAGTTGGTGATGGACAGGCAAGCCTGGTGTGCTGCAGTCCAAAGAGTTGGGCTCGCGAAGAGTTAGAAAACTATGAATCAGTCACAGGGATCATATGTCCCCTCCCTTTGAACCTCTCTCCCATCTCCCACCCCATCCCACCCCTCTAGGTTGTCACAGAGCACTGGGTTGAGCTCCCTGTGTCACACAGCTAATTCCCACTGGCTCTCTGTTTTACATATGGTAATGTGTATGATTCCACGCTACTCTCTCAGTTCATCCCACCTTCTCTCTTCCCCACATGTGTACAGCATCTAGAAAAAAGGTACTGATGAACCTATTTGCAGGACAGCAATGGAGATGCAAACTTGGAGAACGGACTTGTGGACACGCATCTTTAAATCCTATCCTCCCCTTGGCGTCCCTAGAGGAGCACCAAACCTAACATGGAAGCAGTCAATACTTTCCTTCCTCCTATAGAATATAATAGGGATAAAAGATTCTGCTCTTTAAAAAAAAATAATAATAACAACAACCTTTTTTTTTTTCCAATTTCTCCTTTATTTATTTATTTATTTTTCCAGTGGGTTTTGTCATACATTGATATGACCAGCCATAGATTTACACGTATTCCCCATCCTGATCCCCTCTCCCACCTCCCTCTCCACCCGATTCCTCTGGGTCTTCCCAGTGCACCAGGCCCGAGCACTTGTCTCATGCATCCCACCTGGGCTGGTGATCTGTTTCACCATAGATAATATACATGCTGTTCTTTTGAAATGTCCCACCCTCACCTTCTCCCACAGAGTTCAAAAGTCTGTTCTGTACTTCTGTGTCTCTTTTTCTGTTTTGCATATAGGGTTATCGTTACCATCTTTCTAAATTCCATATATATGTGTTAGTATGCTGTAATGTTCTTTATCTTTCTGGCTTACTTCACTCTGTATAATGGGCTTCAGTTTCATCCATCTCATTAGAACTGATTCAAATGAATTCTTTTTAACGGCTGAGTAATATTCCATGGTGTATATGTACCACAGCTTCCTTATCCATTCATCTGCTGATGGGCATCTAGGTTGCTTCCATGTCCTGGCTATTATAAACAGTGCTGCGATGAACATTGGGGTGCACGTGTCTCTTTCAGATCTGGTTTCCTCAGTGTGTATGCCCAGAAGTGGGATTGCTGGGTCATATGGCAGAACAACAACCTTTTTTTGTTGTGTAATAGGACTCTCATTTAGCCAAGTGCACAATACAAAAATGAATAGCTCAGCAAATTATCCCAAAGCAAACTCCCATGTAACCACTGTCCAGCTCAAGAAAAAGAACATCACCAGCAAGCCTCTCTCAATTATTGTCTCCTTCATTCTCCCAAAGGTAACCATTTTCTTGACTTCTCCAAGCAAGTGCTCTAAAACCCTGTGGTTCAGTCTTCCCTGTTTTTTTAAAAAAAACTTTCTACAAATGTAATAACACATTATGTATTCTTTGGTAGTAGTTTCTTTTATTCATCTTTACGTTTGTGAGATTTATCCATAATGTAGGTTATAATCTGTTCATTTTAATTTGCTGTATATCTTTCCATTATATGAATATATCACATTACATATTTGTTCATTCCACTGTTGATGTCATATTTGTGTTGTTTCCAGTTTGGAGAGAATACAAATAATACTTTCATGAACATTTATGTACATGTCTCTTTGGTATACATGTGCATACATTTCTATTGTGTGTCGGACAGTTGAATTGCTGGGTCATGGGATATGTCCTTAACTTTAGTAAAGTCAGATTGTGGTTGTATCACTTCTGCCAGCAGAGTATGAAAATCTCCAGGGCTTCACCTCCTTACCAACCATTGTTATGGTTAATCTATTTAAGTTTAACTATACTAGTGAATATATAATATTATCCAATTGCAGTTTTAATTTGCATTCCCTGATTACTAATGAGCCTGGGCAAATTTTACATCCTTTGGCTATTTTATTGGCTATTGGCTTATTGGCTATTTTACCTTTTTTTGTGTGTGAAATGCCTGTTCAGATCTCTTGCATATTTTTCAAATGGATTGTTTACCATATTTTTAATTGATTTCTAGTAGTCATATACTCTGGATTCAAGCCTTCTGTCAGTGATATATAATATAAATTTCTGTTATCTTTTTGTTGCTTGTCTTTTCATTCTCTTAATAATGTCTTGTGATGAATCAGTTCAGTCAGTTCAGTCACTCAGTCGTGTCCGACTCTTTGTGACCCCATGGACTACAGCACTCCAGGCTTCCCTGTCCTGATGAATAGAAGTTCTTAATATTAACTTGAGTCAAATCTTCCAACTTTTCCAACTTTCAAATTTATATTTAAATTTATGTGTTGTGTTTTTTATGTTTTCTTACACCAAAAACATGAAAATGTTCTCTAGAAATTTTTTTTTAGCTTTTAAACTTATATCTACAATTCATCTTGAATTGATCTTTATGTATGCATGCGTGCTAAGTCTCTTCAGTCGTGTCTAACTCTATGCAACCCTATGGACCGTAGCCCACTAGGCTCCTCTGTCCATGGGATCCTCCAGACAAGGATAATGGAGTGAACTGCCATGCCCTCCCCCAGGGGATCTTCCTTACCTAGGGATTGAACGGACTCTCTTAGGCTCCTGTATTGGCAGGCGGGTTCTTTACCACTAGTGCCAACTGGGAAGCCCTGGTCTTTATGTAGGGTATGAGGTAAAGATTAAATTTCTTTTTTTCTAAGATTCTACTATTATTTATTGAAAAGACTGTTCAATCTGCACTTCTCTGCACTACTGTCTTTGTGAAAATCAGATGTTGATCAACGTACGAGCTCTATATTCCATTCCATTTGTCTATCCTTGCACCAACACCACACTGTCTTAATTCTTATAGTTTCATACTGTCTTTATATCTGGGAGAATAAATTCTCTTTTCTGGTTCTTTACAAGGGTCTTGGTTGCTTTTGCTACTTTGTATTTCTACTTAACTTATAGAATCAGTGTATCAAGTGGCGCTTTTATCTCTCTCCTAAGGCTGACTTTCAGCTAGGCTTCACTAGGATGATGTTTAGTGAGAACTTGACTGGCACTGGGCTTCCCTGGTGGGTCATTTGGTAAAGAATCCACCAGCAATGCGGGAGACCTTGGTTCAATTCCTGGGTTGGGAAGATCCCCTGGAGGAGGGCATGGCAACCCACTCCAGTATTCTTGCCTGGAGAATCCCCACTGAAAGATGAGCCTGGCGGGCTGCAGTCCATGGGGTCACAAAGAGACACGACTAAGTGACTAAGCACAGCACATTTACTGGCGCTAGCACTTTGAAAGGATATAATATAGTGGGGAAAACTTGGGCTGTGGAGTCAGACTTGAATTGGAGTTTATTTCTGCCATTTTCTATCAGTTGGGCCATTAGAAGAATCTGGGCTAGTTTTTGTCTGTTTTGATCAACCATCTGTTACTTCTAGTCCACAATAACAAGAATGTCTTTATTACTAAAATTAATATTAAAATTCAGCACTGCACAGATATGTTGACATCATAATGGATGTTTCTCAGCCCTGCTTTAGGAATGTGTCAAAGCTATCACAACAACGTGCAGACATTGTGTTAGTCAACATCATTGATCATAACATAATGATAGGTCAGCATCATTACTTGTGCAGCATAACGGTAGCTTGTGCCTCAACTTTTGAACTTGAAACATTTATAGTTGCTTATAAACCAATTAAAATTCTTTTCTTATTATCTTTTTACCATACTCTCAGGACATACATTTTAACTCATAAAACACAGTATCATATATGGAAATTATAAAGTTATAATGAATATCCGTGGATCTAACATCTGATATCCAAATCATGTACTCCTCTTCTGATATGTTAACTGGCACCTTATTCAAGCATCTTTGAGAATTTGGCCTCTCTAATTTATATTGTTCGTTTAATACTCACTTAAAGTATTCTTAAACTTAGTATAGACAGTTGCATCCAGCTTCAATATGTGATTATTTTTTCAGCTCATTAATGCTATGAAATCTGTGAACATATTTATTTAGAAAAATTGGCAGGCAGGCAGTTTTGTCTCCAATTCTATCTACACCTCTAAGTGTCTGTGTATAACTGTGGCTGCATATGGCTTCTTACACACATTCAGAAACGAATCTCAGTTTTTCCCCTTTCTCTGTATCTCTCTCTCTCTCTCTCACATATACACACAGGAAAAGGATTTAGAAAAAGAAAAGATAAAAACAACTTCCATCTGATCCATCCACCATCTGTCCTTTCTACCTATCACTGGAAAATTGGGTAAAATATTCAATCTTGTACTCATTTCCCTCTTTTAGTCCCTATTCTTTTATTCATGCTCGGTGGGAGACACAGAGGGTGAACAAAAAGTCAGTTCATTATTTCCCACTGCATTATTTCTTTTCTCAGTCACATCATGTTGCTGTCAGCTGGCAGGAGCCATCAAGAGATGCTCTTTCAGGTGACACAGGGAACTCTGGGCATTTTGTGGGAGGAGCCTCATAGGAGAAAAACAGAGGGGCTGTCAGCCAGGGCCACTACTGCCATCCTGTCACCAGGTGGCACAGGAAAATGTGTTCTGTTGAGTAGCCCAAAAACTTATCAGACAGTTGGGTTTGTAGCATCAGAGCTTATACAACATGCTCATTTAATTCATGGGACGTTTATTTTTTGTATTTGGCTCTTCAGTTTCAGGAACACATGTCTTTATGGCTGCAACCTTTTACTTCCCTCTTACCTTGGTATGCATATGTATTTTTGTGTATGAGTGTGTGTATATAATATACATCTATATGTGTATCTATATGGGCTTTCCTCATGGCTCAGCAGTGAAAAGTCCCCCTGCAGTGCAGGAGATGGGGGTTCAATCCGTGGGTCGGGAAGATCCCCTGGAGAAGGAAATGGCAACCCACTCCAGTCTTCTTGCCTGGGAAATCCCATGGACAGAGGAGACTGGCAGGCTACGGTCTATGGGGTCTCAAAAGTCAGGCATGACTGAGCAACTAAACCACCTCCACCATGTGTCTATATAGCATAGTTCAATTCAATAGGCATCTATTAAGTATTCAGTACTTACTATGTGTCAGGCATCAAGCACGCAGGATAAATAAAATATGGTCCCTGCTCTCAAGGAGCTTATGATCTAATAGTATTTGTCTTTCTGAAGAGAAGATATTATACTTAGGGATTATGTTCATTAAGTTATACCACACAGAGTATTAAAACCTAACAGGACTTTCCAGAAGGTACAGTTCAGGCATAGGAAGAAGAGAACTAATTTGTGTATTATTCACATACAGTTTTTAGTTTTTTAATTAAATAAAAAATAATTTTAGGCTTATAGAAGAGTTGCAAAGATTGCATAAATCTATGTTCCTTATACCCTTCCTATACACCTAGACAGAAATTCCTATATACCTTCTTGCTAGGTTCCCCTAATGTTGGCATGTAGCCATGGTACATTTTTCAAAACTGGGATATTACCATTCGTACATACTTTTACCTGAACATAGACTTAATCAGGATATCAGCAGTTTTCCACTAGTATACCTTTTCTGATCCAGGATCCAATCTAGGCTCCAACATTGCATTTAGCTGTCATGCCTCTTTTAGTCTCCTCTAATCCCTGACAGTTCTTCAATCCTTCTTTGTCTTTCATGACCTTGACACTTTTGAGTAGTACTAATCAGAAATTTTGTAAACTGTCCCTCAATTTAGGTTTGTATGATGTTCCCTTATTATAAGATTGATGTTAAAAATTTTGGAGAAAAACTTCTCAGAGCATCCTTTATCAGGGTTACGTGATACTGTCATGTTTAATTACTGGCAATATCAACCTTGATTATTTGGTTAAGGTGCTGTCTGCCAGGTTTCTCTACTGCAAGGTTACTATTTTTTTTCTCTTTGTAATTGAGAATTGGAATTTTGTCTTTGTAATGTTCCACAATAGTTAAGAATAATTGAAAATTTACAGAAAGGTTGCAAAGATAGTACATAGGGTTCTTATATACCCACCTCATTTCCCCCTATTTTTAACTCCCTACATATACATTTATCACAGCTATTGAGCCAGCATTGATACATTACTGTTGAATAAGCTCCATACTTCATTTGGATTTTACTATTTCTTTCAATGATTTTGACATTTGATGATCTTGCCTATAGCAATTGTTACTGTGGTGTTCTAATGGTGATTTTCTATTTCCCTCATTTTTAAAATATAATTAATTGGAATACTTCTGAAAGGAAGAGTTGTTCCTCCTCACCCTTTTATTTGTTTATTTAATCATTTATGTATATCAGTGTGGACTCATGGATATTTATTCTACTCTTCAGGTTATAATCCTGTGCTGTGCTCAATTGTGTCTGACTCTTTGCAACCCACCAGGCTCCTCTGTCCATGGAATTTTCCAGGCAAGAATATTGGAGCAGGTTGCCATTTTCTACTCCAGGGGATCTTTCCAACCCACGGATCAAACCTGGGTCTCTTTCGTTTCCTGCATTGGCAAATGGATTCTTTACCACTAGCACTGAAATCGTTTACCTCGGATTGGGACTTGAACCCACATGGCTGGGACTTGAACCCAGCCAAAACCCATTTTGGGACTTAAACCCACTTGGCTGGGACTCAAACCCAGCCAGAGCTCTGCTTGGGACTTGAACCCAGCCAAACCCCACAGTACCTGGTTTCAGGAACTAATGAAGCTCAGGTTCTTGATGTCTCATCACAGAAAGAATTCAGTGACAGACAAAGTGATAGGTAAGAAGTGGATTTATTCAGATACAGAGAGAAGCTCACTCCACAGACAGAGTGTGGGCCTTCGAAGAGGGGGAATGCGGCAGCAAAATTTGGTGTGGTTAGTTTTTATAGGCTGGGTAATTTCATATGCTAATGAGTGGGAGGATTATTCCAACTATTCTTGGGAAGGGGTGGAGATTTCTAGGATTTGGGCCACTGCCCACTCGTGGTCTTTTAACAGTGGACCTGCCATGGCACCTCTGGGTGTGTGGTTTCACTTGTTGAGGATTAAGGTCTAGCCTTGTCTGCCATCTTGGTCCCATTTGATTCTAATTGGTTTACGTTGTGTCCTTGGACTATGTCATTCTTTCAAAAGTTGTGCCCTGCCCCTTTCCCTTCTGTTACAGCACCACCGGGAAAGCCCTAATGTAATGTTACAATTTTTTACTTTATTGACTATAAATTATTCTAGCTCTGGCCACTGGGAGCACTTTCAGGTCACTTCCTGTGTCCTTTTGACATGCTTCTACCTCTTTTCCTTTTCTCAGTGAGGGAGCCTTTCCTTACTTTCTGGCACTGTGTGTATAATTTTTATGTAAACCTAAAAGACACTGTTGTTTAGGAGGTTATCTTTTCATGAAATTCTTATTATTTTCTTCCTGGTTGACATTTTAACCATTTTTTTTTTTTCCTTTCCTTACTCTTATCATTCAGACATTATGAATATCCCAAATTACACTGAAAGGTCAAGGTGTGGAAAATATACTGAAACGGGAAAGAGGATAAGATCTATGTGGACAGGGCTTGCTTTCCTATTCCTTTTTTACTTATGCCCATGGGCAAGTTGCCCAGCCTCTGTAAGTCTTAGTTTACCCTTCTATAAAATAGTGATGATAGTAATGATATTTGCTTTGTGAAGTCATAAAGATTAGATAAATGTCATAAGATTTTAAAAGTACCTTGTTATTAATAAAGTTTTATATAAAAGTTATAGAGTTATCTCTGTATCATAGTACAAGAGCTCTGTATCCTATCCTTTTAATTATCTGGTACTGGTTGTTAAGAAAATGTTTTTATGGTTACACAGAGAGGTTCATTCAAGGGAGAATAATGAACAATTGAAATTGTGCCAGCCCCCCAAAAAAAAAAAAAAAATGAGCCTGGAACTGGATTAAAGTATTTACTCAGATGTTGTTTCACATCTATAACTCTATTCATTCAGAAAACCCAAGGAGTATGCTTGTAATAAGCATGACCCCTCTGTCTTTCAGACATAAAATGAAGCCCTTGTCCTTATTAAAATAAAACTATGTCAGGATCAAATTATTTTTTTTTCCCAAAGCCATGCAATATGTTCACTCAACAAATATAAACCATCATATGGAAACAATTCAAGTTGGGGAGTCTGGTTGTTTGCTCAGAGCGATCACCCCTGCCTGTTCATCAGTTGGTGAGATTAATGGAGCACCCATAACATACAAACAATACCTGCTGCAGGCAAACACCCAGGAGGTAACAGCAGTTGTAGCTGCCCTTGGCCAGGGTGAAACCTACCCATCATTTCTGGAACTTGAAGCTAAAGAAGGAAATAGTTTTAATGGGGCTTTCTCAAATCAAGTTGGAATCTAAAGCTTAAGAGAATACGTATAATGTGACTACAGAGAAACTTACACCGGAGCCAGGAAAAGACAGAGTGAACCAAAAAAAACCAAGGTCAATGGAGAAGAGCTTTGTTTTCTCTTTTTTTGTGGCCCCTTTTCTTGTTCCCCTCTCTTTTTTCTTTCTTTCTTTTCTTTTTTTTTAAAGTCTTTATTGAATTTGTTACACTATTGCTTCTGTTGTTTATGTTCTAGTTTTTTGGCCCCAAGATGTGTGGGATCTTAGCTCTCCAACTAGGGATGAAACCCACACCCTGGCAATGGAAGGCAAAGTCTTAACCACTGGGCTGCCAGGGAAGCCCCTCTCCTCTCTTTTTTTTATCCAATGTCTTGTTGCCTACTTCAAACTCTAATGTTTGACTTGATCCAATTCTTGATGGACAGAGAATGACTCTGAAGATCAAATGAGTGTTTTATGGTACAATGTTTGAAAGAAATTTGACACAGAACATTATTAATCCTTTAAAAAATGTTTATTAGCAGCACATAGTGCCCCTTTATGGTTTAGCAAATCTAAAATAACCCAGTAATATACCATCTAATCTTTTGTGTATAATAAACTAAAAATTGGGCTAATACAGTGATACTATTGAAAACTTACAGCTTCTGATTCTAGCCTTGCTCTGGGCCCTTTTCCCTCCCCCATGAAGTCTTGAGAATCCCTTGGACTGCAAGAGATCAAACCAGTCTGTCCTAAAGGAAATCAACCCTGAATATTCATTGGAAGGACTGATGCTGAAGCTGAAGCTCCAGTATGTTGGCCACCTGATGTGAAGAACTGAGTCACTGGAAAAGACCCTGATGCTGGCAAAGATTGAGGGCAGGAGGAGAAGGGGATGACAGAGGACGAGATGGTTGGATGGTGTCACCCACTCAATGGACATGAGTTTGAACAAGCTCCAGGAGATGGTGAAGGACAGAGAGGCCTGGTGTGCTGCAGTCTGTGGGGTCACAAACAGTTGGACACGACTGAGCAACTGAACAACAACAACAATGAAGTCTTAGCAATGGCATTAAAGCAGTGATTTTGAAAGGAACCGCAGCATTATCAAGAAAGCAAAGAACACAGATCAGGAACCCAAACTGGTTTACCACATAGTAGCCAGAGCCTCTCCTCTTGATCCCAACTCTGGCCTCATATTTCTTGCCCCAATTTTTTTTTATTGTTTTCAGCACAAACTCTGAAGGCTTTGAACTTCTAATTCTCAAATTCAATATGATCTCCACATACCTGCCTAAAACCAAAAAGTGGTCAATAGTTCACCCCTTCCTTGATTTTTGTGGCTGTGGAACTGTAACCAGGCTGCACTATGACATTTCAGCACTAAGTGGAGCCAGACACCCAACGGCCTTAAAACTTTCAAATCAGCAAAAAGCACAGCTCACTTAACCTAAGTGTTCTGTGGGGTTTACAAATGGACAGAACTGGAGTTTTGTGGTGAATCATTTATTTAGTATATTTTAATGCCCAAGCCTCAGGGAACAGATACCAGGTGAACAATTTGTTTAGCTCATCTCCCTTGGATTAAAGAAAATGGATCAGATAAACACAAACTCATTCAATTGTTTGTACATCACAATTCCCATGCGCTCTACCCTTTGTTGCAGACTTCTGCATGACAAAGGCCTAGCCTTTGGTGATTCAGATCTGCAAGACAAGAATGGGCCCATTTGGGGAAGAGCCCTGGCTAATAGGAAGATTCCTGAGAATGTTTGTGTGATGCTTTTGCAAGCAACTATGTAACTGACATTGGGACAGATTTGCCCAAGGCAGAATATTGGGTTGTGGGAGTAGGAGCCAGTCATGGGGTGATGATGACCATTGAGGTGACTGGTGGAGGAGCAAGAGAAAGAGTCACAGGCCAGTCTCATCTAGAAACAGCACAGACTGAGCAAACCGTCTAATTCTTGAGAGACACTGAGGTCCTAAGTGTGAAGGAGATGAGCTGTGTGCAGTTACTCTACAGCTTTCTGCCTTGTCTGTGACAGGCAGTGAGAATGCTTAGTTCCACCTCCACTTCTGTTTCAGAGACATGGTGAAAGGAAGTTACAAGGTTTAAAAATCTCTATTTTTCTGTTTCTGGGGACTAAGACTTTATCTTATGTGTGAGGAACTTGGTAGGATGTGCTACTATAAAGCCAAATGCATGTGGAATCTAAAAAACAAAACAAACAAATGAATATAACAAAACAAAAATAGACTTACAGATACAGAGAACAAACTAGCATTTACCAGTGGGAGGAAAAGGGGGGGGGGCGGGGGCAAGATAGGAGTAAAGGATTAAGAAGTACAGACTTGTTGTTGTTCGGTTGCTAACTCATGTCCGACTCTTTGAGACCCCATGAACTGCAGCACGCCAGGCTTCCCTGTCCTTCACCATCTCCTGGAGCTTGCTCAAACTCATGTCCATTGAGTTGGCAATGCCATCCAGCTATCTCCTCCTCTGCGTCCCCTTCTCCTCCTGCCTTCACTCTTTCCCAGCATCAGGGTCTTTTTCCAATGAGTCAGCTCTTCCCATCAGGTGGCCAAAATACTGGAGCTTCAGCTTCAGCACCAGTCCTTCCAATGAATATTCATGGTTGATTTCCTCTAGGATTGACTGATTTGATCTCCTTTCTATTTTACAGAAACTTTTAGTACAGTACAATCTGTAAAAATATTGAATCACTATGATTACACCTGAAACTAATGTAATATTATAAATCAACTATACTTCAAGAAAATATTAAATTTTAAATTAAAAATTACTAAAGTTAGGCTTCCCTGATGGCTCAGTGGTACAGACTCCGCCTGCTAATGCAGGAGACATGTGCTCGATTGGGTCAGGAAGATCCCACAAGCCAAGAAGCAACTAAGCTTGTGTGCCATAGCTTTTGAGCCTGTGTTCTAGAACACAGGCTTGCTCCGCAGCAAGAGAAGCCACCGCAAGGAGAAGACTATGCGCCATTAGAGAGTAGCCGCTGCTCTGTGCAGCTAGAGAAAAGCCCAAGCAGCAATTAAGACCCAGCATAGCCAATAAATAAATAAAATTATTTTTAAAAAATTTAAAACGTCAAGTGCCTACTAGAAGCCCAGTACTGAGCTTGTTAGTTATCAGCTAGGATGACCGATGGCCAAATGAAGCAGTACTTGATGCTTTCTCATCCTACTTTCCTTTATTTACTCCTTTGTTCAATGAACATTTACAAATGCCTATTTTATGTCAGGCCTGTGTTTGGCACTGGGAAACCAGCAATGAAAACCTTACTCTCTTCCCACAAGAGCTTGTTGTCTGTATTAGCAGACCAATAGTATATTACCATATGAGAAATAGATGGCCAGTCTAGGTTTGACCCATGAAACAGGGCGCTCAGGGCTGGTGCACTGGGACAACCCTGAGGGATGGGATGGGGAGGGAGGTGGGAGGGGGCTTCAGTATGGGGGACACTTGTACACCCATGGCTGATTCTTATCAATGTATGGCAAAAACCACTACAATATTATAAAGTAATTAGCCTCCAATTAAATAATTTTTTTTTTTTTAAAATGCTAACAGTTACAGGGAAATGCAGCAAGTGCTATGATAGGGTGGGAAGAGGGTTCAGTGTGGGGATATAGTCTCATGCAGACTGGGGTCAGAGAGGGCCTCCAAAAGGCTGTGGCATTTGAGACAAACCTTGGAGAATATAAACAGAAAACTAAGTGGAAAAGCTCAGAGGCATGAAACAGCCTACTAGTAGCAGTATCTTATAATAAGCTACAACTGAAAAGAGTATATGAAGAAAGGCTAGAATGAGGAGTGCAGAACAGAGTTGCCTTGAAAGGATCAGAGGAGCTCACAATGAGGTCCTGTTTGTCCCTTTACTAACGCATCACTTCCATTTGACTTATTAAAGGAGGAACTGTTCTGGACATTCTCTTCCAACTTACGGTTGGAAGCAGTGGGGTAACTGTCTATGATCAAGTCCCTAAGGGCAGCAGAGTGAACTGGTCTCCCTAACGCCATTAGCTCAGGCCTTTTCTCTCTCTCCTTCCACTGTCAACTCCTAAAATGTGTGAGACATGTGAGAGGAAGACCCAAGAGGGAGGGGACATATGTATACATAAAGTTGATTCACTTTGCTATATAGTAGAACTAAAAAGCAATTAAATTCCAATGAAAAAAAATAAAATGTGTGGTCCACACTCACTGTCCCTACCTCCTTCTTTCCTATCCTCTTAGTCTCTTCTTGAACTTTGACTTCCATCCCTGAGAATGCTTTCTATAGGACAACCGGTGTTCTTTTTTCTTTTCAATTTTATTTAGCTCATATTCTCTTTTCAGCACATATTCTTATGACCACATACTCTGATGGACAAACCTCTCCTTTAGTGTCTTTTCACGGTCCATCATTATTTCCTTTGTCAGCCTGCCTCCCCCCTTTCAATCCCCACTTGTGTATGACTCTAAAGTGGTGTCCTTGACCTGACTTTGTATTTATTCTCTTGTTCATTTTTTTGTTCCTCCTATTTCCTCTATATCTTCTTCTCTGAAATTCTAAGACTTAACCTTTAACCTGTGCTTAATTCAAAAGGCACAATTATGTGCAGGTTAAAAGCATGGATTCTAGTGTCAGAATGTCTGAATTCAAATCCTGGCTCTTCTACTTACTGGCAGTGTCCCCCCAATTTCCCTGTATGTAAAATGGGAATAATAATAAAACTTAACTTCATTGGATTATTGGAGAATTAAGTAAGCTCATTAATATGCATAGAATGATGCCTGTAACTGTTACATACTATATAAATATTGACAATCATTAGATTCTAGATCAATTTTTTTAATTGCTCTCAGTACATCTTCACTTGCATGCTCCTTCAATCTATTTCTTACTTTCAATTCCTACAGCTCCTCTCTTTTACTTGTAGAGAAGTGGCTAAGAGTATGGTCATTTGAGTCAAACATGAGTTAGCATTTCAGTTCTACTTCTTACCAAAACCATATGACCTCCTATTAATGTACTTCATCTCTCCAAGCCGTCTCCTTATCTGTATCTATATCATAGGACTGCTGTAAGGATTAAATGAGGCAATGTATGTGAAGGAGATAGTATAAACAAAGTAAACAGTTAACAAAGAATAGTTATTCCATTATTGTTACCACCAGACCTTCTGCATTTAGCACAAATACTACTAAGCACAAAGCAGGCTGGGGTTGCTCCAAGCAAAGTGTTACCTTCCTCTTCTGAACTTTTGTATTAATAGCATTTGTTATCTGTACCATTTATTTGACAGTTAGCTTAGATCACTGTGTATTGTCATTTGTGCTCAGTCATTCAGTTGTGTCTGACTCTTTGTGACCCAAGGCGCTGCAGCCCACCAGGCTCCTCCATCCATGGAATTTTCCAGGCAAGGATACTGGAGTGGGTTACCATTTCCTCCTCTAGGGAATCTTCGCAACCCAGCAACTGAACCCACGTCTCCTGCAGTGGCAGGTGGTTGCTTTACCACCGAGCCACCTGGGCAGCCCCTATTGTCTTCTCTTCCTGGTTTAAGTGTAAGCTCTTTCAAGATAAGGACCTTCTCTTACATCTCCTGTAGCTTTAGCATCTAGCCCAGTGTTTGGTAAATAAATGGTGATGGACAATCCATATTCTCTTCAAACTTCAAATGCCAAATTGGAGCTGATTATCCATACCCCTTCTCAATTCCTCCTCCTAGTTCAGAAACCTTTGACACCACTCATGAATTTCTCATGTACAAAATCTTCCTGTGTTCCCTCAATTCTGCATGTTCCTGGCTCAGTGCCTAGCACATAGTACTTGCTCAGTAAATGTTGAATGATGATTGAATGAGAATTGCTAGATGTTTATTTTTTATGTGTTAGATTTTCCTCTTTTTTAAATCCCTAATCATACTGCCTTAGTGCAGATTCTCATTGATTGTGTCCAGAATATTGAAATAGCTTTCTATCTGGCTCCTTAAAGTGAAAGTGAAAGTCACTCAGTCGTGTCTGACTCCTTGAGACCCCATGGACTATACAGTCCATGGAATTCTCCAGGCCAGAATACTGGAGCGGGTAGCCTTTTCCTTCTCCAGGGTATCTTCCCAACCCAGGGATCAAACCCAGATCTCCCACATTGCAGGCAGATTCTTTACCAGCTGAGCCACAAGGGAAGTCCAAAAATACTGGAGCGGGTAGCCTGTCCCTTCTCCGCAGATCTTCCCAAATGAGGAATCCAGCCGGGTCTCCTGCATTGCAGGCGGATTCTTTACCAACTGAGCTATCAGGGAAGCCAATGTTCTTCTTTAATTTTAATATAGTTTACCTGTTACTACTATACAAATGTTCCTAAAATACCATTTCTATGCCCAAATATTACCTCATTTAATTCTTAAGGCAATGCTAGGAGGGTGATTTCTCTACAGTTTGTGGTGCTTTTGTAGCTGTGGAGTTTATAAGAAGCAGTTTACCCTCTAAGACTAGTTTTCAAAGTCTTCCCGGTCTGGTCGCACTCTACTTATGCCAGTATTTTCTCTCACCAACACCCCTCACGAACTCCATGCTTCACTCTGAGCTGGTAGCACTAGTTCTACATATTTTCCTTCATACCCACTCCTGATACTATCCCAAACCCTGTGTCAGTGATGGTCTCAATCATGAAACACCTTTATATGTCTTTTTACTTCAGAGTTTCCCCATCTTTTATTTATTTTTTTTTTCACTTATTTTTATTAGTTGGAGGCTAATTACTTTACAATATTGTAGTGGGTTTTGCCATACATTGACATGAATCAGCCATGGATTTACATGTGTTCCCCATCCCGATCCTACCTCCCGCCTCCCTCCCCATCCGACGGTTCCTCTGGGTCTTCCCAGTGCACCAGCCCTGAGCACTTGTCTCATGCATCCAACCTGGGCTGGTGATCTGTTTCACTATAGATAATATAGTTGCTGTTCTTTCAAAACATCCCACCCTCACCTTCTCCCACAGAGTCAGAGTTTCCCCATCTTTTATTTATTTATTTATTTTTCATTTATTTTTATTAGTTGGAGGCTAATTACTTTACAATATTGTAGTGGGTTTTGCCATACATTGACATGAATCAGCCATGGATTTACATGTGTTCCCCATCCCGATCCCCCCTCCCGCCTCCCTCCCCATCCGACGGTCCCTCTGGGTCTTCCCAGTGCACCAGCCCTGAGCACTTGTCTCATGCATCCAGCCTGGGCTGGTGATCTGTTTCACCCTTGATAGTATACTTGTTTCAGTGCTATTCTCTCAGAACATCCCACCCTCGTCTTCTCCCACAGAGTCAGAGTTTCCCCATCTTTTTAAAAAAAGTATTTATTTTATTTCCTTGGCTGCGCTGGGTCCTAGGTGTAGCATGTGACCTCTGAGTTGTAACACATGGGATCTAGTTCCCTGACCAGGGATCACACCCAGGCTCCCTGCATTGGGAGCACAGAGTTTTAGCCATTGGATCACTGGGGAAGTCTCTCCCTATCTTTTAAAAAGAAAGCAGAGTCCTGTCATGAAACTTTCTTGGACTTTTGAAACTTCATTTATTTCTGTCTTCTTCATATAACTCCCTTGTAAACTTATATAACTTCCATATAAAATCTTTATTATTCTACTTAGCATTTAAGTATTTACTCCAATTTATTACTATACAATTATTTTATGTGGGTTAGTTAGTATTTAGTCTCCCTATTTGTATCATATATCATTAAGAGAAGACTACATGAGTTACAAGTCTATATGTTCTTCTGTGTCTAAGTGAGCTGAGTACATAATAGAAGCTCAAAAACACTTGGTTGATTACTACTGTAGAAGCTAATTTGATGAAGTTGGTGTTTTGGGAAACACAGCTTTTTCAAATCTTGATCCAAGAAAAGACCTGTAATATTTCCAAATAACTTAATCAAATGTCAGATTATATTGTCTGTCTCCTTGACTAAATGTCTCAATATCATTTATTTGAATACAAAGTTTGCCATTGATGAAAACTCTCTCCCAGATTTATATTTTTGTTATTTGAGTGTGATAAAAAAAGTTTCATAAGAGAGAATGAGAAATTACAGAAACCAAACAACACCTTAAGTTTCTCTTTCTAAAAGCCAGCTCAACAAGTAAGCTCAAAGATGTTCCTTTCAATCCTTCCAACATTAATACCATGGCGAGTGCATGGCTGCTCTCCCACACGAGGCGTCCAGGGTCCAGACATGCCAAGACCTGAAAATGTAGAGAAATCTGTTAGGCCCAACTGCAGTGCTTGCTGTGTTGAATGCTAAGAAAGGCATTCTGCTATGAGAAAAACAGACCAAGACTATGAAGTGCTTTCCTTTCAAATCCTAGTGGAAATCTGAGGTTGTATGCCTTGACATAGTATGTCACACTGTTTTATTTCGTTCTTCCTTAGGGAAATAGCTCACATCTTTTTTTCTGAAAACTCAGAATTCATGGGGGTCATCTACTTACTTCAGTTCAGTTCAGTTCAGTCGCTCAGTTGTGTGTCCGACTCTTTGCAACCCCATGAACCGCAGCATGCCAGGCCTCCCTGTTCATCACCAACTCCCAGAGTCCACCCAAACCCATGTCCATTGTGTCGGTGATGTCATCCAACCATCTCATCCTCTGTCATCCCCTTCTCCTCATGCCCTCAATCTTTCCCAACATCAGGGTCTTTTCAAATGAGTCAGCTCTTTGCATCAGGTGGCCAAAGGATTGGAGTTTCAGCTTCAACATCAGTCTGTCCAATGAACACTCAGGACTGATCTCCTTTAGGATGGACTGGTTGGATCTCCTTGCAGTCCAAGGGACTCTCAAGAGTCTTCTCCAACCCCACAGTACAAAAGCATCAATTCTTCTGCGCTCAGCTTTCTTTATAGTCCAACTCTCACATCCATACATGACTACTGGAAAAACCATAGCCTTGACTAGATGGACCTTTGTTGACAAAGTAATGTCTCTGCTTTCTAATATCTACCTACTTAGAAGTTAACAAATATAATAGATATTAAGCTATACACCAAAACCTCAGCTTGTATGTATCTAGGGGAAGAGGAGCTTGAGATGCTGCCCTCTTCCACGTGATCCTCTATCACTCCTCGAGTATATGTGAAGCTAGCTGGGCAAGGGTGCCTGTGCTTAAGTAATTCTTATCTCACCTCATGGTTTTAGCCAGCTATTTTTCTTTTAAATTGATTATTTTTATTTACATACATTTACCTAAAAGGAAAAATGACTCTATATTACTCCTGAAAATAGAAAAATCCCGTTTCTGTTGCCATAAGTAGAATGTAGCCATGAATATAAATATAACAAAAACAAAACCTTCTCATCAAATTCCAGCTAGATACTTTTGGTCTCTGAGCCCTACTTGGCTCACTCTGTGTTATCGAAGCAGATTGGTAGATGTTAGAGAGGTGTTAAGACATAATGATGTTAAAATGAGATTTTTTTTTTCTTGTCAAAACCAGTGTTATTATAAGAGAGGTGAAAGGGAAATAATTTTCTCATTGCCCAAGATGGTTAAGATGTCATCACCACATATCATTTAAAATTATCTCCAGTGTATCTCCAGATTGGGATATACTAGGCTAGAGAAAATTTAAGTTGAATCAGTTTTTTAAAAAACTGAGAGAGAATCCCCTCAAAAGAGGTATCCTTATGCCATTAAAGATTGTCATACACTCGTATTTTTAAATCCATAAAGCACAGTTCTGTTAGCTTTTTTTTTATTCTAGGATTCCTCATTAGAAAGGCTAGGGCTAATAAAAGAAGTCCTTTCAGTGTAGGCATATCTACTTTTTTGAAAATTCAGAATTCATGGAGGTCATCTAACAACTAGAAGTTAACAAATATAATAGATATTAAGCTATACACCAAAACTTTGGCTTGTAAGTCCATGACAAGTTGAAGGGAAACAAGTCAGCAGAGGTATAATGGAGAAACATTTTAGGATTGTAATAGAGCAATTGGGAAAGACAGGAAGGAGAAAAGTGCATTAGGAAACCTGGGTAGGTCCAAGTAAGTCTTCTGTTATTTTTTAAAAGGCGTTTTCAAAGTAGCATGATCAATTGTCCCAGTTTTCCTGAGACTGGGGAATTCCTTGGCACACATGACTTGTATAACTGGGAAAGTCTTAGCAAACTGAAAGGAGTTGGTCATCCTCTTTCAAAATCTTCCTTCAAGGGCTTCCCTGGTAGCTCAGAGGTAAAGAATCTGCCTGCCAATTCAGGAAACACAGTCGATCCCTGATCTGGGAAGATCACACATCAGTTCAGTTCAGTTCAGTTCAGTCGCTTAGTCGTGTCCAAATCTTTGCGACCCCATAGACGACAGCACACCAGGCCTCCCTATCATCACCAACTCCCGGAGTGTACCCAAACTCATGTTCATTGAGTTGGTGATGCCATCCAACCATCTCATCCTCTGTTGTCCCCTTCTCCTCCTGCCCTCAATCTTTCCCAACATCAGGGTCTTTTCAAATGAGTCAGCTCTTTGCATCAGGTGGCCAAAGGATTGGAGTTTCAGCTTCAACATCAGTCTGTCCAATGAACACTCAGGACTGATCTCCTTTAGGATGGACTGGTTGGATCTCCTTGCAGTCCAAGGGACTCTCAAGAGTCTTCTCCAACACCACAGTTCAAAAGCATCAGTTCTTCGGTGCTCAGCTTTCTTTATAGTCCAGCTCTCACATCCATACATGACCACTGGAAAAACCATAGCCTTGACTAGATGGACCTTTGTTGACAAAGTAATGTCTCTGCTTTTTAATATGCTGTCTAGGTTGATCATAACTTTCCTTCCAAGGAGCAAGTGTCTTTTAATTTCATGGCTGCAGTCACCTTCTGCAGTGATTTCAGACCCACATGCTGAAGAGCAACTGAGCATGTGCCCACAACTGTTGAGCCTGTGCTGTAAAGTCCGGGAGCCCCAACTACTGAGCCCACGTGTTGCACCTACTAAAGCCCTGAGCCCTGGAGCCAGTTCTCCGCAACAAAAGAAGCCACAAGAATGAGAAGCCTATGCACCACAACTAAAGAAAGCCCACACAACAACGAAGACCCACAACAACCAAAAATAAATAAATAAGCAATTTAAAAAAAGGTTTCTTCAAGCATACATAACAAGCAGCACAGAAGTAGATGTTTTCCTTCTGTGGGTGTTGGAAGGTATATGAGATTATGGCTATAAGAGCATCTGATAGACTTTGCCATTCCCAGAGTCTAGAAATCACTTTGGGAATATTATTAAGTACCAAGCCTTTTCCTTAAAATTGTAATTAGATTTTTCTGACTAATGAAACTGATGAGTGTCCACTTCCAACACCTTCCACTTTCATTTGCTGTCTGTCCCCTAAGTGCTAAGTGCTGCATACATAATAATCCCTCTAGGGATTTGGGGGCATTATCTGTACATGGTTGAAAGGTTGAAATAGAGTAACCAGAGGCATTTCAGCAGGAAAACTCTCCAGTTCAGCTTGCCAGTGTCTTTTAACAAATCATCTACTTGTCTCTTGACCTCTTACCACTTAGCTTATAGGACAATGTGATTAAAGTAGTCACTAAAATGCCTCCTTTGTGCAAGAAATTTTGCTAATTTAATTCTAAGATCTTTTTATAAACCACATGTAAAACTGAGTTATACATCTCTACTTTATTAAAAATCAAGATTTGGAGTTTTTCCAGATCTGTGCCTTGAAGATATCAATTTTCTATAGGGAAATGATTACCGTGAAATTTCTCATTGTACATTTTCCAAACATCTCTCATGAAAATTCTAACAGAATTTGCTAGGTGGAAAATACAATATAGTATTACTATTCCACTGTTCATTATATAGTAACATCATTTCTTCTTAATGGCATTCTTCTCATCCATTTATTGCATTATTTTAAAAATTAGTAAACACTTTCTTTGGCCCAGTAGTAGGAACTGCAGATAATGGAACAATACAAAGTCTTTGCCTTTGTGGAGCTCACGTTCTGGTGTCTTTGAGACACTTAAAATGGTAAAAATAGGAGGAAAAAGTCTCTAAAGCATGAAGCTCTGTGTACTTACAAGAAAAGGATTAGCTAGCCAAATAAATCTTACCTATTTTTATCATCAGATCTGAGGTATCAAATGAATAATTTAGAACGAATAGTTTAGAATAAGAAGTGATTCATATTGGAGTAGAAGCAGAATAAAAAGAAAATAAAAGTTAGACTATCCACTCTTTCTGTCTTCCTTGGAGTAGAGTTCTACAAAAGGCATTCTTTTGATGTGGACATAAGCTTACCTTCCCCTGAATCTTTTCTTTAAGGTTTTTTTTTTCTTTTCTTTTTTTAGGTTTATTTATTTGGCTGCACTGTGGAATCTGGGCTTAGTTGCTTTAGTTGCTTTGTAGCCTGTGAGACCTTTGTTCCCAGACCAAGGATGGAATCCTGTCCCCTGCATTGCAAGGCAGAATCTTAACCACTGGACCACCAGGGAAGTTTCTTTCCTGAATTTTGTCTAAAGTTCTTGATAAACAGCTTTGCTGAATATATCTTGTTTTTTTCCTTAAGTTTCACTATTTATCTATTACACACCTTCAACTTTGCTTTCATAGATAATCTTCTGTGTCCATGATATTCTTGAGAATATCAAGAATTTTACTGGGCTAGATTTTATAAGCAAAATTTTTGTTTTCTTTCTATTGATACAGGGCCTTACCACTGAATAAAAAAGCAAAGGAAACTATATGTCATTTCAAGATTCTTTTGGCAAGGAACATAACCACTATTACACACAATAATAATGAATTCATTATGCATCAACAATGTGCAGGAAATTAAAGATAGTAGAAAAGATAAATAAGGCACAGTCCTTGGTCTTAAAGAAATTACCATTACTGTGTCACATTCTAGAGACTACTAGAGACACAAAAGTATTCAGGAGGGTTCTGGAGAAGACAAATTATTATCCTGATTTTCCTTACTAACAGAACTCTGATTTTGACCAAGAATTCACTCTTCCATATGCCTCAGGAGAAAGAAATTCAATTCTATGTTGGATACTTGATTAATTAATTAATTAATTAACTAATCTAATTAATCAGGATAGGTGGTGGTTTAATCACTAAGTTGGGTCTGACTCTTGCAACCCCATGGACTATAGCCCGCCAGGCTCCTCTGTCCATGAGATTCTCCAGGCAAGAATACTGAAGTGGGTTGCTATTTCCTTCTCCAGGGGATTGTCCCACCCCAGGAATCGAACCCGGGTCTCCTGCATTCCTGGCAGATTCTTTCTCAACTGAGCTATAATGGAAGCCCATCAGGATAATCCCTCCCCTTTTCATATAATTGACTTAAAAAGAGGTTTGTGAACCAATTTTAACAAGTCATAGGTGTTTGTGGAAGCTTCTGGAAATGGGAATTCATTGATCTGGCAGGATGTTAAGAAGTAGCATGTAGCCTCAAAAGCTATTGAAACCATCTTAAGACTACTGAAGAAGAGAGGGTAGCCTGAGAATGGAGCTGTTATTAAGGAAGGCAAGACCTATGGAAAAAACTTGAGTCCTTGATCACAATTTTTCCACGGGGTTAACCGACCCTGAAAGATTCTCCTACATCACTCTGGCTTTCCAGTTTTGTGAACCCATCTACTTTCTTATTAGGTCAGTTTGAATCAAGGTGAGATTATAATATTTACAGAGAACATCCCACTTGGATGCAGGTTCCAACTTTGAAAAACATAATCTAGTTGGGGAGGCAGAACTTACTGTATTTCATTGACTCGACAATCTACTTCATTTTCCCCGCCTATTAGTATCTCTGAAATCAGGATGTGTTTCTGAAATCAAGGTATTGTCATAAAACTGTTCACAGCCAAATGGCAGCCTATCGTAGTTGCCAATGCCTGTCCATGCGTGCATGACCTTCGTCATACCATTCATATTACTGATGCTTAAATTGTAGGTATTATTTGAAATACATATATTAAGTTTGTGTCTGTGTTTAGTTGTGTCTGACTCTGTGACCCCGTGGACTGTAGCCCGCCAGGCTCCTCTGTCCATGGCATTTTTTTTTTTTTTTTGTCCATGGCATTTTTCAGGCAAGAGTACTAGAGTGAGTTGCCATTTCCTACTCCAATATATTAAGTTTAATTGCCATTTAAAATTAGTCATAGTTACATCATGATTCAGAACTGAAATAAAAGCTTATTTTATCTGCAGTAAAGCAGTGAAACATACATTTTATATAGATGAACCCATATTCATCCTTGAAGGAAGTACAATTTCATAGTTTTTCACAAATACTTTATAAGGACCTTGGAAATAAAGACCCCCACAATAAGTGAAGCTGTGTTGCATTCTGTCATTGACATTCATGCAGAAGGAATGCCCATCATACACCAAACAAAGCACCTGAAAGTAAGAAAAAGAGTCAAATTCTTTGGGAAAGATACAAGAAATTTCAAACTCGTGAGAGGCTTGTGTTATGGATTCATGCATAAGGCACTGTGCCAGAGAGAATGGAAATATTACCAACTGTCTTTTGCTTGTAGGAAACATTGCCAAATTGGTTTTTTGGATAGATTGTGGTCATACCAGCTGCATATGAGAATTCATTTTCCTGAAATAGGGAAACAGTTTTTAATAATTTGACTCTCTACTATTACTTTTGTTCTCAAAAGCCAGATCAGCTTCTTTTCTTTACATAATTGAGGCATTTTGTTCTCTAAATGAAAGACCAACACTGTTACTGGAGATAGTATTATTTAGCCCTGATAAAAATCTGTTTTGGGACTTTCCCAGTGGTCTACCGGTTAAGATTCAGTGCTTCCAATGCAAGGCTTTTGAGTTTGATCCTTGGTTTGGGAACTAAGATCCCACATGGTGTGCGGTATGGCCAAAAAACCCCACATCTCTTTCAAGTACTATGTGGTATCACTTAAATGAATCTAAATTTTTTTTTTAAAAAAAGGTCAAACTCACAGAATATGAGAGTAGAAAAGTGGTTGGCAGGGCTTGCTGGGTAGGGGAAGAGGGAAAGTTTTGTAAAAGGGGGCAAACTTTTTTTCAGTTATTAGATGAATAAGGCCTGAGGAGCCAACATATAGCATAGTGACTACAGTTGATAATACTGTATTGTATAACTGAAATTTGCTAAGAGAGTGGAACTTGGATATTCTCAGACCCAAAAAGAGACAAACAGGTGAGGTGATGGATATGTCAATTTATTCTTTGGGGGGAATTCTTTCATAATGTGTACACATATATGCATTAAATCATTACAATGCACACTTAAAATATGTTACAACTTTGTCAATTATCTATCAATAAGCTGAAAAAAAATAAGAACCTGAGAAAACCACTCACACATTGCAACCTGCACCTCTCAGCATCAATTGAGCTGACTAGATCCTTCCTTCTCCTGGAATCCTCATCTGTAGTATCCATAGGTGACCTGTATTTCCCTGGAAATGCTCATGTGTGGTAGAATGGAGGTTTCTTTATTGTTTGTGTGTTTGAAATGTTTACAGACATATGGAGAGTGTGGAGAGACTGCTATCTACTGGAACTAGATCTCTAGATAGTCCCTAAGAGATTTAATTCTACACTACAGAGAATATCCTCTTCAGAGCCAGATCTGATACTCCTGCCTGTGGAATCAGGTACAAATAGCACAGTCTGATATTCAGTTTGATAAAGCTAGCCTAAATTTCCAGCTTTATCTTGCACCACACCCTTCCAAAAATGCCATTCCTCAGTCACAGTGGAGTACTTGCCTTTGCCCAAATCTCCCTGTAGTCTCTTCTCTCCATACCTTGGCTCCTTCTTCCTTGTGGAGTCCTTTGCCATCATCCTTCTGATGGATTTCCTCCCACCAAGTACTGCTATTTTACATCTTCTTAGTAAGAGCTAATGTCTCCCTTCCTTATTTTTCTACCATTTTCATTGCATATTGTGTCCCTCCTACACTTAGTTTATCTTGTATTAAAATTAAGAGTGAAACAGATCACCAGCCCAGGTTGGATGCATGAGACAAGTGCTCAGGGCTGGTGCACTGGGAAGACCCAGAGGGATGGGATGAGGAGGGAGGTGGGAGGGGGGATAGGGATGGGGAACACATGTAAATCCGTGGCTGATTCATGTCCATGTATGGCAAAAACCACTACAATATTGTAAAGTAATTAGCCTCCAACTAATAAAAATAAATGGAAAAAATAAATAAAATTAAGAGTGATGTGTATGTGTGTGTGTTTGCTCAACTACACTGAGGGTTTCTGAGAGCAGTGAACCAATTTTTAACTAATTTTATTCATTCAATAATGAATGGGGACAGCCTCTGTCTTAAATGCACTCATGAAATTTCTGGTCCATCAGAAAAGTTAGACATTAACCAATAATTATAAGTATGTTGAGTATAATGATGGAGAAATGCAGATTTTTAAAAAATATATTAAATTTCTATTTATTTTAAAATTTTTGGCTGCCCTGGATCTTTGTTGCTGCGCGCTGACTTTCTCTGGTTGCACTGAGCGAGGTGGGCCACTCTCCATTGTGCTGCGCAGGCTTCTCACTGCAGTTGCTCCTCTTGTCATGGAGCACGGGCTGTAGGGTACACGGCCTTTGTTGCTGCATGGCATGTGGGATCTTCCCAGACTAGAAATTGAATCCATGTTCCCTGCATTGGCAGACAGACCACCAAGGAAGTCCCAGAAGTGCCGATTTTAACAAGAGCATGTAATATGGGGACAAAATTCAGTCTGAGGAATTAGGGAATGCTTCCTGGAAGAAATAATAATGTTTATAGCAAATTCTAACAGAGACTAGGAAATAGCTAGGTGAAAGTGGAAAGGAAATTGGAAAAGTGCATGGGAACAGTATCTAAGAAATATGAGACTTCAGAAAGAATGATATGTTCTAAGTACTGGAAAAAGTCAGGGTAATGAGGATTTAATGAATGAGGAGGTGTGACTTTATGCGAGGCCTATAGAAGTAGTCAGGAGCTAGCTCATGCAGTCCTAATAATTTATTCTTTTATCCTGTGGGGAATAGGATACTGGAGTTTTTAATCAGGGGAATGAGGAGGTCAGAATTATGTTGTTAAAAGTACACATGACTGCAATATGAAGAATAAATCGGAGCCATGAGTAGATGTGGGAATGTCAGTTGTTTAGGGGTTTTTTGAGGGGGAGAGGAGAGGTTAGGACTGGTTTTATTTGTTTGTTTTTTGGTAATAATCCAGACAAGAGACAATGGTGATTTAGATCATTAGTTCTTCATAGGTCCCACAATGTTGAGTGCAAGGGCTTCTGTCCAGTATAGTTAGTTACAGAAATGCTTCTTGAACTGAAGTATGTTAATTGACACATCACATGTAAATCACAAGACAATGTCAGGAAGACATTTCAAACAGTCGGGCGTTCTCCTCCCGGTGACCTCCTCAGGTCTCTGAGTCCCAGGGTCTGATGAGCTAACTATACTTATTTAGGTGATTCCTGGAGATTCCATATCAGGAAGAAACTGCTGTAGCTAAAACTACTGCCAGCTACATTTTATGCGAAACTCCCCTGCAAAGGTCAGTTGTTAGGTATTGGTGGAGATGACATTCCTTTCAGCTTTGAGGAAGGAAGCTCATACTTTCTCACTAGCTGGCTGCTGCTTTGGTTGCTAATGTTTCAAAGTATGCAAATAAAATCTCTCCATTAGCTTACTATGTAAAAACACCGGCCTATGCTTTTCACCTTTTGCGAAGGTAGAAAATCATATTCCAGGTGTGAAATTTGATTATTTTGTATCTTAGTATTTTTTTTTAAATTTCAAGATAACCATTTACCATCAAAAAGGAAAGCATTGTAATGGGTATGCATAGGTGTGATTCAAGAAGAAAAGTCAAGGATAATTTCTTCTTTTTCACATTTTTACCTTGAAATGAACTTAATTACAATATATTAGAAAATATTTTGAATATTTTTTAAAAAGATGAACAGAGGGCACAATAGCCAGTTGTCTAAGGCATAATTATCCAGGGCAGCTGGTAGGTATACCTGTATCTATATCTATATGCTTTCAGTTACCAAATATTACAATATAATTACTTCAAAAAATAATTTTACTTATTTTTGGCTGTGCTGGGTCTTCATTGCTGCGTGGGCATTTCTCTCGTTGCGGTGAGCAGGGGCTACCTTCTAGTTGCAGAGCTTGGTCTTCTCTTCTGCCTCCCAGACTCTAGAGCGCAGACTCAACAGTCACATTGCTCGGGGTAGGGGAGGACTTAGCTGCTCCTGCGGCTTTGGCAGGCGGATTCTTTACCACTGAGCCACCAGGGAAGCCCTATAATTACCCTTCGATCAAGCTTCTTTTCACTGTGACAAAACAAAAAGGTTGATACCATTTCCTTGAAACCCAGTGTTCTCATCTGTAAAGTGGGGATAATAATATGTACTTCATGAAATTGTACAGATTAAATTTTTTAAATGCTATATTAAAAAAGTACATAAATATTTGACTACTAAAATAATATATAGAAATCATACTAAGATGCTCTGAAAACTAGCTTTGCATAGCTAATCTCCTCTACTCAACCTGAAAGATTTGATATCATTAAAGAAATGATTACATTACAGATTGGATTAAGGGAAATTTTTAGATAAAAATTTTCCAGTTTTACTGAAATATAATTGGCATCTAACATTGTAATTTTAAGGTGTGCATATGTTGACTGATGTATGTATATATTGCATAATGATTATCACCTTCAGTTCAGTTCAGTCTGGTTCAGTTTCTCAGTCACGTCTGACTCTTTGTGACCCCATGGACTGCAGCACGCCAGGCCTCCCTGTCCATCACCAACTCCCAGGGTTTACTCAAACTCATGTCCATCGAGTTGGTGATGCCATCCAACAATCTCATCCTCTGTCATCCCCTTCTTCTCCTGCCTTTAATCTTTCCCAGCATCAGGGTCTTTTCCGATGAGTCAGCTCTTTGCATCAGGTGGCCAAAATATTGGAGCTTCAGCTTCAGCGTCAGTCCTTCCAATGAATATTCAGGACTGATTTCCTTTAGGACTGATTGGTTTGATCTCCTTGCAGTCCAAGGGACTCTCAAGAGTCTTCTCCAACACCACAGTTCAAAAGCATCAATTCTTCGGCACTCAGCCTTCTTTATAGTCCAACTCTCACATCCATGCACAACTACTGGAAAAACCATAGCTTTGACCAGACAGACCTTTGTCAGCAAAGTAACATAGCTTTAGCCAAAAGTATCATCACATCACGTAATTACCATTTCTTTTTTTCTTGTGAGAACGTTTAATATCTTCTCTCTTAGCAACTTACAAGTATATAATATGATATTATTAAATATAATCTCTAAGCTCTACACTTAGACCCCCAGAACTTATTAATCTTATAACTGTAAGTTTGTACCCTTTGACCTAGACAAATTTTTAAGTAGTTGCAATTAGTCTTTGATTCACTCGTCTGCTCCTTTTCATTCTTCAGCTGCTCCCTGGTTCATTCTCTTCCATATTCATGGCATCCTCATGATGATTTCTGGTTGCTCATTTCTTCCTGCGGCAGTCTTTTCAGACCTAATCTCTCCCAAGGTATTGAATAATATACTGACTTATCTTTTCCTCTAACCTTATTTAAACTCTCAACCTCTTCATGGTACTGACCTTAGCTAGGTGTTAGGAAGAGAGCACTCTTACTAAGCTAATTTGAACTGAAGCATTTACTTAATTTTGTCTTTCTGGGTATATTTACTTTGAAAACAGGATAATCATTAATCTAACTTGTGACTTGGTAGTGGAATTTTAAAGTCTGTATAGGAGACATTTTTTAGGTCAGGGAACAATTTTGCCTGGTGGGCTTTCCTGGTGGCTCAGTGGTAAAGAATCTCCTGCCCATGCAGGAGACGTGAGTTGACATGGGGCCAATCCTTAGGTCGGGAAGACCCCTGGAAAAGGAAACGCCAACCCACTCCAGTATTCTTGCCTGGGAAATCCCATGGACAGAGGAGCCTGGCAGGCTACAGTCCATGGGGTCCCAAAGCATCAGATGTTACTTAGTGACTAAACAAAAACTTAAAGCGGTAGTTCTCAGTCTTAGTTGTACGTTAGAATCAAGCTTTTAAAAGATGTCTATTGCCAAGACCCCACTTTCGGAGATTCTAATATAATTGGTCCACAGTGGGACCCAGGTACTAACATTTTTAAAGCTTCCCAGAAGGATTCTAATATGTAGCTAGCATATTAGGTTTGAGAACCACCAGGTGAAAATGACTTTCTTGATTTAACTTTCAATACTAAAAAATTTCCATTTTTCTGTTATGTGAGTTTCAAACATATCAATTTATGTTTACTATATCTGGTAAAAAGAAGACTAGGAAAAAAATTAATTGAAAGATAATAGAGGGAAGCCCAAATAATTATTTATTATTATAAGTAATTATAATAATCGTAATAATAATTATTGTGTCATCAAAGCCAAATCCCACAACTTATTAATGAGGATTATTTAAGTTACACAGAGATAGAGCCAGGATAAACTTTAAATGACAAATGATTGGATATTTTAAAATATCCTACTTTTTTTACTATTTGAACTTTAATTCACTTATTGATGGACTAATGGCTCAGATGGTAAAGAATCTGCCTGCAATGCAGAAGATGAGGGTTGGATCCGTGGGTCGGGAAGATCCCTGGGAAACAGGAATGGCTGCCCACTCCAGTATTCTTGCCTGGAGAATCCCATGGACAGAGGAGCTCGGCAGACTACAGTCCACCTGGTCTCAAGAGTCAGACGTACTGAGAGACTAACGCACGCAATGGACTAAACTTACTTTAGAATATGATTCATTATATAAATGACAAAAATCCAAGCAATGCACAAAGATATAAAATGACAAGCAAATCTCCAAAACCCCTTCAAATCTCACTTTCAAAGGTTGCTTTTAAAAAATTTTCTCCACAAAGAGTATAACCATTATCTTCCACAAGGCGGCAGTATTGCTTACTCTTCAACAATCTCCCCAAGGCCTGATGGAAAAAAAAGTGAAAGTCGCTCAGTTGTGTCTGACTCTGTAAGATCCCCTGGACTGTGTAGCCTGCCAGGCTCTTCTGTCCACGGAATTCTCCAGGCAAGAGTGGGCTGCCATTTCTCTCTCCAGGGGATCTAACTGACCCTGGGATTGAACCCAGGTCTCCTGCATTGCAGGCAGATTCTTTACTGTTTGAGCCACCAGCTCGACTTCCCTAATTATCCAGGGTGGACTTTGAAGACTCAGGCCCTCCCAGAGAAGAATCAGGCCCTTTCACTAAAATGCCCCATTAAAGATTCCTGATCCGGGATGAAAACCAGAAGGGAACAAAGAACCACACCAGACAGAGCTGTAACTGTATGGACAAACGGTGGGCATAGATCAAGGTCTGAGGCAACCAATGGAAGCACAAGGCAAGGGGCTTTCTGGAAACCTATGGGTTACCCCTCTCTGTGGAGGTATAAAGGGCTGGGTCCAGTTTTGTGAAAATGTGCATCCAACTCTGTCATACACAAAAATTTCCTTTTGCAACAGACTGATCTGAGGCTGTAGGACGCGGTTAAAGGCTTCTATGGTATCCCTATAGCTCCAGGAGGATGTGGGCTGCTAGAAAAAAAGCCTGGATTTTTTGATAGTGCCTTTGTAAAATGTGTTGAGGGGATCATGTTTGGGTTTCTCAAACCTTGTAGATTCCCAGCTGGGAACAGATGATAAATAAATGTGTTCTAGTTTTCGTCACTAAATTCTAGATTCATAAGGAGAATAATTTCTATGTAATAAAATGTATCTTCTAGAATGAAAAGTTTATAACTGGAGAAGAGAAGAGAATGACCCTTCTTTGTGATGTTCAGAAATGGGCTTCTCCATGACCTAGGGGATGCAACTGAAGAAAATCATAATGTGATCAGATCTTAGGAAGAAAGCTCTTTTTAATGTCCTTAGGGCCTTGAGATTATTGAAGCAGGGATGGGACCTGGGGCAAGGAATGGAATATGAGTGAGAAGGGTTATGGAAGGGAATTCTATCCCCATGGAGAACCCAGGCAAACCAGAGTAAAAGAGATATGTGGAAAACACATGATGGACTTTGCCAGAAAAATCTCTAATAACTTTGAAATATAGTGATCTGTTTGGGATCCTTTGAAGTAAAGGGTTTATTCTCCAACACAGAACATAGAGCAAGGACCAAGAACTCGGTTTTTGCTTTTCAGAATCAAAGGACTGTCTAAAACCTTCCAAGCTCTTAGATCAACTAACTTATAGTTCAAAAGGTCTTTTGGTAACCAGTGGCAGATGCTGTGCCTAACTGCAACAAGAAGCTAGACAGACATCATATTAAATATCATGAGTGATGACGTCAGTTCAGGTTAAAATCCTTACTTTCTACGAGCATTTTTCATTTTAGGACCCCCTGTTGTTGTTCAGTCGCTAAGTCGCTTCCAATTCTTCATGACCCCATGGACTGTAGCACATCAGGCTCCTCTGTCCATGGGATTCTCCAAGCAAGAATACTGGAGTGGGTTGCCATGCCCTCCTCCAGGGGATCTTCCTGACCCGGGATCAAACCCAAGTCTCCTGCATCTCCAGCACTGGCAGGCAGATTCTTTGGCAGGGAAGAGTTGAATTGATGTTTTGAGACTTACAATATTTAGGGCACCCTAGTGATTTCCAAATGATGTGCCTGATTTCAACTATGAGGTTAACATTCTTTTTTTTTTGGCATACGGTATCTGAACTTCACTCTATGTTAGGGCAGTTGGCAATGTGTCCAGTCATCATGGCTTATAATTCTGACCATTTCCTTCATGAGGCTTAGAAATCCTAATTTCTGCCTAGTCCTGGCAGAAACTTGATTGATAAACAAAAGAAATGAGATGTTGACTTGCATTTTCTGGGTTTGAAGCTACAATAAGTTTTGCACAGGGTATATATAATGTAAGTAATCCCAAACCTCAAACTGGAAATATGAAACCTGATCAGAAATCAATGAGGAAAACTTGATGTGCTCCAAGACACTATAGGAGAGGCCCATGAAAGGAATCTTGTCAATAATGCAGGCAGAATGCCATGATCATTACCACAGAGTTAGTAGGACTATGAAAAAGTATTTTTAAAAAGACCACTGCGTTCTCTTAATTTCACCTGAATTCAAGTAAAAGATTAGTGTAAAAACCAAGAAGGGAAGAGCAAAGCCAGTGTCCTGTCATGCCCTTCTTTGCTCTGGAGCCAGGTGCTCAGTAACCAAGAAAGATGCTCTTAGTGATCAGTAAGAGCGTATATGATTCATCATCTGAGAAGATTTCCTGCTTGGTAGATTGCTCATCAATATCTGGTTCCCCTTCTTGTGGGGGGAATCACATTTACCCATCCTCATGAACTCAGATGTCACCATGTCTTACTCTGGCCTTTGATATGTGAGTGGAGGCTTTGGGGGCTCTTCTGGCATAAGTTTTAAGAGTCAAAGCAGGCTTTTTTTCATTTTGTTCATGTTCCCTTTTTCCTCTGCCATGATTACCAGTAATATTCCAGATAGAAGTTGCTCCAGCAGCCTGGGTGCTAGAGTAAAAGTTTGTGATGTAGAGCCAGTCTTCCTTTCTTGGCCTCTATTGCCCCTGTTGTGCAAACAAGATGTGAACTTTATTGTTTCAAGCCACTGAAATTCTGGGGTTGCTTGTCACTGCACCACAACTGGCCCATCCAACTGGACTGATTTGTTCAGTCTACTACATACATTCTCAGTGGAAAGAATATTGACCCCAATGGGGCAAAAGTCGATTCTTAGAGGGGAGAAGAGCCTTACTCTTATGTATAAAGCAGAGATATACATACAATACCTAACAAATATACAATGTATCTGTGGTATTAAATTTTCACGGGGCTAGGGGTGGGGAACTGGGTTTCCCTAGAGGCTTTTCTGGTGTCTCGGACAGGAAGGAATCCGCCTGCAATGCGAGAGACCTGGGTTCGATCCCTGGGTTGGGAAGATTCCCTGGAGGAGGGTGTGGCAACCCACTCCAGTATTCTTGCCTGGAGAATCCCCATGGACAGAGGAGCCTGGAGGGCTACAGTCTGTGGGGTTGCAAAGAGTCAGACACAACTGAGCAACTAAGCACATGGGGTGGAGAACTAGGAAAAAAAAGTCTGAAAATGCTCATTGGGATACAATAATGAAATAAAGGTTGAGAAACACTGGTCTGTTGGCAAAAAGTAATGGTCAGCCTATCTTTAAAGAGTCTAATCCAGAGATTCTCAATTCTGGTAGCATATTTGAAGCTCCTGGAGAGCTTTTTAAAAACACTGATACCCAAGTGTGGTTCTCAGAGATTCTAATTTAACTGGTAGAATCCACATTTTGGTATTTTTTTTTAAAAGCTCCCAGGTAATCCTATTCGCAGATGGGGTTAAAAACCACTGGACCAGACATTCTCTAAGACAAAGCAGCATTTCTTTCCCCAGGAGAGGTACCACATAAATAGCAGAGAAATGGCACAGTGTGCTGGAAATGGTTGGTGTGGAGTACAACTCACTTCTATTTTAGAAGGGCTATTCTGGCCTCACACCAGGTAACAAAAAGCTGGATTCATCAAGGAGAGACAGCAATGTCCAATTTCTGTATCTTATCTTTCCCATTTCATGACACACCATTTGAATGCAGAGGGTCTTTTATGACTCATTTGGAAAACACAAGAAGGGAAAAAATATGGCTGTAGTTATTCCTGGGTTAGTACCCATAGTCAGCATTTTCTGCATAGATGCAATTTAGAAATCATCTCTATCTTCAGCTCCTAAAACTTTAAATTCTTACTGAGTTAAAAAGCTATTCAGCATGCAATCTTCTTTGTCCTCTATACCCAGGGGAACTCTAGATGCCAGGGGAACACTTTCACATAGATTGTGCAAACTAAAACTTACATAATTTTTTTTGAAAATTAAGAAGATAAAGCCCTTTATTATTCTTAAAAGGGGATCTTGGTAGCTAAATAACAGTGGCGAAGGATTATCATGGCCGAATTCAGTCATTAGATAGATGTACCATCACTTATTCTTTCCTGAAATGTCACTTGGAATTGACAATGATATGTCTGTATTTTAATGAAGAGACTCCATTTCCAGCCAAGAAATCAAAATTATAATGTATTGATTAAAAAGGATATCACTTTATATTTTCCTTTTATATATCTTCACAAGAGATGGCATTTACACTGGTCTCACTTTTTTGGAGGTTCTGACTAAAAGGTGTAGATTGTCTTTCTTGTTATTTTTGGTCACAGAGCACTTAGTTTAAGGGCAAAGGGTGGAGATATTTGCAGGCATTACTTGTGAAATTTCTTGAAGCTGGAAAGCAAAATTTCTAGGAAATTCTTCATGAGAAGGAGAGAGTCAGCATCAGTTGTACAAGTTGATAAATGCTCACAACTAGCTTGTCAACACTTTGTTGATGATTTAGGCACATGCAGAAATGAGAAAATCAAGTGTTTAAGGTTATCTATAGAGACAGGGTAGATAGATGCAGAGAGGGATAAAATGTGAATCTAAGAAAGTTTAAATGCTAACTCATCTGTGATTCATCATTATCCAATTCACAAGAAAGACAACATTATATTATAATAAATCCTTTTCAAAATGCCTATGGTCCCCACTCACTAAAGGGAGGAGAGCAACTGAGTGTCATATGATGCTGCTCCCAAAACCATAGCTCATTGGGCAAGAAGTAGAATCTTGTCCTGAGTGAGGTTGGGTTGGGCTAATTATATCCCCTCTCCTGGATATTTGGAATTGGGACATTATCTCTATCTAGTTTATCTTGGGCAGTGGAGCTAGTAAGTGACAAAGAGCTGGGGCTAGACTGCTGTTGTCTACCAAGAGACTGCAGCAGAGAAAGCCAATCTTCAAGAGAAGAAAAAAAGATATTATTGAGCTTAGAAGAGATGAAAAGACTACCTTTAGTCCATGACTTTAGAGTTCCAGGTCAAGTCTCTTGCATGTGAAGTTCCATATCAAGACATGGTTGTCCCATCATCCTTGGTTCTACAAGATACTCCTGTATCCATTTAATCATTACCCCTAGTGCTTGAGCTAATTTCAGTGGGTCTCTGTTCCTTCTGAGCAATTATCCTTGATTACGAGTGTTCTCCACAACGAACAGCTAAAATCTATGAAGGACATAGGCCACATTTACTGCAGATGTTCAGCTTCTTAAAATTTCGCTTTAAATTATCCACATTAGCCTTCTGGTCGATGAACTGGCTGTTTAGTATAACAGATGCAGCAGGCTTTGTGAGCAAATGGGTCAGAAAGAAGTGCTGAATGGCATGAAATCTTTGCAGCAATGGGCACATGTTTTACCATACATGTTCGAAACAAAAAGGCAAAGATCCAAACATGCAAAACCTTATGGCTGCATTTTTCCTTCTTTAACCTAATTAAGCCCTTAATAATATAGCTAGATTTAAAGGAGATTTGCATAGCAATTTAATGTCTCCATTATAAAGGGTTTGAAAAGATGGTAAGGTGGGTAGAATAATCAGCTCTATCAGTTCCATTAATTTCTGGCCCCCTTTTGCTTCTGCTTCAGACCCCTGACACCAATTATGCAAATGTGTTCACACAGTGTCTGGTTGCTTTTGCATTGTAATTTAAATGTAGGTGTCTTATGAAGACAAAAGGAAATGCATTGTCCTTTTCAAAATTTAGAATTTTAACAGATTCACTGATTTTGTTCCTGTCGAATTACCAGGCAGCTGGAGAAACAGCTGGACCAGTTTCTGAACGCCAACAAAAAAACCCCACAAGTCTGAATTACAATAGGAGTTTTCATCAGAATTTTATAGTATTGTTAATAAATACAATACACACTTTAGTAGTAGTTGGCTGCTTTCCTGTTTACATTAGCAAATGTATTGTAAAGATGAAGTCAGATGCACTAGGAGTTGCTTGATTCACTGAGAGAAATCATTTTGAACTTTATTTTAAGGATTACAAAGACCATTCTGAAGGAAGATCTAAAGATCTCTGTCTTAGTTTCCTACGGGCGGTAGAGCTTGGTGGACCTTGAGGATTGCTTAGTTTAACACCCAGTTCCACCAGCTGTGTGACCTTGTAAGTTACTTGACCACTCTGTGCTTTCATCTTCTCATTTGTGAAATGGGGATAAAACAGTGCCCACTTCAGTGGCCAGTTGTGAGGATTAAATGAGTTTGTTTATAGCACTTAATATGGCGCCTAGCTTGCCTGGTGGCTCAGACAGTAAAGAATCTGCCTGCAATGCAGGAAACCCGGGTTTGATTCCTGGGTTGGAAGATCCCCTGGAGAAGGGATAGGCTACCCACTCCAGTATTCTTGCCTGGAAAAGTCCATGGACAGAGGAGCCTGGTGGGCTGTTACAGTCCACGGGGTCGCAAAGAGTCGGACATGACCGAATGATGAACACACACAGCATACAAACATACATACAGTATGTATACATACATACATACAGTATCATTAGTCATCATTATACCCCAATATGCAAAATCTTATTGTTTTCCTAAAATTTCAGCCAGTGGAACTAATTATTCCAATTAGTGCAATATCCTGTCAAACCCAGTCAGTGATTCAAAGTATGGAAATAAACATATGTCTGCCTTTTTACAGGCAGACCAGTATGGGTAAGGAGGGGTATAGAGTCATGCATGTATATGCTGCCTTGATCTCAAATATCAGGCTTCCTACTTCCTTATGAGAAACACATCCGTCCCAGTAGGTTGGCTGAATGACTGTCTTATCTTGAGACAGGGCCAGCATGTTCTGGTTAACAGTAAGTGGACAAGGTACACTGGGTCAAGATAGTACAAGGTGGACCCAACTGCAGGCTCTGGGAAGAAATCCTTGCCTCACTGATACACATCGAAAAGACATGGAAATAGGGAAGTGAGGGTGTCCTGGGGAGGCAGCTGATGACAAGGAGAAATAACTCTGGTTAGAGAGTTTACTTAAATTGTATTTAGGTAATCCAGGTAATCTGTGTCAGAATTGGAGTGTGTTACTGGAACCACAGCAGCAATGGCAAATTACACTGGACGTTGGGGTACAGCTTGGTTAGGATGGTCCTAGGGGTGGTTTGTGTAGAACCTTCATGTCCAACTGGAAGGGGGAGGAAGAAAAGAATGCCAGGATGTTTATGAAGGAGTGAAGTAGTCCTTTAAGTAGTTTCTTTCATCTTCTAAACTGTGTGGAACAGAAAGCACCATTGATCTTCTGGATATTTTCTCAATGAAGGAATGGAGATCTTTAGGAATACCTTACATCAGTCCGGGCAACATGTCTGAGTGATAGGTATGAGAAACAAAATAAAAAGAACTATGCTCCTACAGAATTATTAGATTTCTCCAGGCAGTAAACTCTAAGAGATTGAAAGCTTCCTTCTCTCTCTCCCTTTCTCTTATGTCCAGGAAAAAACTGCTTCCTAACATGCAAGGAAGAACTAGGCTTATTTAGCATGACATAAAAACCTACTTTGAAAATTCATATTTTTTGCTCATCAAGATTAGGGAAGCACAATGGCTTTTGGAATCAGAATTGCACTAGTTGCAAGGGAAACTGATCTTCTATGAGAATTGTTGTTGTTCAGTCACTCAGTTGTGTACAACTCTTTGTGACCCCATGGACTGCAGCACACCAAGCTTCTGTCCTTCACTACCTCCCAGAGTTTGCACAAACTCAAGTCCATTGAGTCAGTGATGCTATCCAACCATCTCATCCTCTCTTGCCCCCTTCTCCAACTATGAGAGGTGGATACTGCTCAAATATCATTGTGGTTGCTCTTGAGTTAATGAGCCTCCCTAACTATCACTGATCATAACTATTTCTTGTTGCAGAAAAGAATTCCTTTTCATACCTACAATCATAATCTGTGTCTAAATCATGTAGGCAGATAAACTGAGCATTTGGAAATCAGAGACTCTAAGGAGTGTACTCGGTAGTCAATTAACATTTGCTGAATGAATGAGATGTTCAGCGTGCATTACAAGATCATGGTGATGACAATGGTTAGAAATGAAGGAGGAAAAGGAAAGGGAAAGGGGCAGGGAGAGGAAAGAAACAGCTGTAGCTCTAAGGCAGCTGGCATAACAATTACTGCTGCTGAAGCGACCACAATACACTTTTTAATTATTCTGAGGCTGGTTCTCCAGTTTGCATATCACCTCAGATTTTTGCTTCAAATGTTCCCTCCTACTGATTGTCCTTTAGTCATCCATTTAATGTCTATTAACCCATAGGGAAGATGAGGGAACAAAAGATTAATGTTAGCGAAAAGTTTTCCAGTATTTTCTTTATTTCATTCTCACAGCAACTCTATAAGAGAAGGTCTCTTATCCTTGAAAAACCCGAGGTTTAGCAGTAGTCTCATGGTCACAGGGGTAGTATGGAGCAGAGCTAGAATTTGAACCATGGGCTGTCTGAAACTAGAGAGTGTGCTCTTACCATTACACTTTCCTGCTTCCACGCTACTCAGACTTCTAACTTGATTCCAGTCACCGTAAATGTTCCCAGTACTGTATAGTTTTAGAAGAAATTTTATTGGAGTAGACTTGCTTTACAACTTTGTGTTAGCTGCTGCTGCACCCCAAAGCGAATCAGCTATACGTACTCATATATGCCCTCTTTTTTGGGATTTCCTTCCCCCTTAGCTCACCACAGAGCACTGAGTAGAGGTCCCTGTGCTATACAGTTCTCATTGGTTATCCATTTTGTACATAATACCAATAGTGTATCTGTCAATCCCAATCTCCCGATTCAGCCCCTCCCTACTTTCCCCCTTGGCATCCATACATTTGTTCTCTGTGTCTGTGTCTCTATCTCTGCTTTGTAAACAAGATCATCTATAACAATTTTTTTTCAGATTCCACCTATATTCATTAATATATGATATTTGTTTTTCTGACTTACTTCACTTTGTTTGACAGTCTCTAGGTCTATCATGTCTCTACAAATGACCCAATTTCCCCAGTGCTTTATAGTTTACAAATGTTTTCATTCTCCCTCTTCCTCCTTCCCTCCCTTCCTACCTTCTTCCTTTGTGTGTGTGTATGTGTGTGTGTATAAATGTGTACCGCATTGGTCTATTACATTAATTTTCTTCTTGTATCTTTTGGATTCTTAAGCCTCAAGGTGCCCTGTGCTGCAATGTTCTGAAGTCAAAAAGTTCTACAAGGTCTATTAAAGAAAACAGCAATTCCCTAGGCCCCGACATTCTCGGCCCCCTCTCCCAGAGTCAATAACTGTCAGCTACTTCAGCTGTTTCTTTTGGTATTTGTTTCAGCATTTCTAAATAATATGCTTATATTGTTACTTTCAACTACTTCAACCTCAGCCTACTCCAATTGCACACTTACACACTTTCCTATCCACTCTTCCAATACAGTTATATCATTTTGTTGGTTAAGTCAAATCAATATGTATGCTATTATGACTATGTAAATGCTTACATACTATGATTACCTTTCCTTTCTGTTTTTAATGGAGTTATAGACGGGGCATCTCTGGTGGCTCAGTGGTAAAGAATCCACCTGCAAAGCAGGAGACGTGGGCTCAAGCCCTGGTTCAGGAAGACCCCTTGGAGGAGGGCATGGCAGCCCACTCCAGTATTCGTGCCTGGAGAATCCCATGGACAGAGGAGTCTGGTGGGCTGCAGTCCATGGGGTCAAAGAGTCAGACATGGCTGATGTGACTGAGCACCAATACATAGAGTTATAAACACACACTTTGTTTTTACTTTTCACTTCATTTCAATTATCACTAGCTCATAGCCAAATTCTCCGCTAAAGGTATATTTCTTTTCAATGTAGTCGGACACATTAGGTAGTCTATCAGTTTCACCTTCTTTGAGACACGTGAGAGCCTTCTGGTTTTCACCATTTTGACTTTGATGCTTCTCTAGACTTGCTTCACAGTTGTCATTCTGGGATCGAACTTCGCCATTATCCTGAGTTTACATGTCTCTTTCTTGTGTCAGATCTCATTCCCAGAATCCTACATGTCTTAGCTTTTGATGTTTTTTCCTTTCTTTTATCTCTTTTTTTCCAATGATGATTCCAATATTTCAAGGGCTAACAATAAAAAAAGGTTTTTTTCTCACTTTCAGTAGATATCCTCTGTAGGTTGTCTGTAGCTCTGCTCCGTGTTAGCTTCTTTCCAGGATCCAGGAGCAGTCCTGATCTGGCCCACACCCACCTTTTGGGAAAGAAAAGAGCAAAGATATCCATAATTTCCATTTGCATTTAATTGTTCAAAGCAAAGTAATAGCCAAGTTTGATGTCAGTGGGAGGGGAAATATAATAAAATAGTATTTCTGATGGAGAAGGGCAGGGCATATTCTGAACACATAACACAACCTACTATGTGTTCCTTCTTCATTTGCTCCCACATTTTTGGACAGCCATCCTCCAAAAGCTTTCTGAAGAAGGGTGCATAAGAGCTAAATTTGTTGAGATCCTGTATGTCTAAAATATCCCTTTTAACCAGCTAACAGCTAATTTAGATATAGAATTTTAGATTGAAATGATTTTTTTTTTCTCAGAATTTATGGGTATTGCTTTGCTGTCTTCTTGATTCCAGTGTTGCTGTTTAGAAGTCCAATGTAACCCTAATGCTTGTTTATAACCTTTTTCCCTTCTGGAAGTTTATTTTTGTTCCCACTGATCTGAAATTTCACAGTGGTGTGTCAGTGTGGACTTGTTTCCATCCATTGTGCTGGATACTTGACAGACTCTCTAAATTTGGGAATTTATGTCCTTCAGTTTAGAAAATTTTCTTGAATTATACCTTTGATAATTTCCTGCCCTCCACCATTTTACCCCTATTTCTATTCACATCATTGTCACGTCTCCTATCTTATTTTATTCTTAGAAAGGCTCTTTTAAATTATCTGAATGTATTTTTTTCTAAATGGCATTTGACACTTACTTAAAGAATGCAATGCCTTCTCCTGTCTCTATTAGGATACCTGTGCTCAAGCTCAGTCGCTTCAGTCACTTCTGACTCTGCGACCCCATGGACGGTAGCCCTCCAGGATTCTCTGTCCATGGGGATTCTCCGGGCAAGAATACTGGAGTGGGTTGGCATGTTTTCCTCCAGGGGATCTCCCCAAACCAGGGATCAAACCGCGTCTCCTGCGGCTCCTACACTGCAGGCAGATTCTTGACCACTTAGCTATCTGCGAAGCCCCTCTTTTAGGATATTTACTAATAATTTGCTTTTTGAACATTTCCTTTTTCCTGCTTAGTCTTTTCATCCTTCAAGTTTCCTGTTCCCTTTTTGTTTTGGCTCCTATATTTTATGTTAGAGTAATTACTTAAACTCCTTAAATTTCTGGTGATCCCATCCCTAGTTCAGAAATGCTATTTTGCCCTTTTCAGAAAATTATTTTCCAGCAAGTGGAGAAAGGAAGTCTCTTGGCTGCACAGAGAATGATTTCTTAAATGGACTTTCAAATAATCTTCCTGCTTTCAATTTTGTCTCCACTTCCTAAAGCACCTGTTGCATCAGTTTCTAAATATTTTGTGAGTTCTACATGCAAATCAGATTGCTTCTCAGCCTTCTCCTTTGCTAGATTTGGATTCAACTTTCTTGGGTCTGCTCAATTATTAACTCACCCATATGCTTTCTGGTTCCCAGAATGGTATTACTGTGGTTCCCAGAATGGTATTACTGTGGCTCATTTCACATTGGTCTTGTAGGTTTACACTTTTAAAAAATCCCTTACTATTGTTTTAATAAATTTGGAATGAAAGTAGAGGTAAATGCATGTGCTCAACCTACTATTTTTAAGCAAAAGTCTTATGACTCTGTGAACAACCAGGGAAGACATTATTATCCCCATTTTTTTTTTTAAAGGAGAAACAGAATTCAAATGACTTGTCAGGATTATACAGCATATAATGCTGGATCTAGGGCTTGTATTCATTCTGGTCATTTGACTCCAAGTTCAATGCTCTTTCCACTAAATTCCTAAAAAAGAAAGCTGAATAACGTCGTTGTTAAAAGCACGATCTTTGGCACCAGAGACGTGGGTAGGAGTCCAGGTTTTGCCTCTTGATAGCTGTATTCTTTTGACAAATTGTTTAGTCTCACTACAATGAAAATTCCTCATTTATAAAATGGGGAGGATATCAATAGCACAACCTCATGACAGTGTTTTTAGGATTCAATTAGACAATATATGTAAAGTACTCAGCAGAGCTTCTGGCATATAGTGAGTGCTCCCTTATTACTGTAATGGAAAAATTGAAATGATAAGATATAATAATGATTTGCAGTTTTAATTAACTGAACTATGTTCAGGGAAACTTTTAAATTAATTCTGCAGACATTTACTGAATAATTAGCATGTGCACTGTGGAATGTTTATTCTTCCTTTCTCTTCTATGTGAACCTCTTAATGAAAACATCTTTGATTAATATCTACTCCAAAACTAGTTGAGCTTAGATGACAAATTTCTGAGTAAAGATAGAAGAATTGGGCAGGGTCATAGATTTTTCTATCCATCAACATAATTAACAGCAACCAAAAGGCATTTACAAAGCCCCAAATTCACCAGCAGCTAAAACAAGGTAAAGAATGAAACCTTGCTCATAAATGAAACAAATGTTATAAATTACTGATAAGTGAAACAGAGTATTCTGGTGGTCAGGTGTGGCTTCTCTCTCTGTCCCTATTCCTCAGAAGAAGAACAAGAGGAAGAAAGTGTGGGTTTTTTGAAATTAGTTTTTTATTGGAGTATATTTGATTACAATGTTGTGTTAGTTTTTGCTGTATAGCAAAGTGAGTCAGATATGTGTGTGTGTGTGTGTGTGTGTGTGTTGTTGCAGTTGTTGTCATTGTTCAGTCGCTAAGTCCTGTCCATCTCTTTGCAACTGTATGGGCTGCAGCACTCTATAAACTTCCTTGTTTTTTTTACTATCTCCCAGAGTTTGCTCAGACTCCTGTCCATTGAGTCAGTGATGCCATCCAACCATCTCATCCTCTGTGTGTGTGTATATATATAAGTATCCATTGTTTTTAGATTCTGTGCCCATATAGGTCATTACAGAGTACTGGATACAGCTCCCTGTGCTATAGAGTAGGTCCTTATCAGTTATCTATTTTATATATAGTATCATGTATGTGTCAATCACAATCTCCCAATTTATCCCTCCCCCTGAGGGTAGGGGATTTGACAACATTCTGAGGTTCTCTATCATGCCTTCACTAATTTGTGAAGAATTCTGAGGGTGTAGACAAGGGAATGAGTGAAGAAATGGGGGTACACAAGAAAATTGTTTTAGAATGGAATAAACCACCATGGTACCTCAGCAGAGATTATAAGGGCCTCTAGAGCTTTCTTTTTTTTTGGGGGGGGGGGCTCCAAGATCACTATGGATGGTGACTGCAGCCATGAAATTAAAAGACGCTTACTCCTTGGAAGGAAAGTTATGACCAACCTAGATAGCATATTAAAAAGCAGAGACATTACTTTGCCAACAAATTTCCGTCTGGTCAAGGCTATGGTTTTTCCAGTGGTCGTGTATGGATGTGAGAGTTGGACTGTGAAGAAAGCTGAGCACCGAAGAATTGATGCTTTTGAACTGTGGTGTTGGAGAAGACTCTTGAGAGTCCCTTGGACTGCAAGGAGATCCAACCAGTCCATCCTAAAGGAGATCCGTTTTGGGTGTTCATTGGAAGGACTGATGCTGAAGCTGAAACTCCAATACTCATACGAAGAGTTGACTCATTGGAAAAGACCCTGATGCTGGGAGGGATTGGGGGCAGGAGGAGAAGGGGACGACAGAGGATGAGATGGCTGGATGGCATCACCGACTCGATGGGCATGAGTTTGAGTAAACTCTGGGAGGTGGTGACGGACAGGGAGGCCTGGCGTGCTGCGATTCATGGGGTTGCAAAGAGTCGGACAGGACTGAGTGACTGAACTGAACTGAACTGAACTGAGAGCTTTCTACTTCTCAGGTAACCAAGTTGAGCAAAACTGATACAAAATACACAAGAGTATAATATGCCCCTGCTTGGTTATACTGGGCTGAAACTGACCATTTTACAAGAGAGCAGAACTAATAAGATTAATAGCATGGAGGAAAGACTTGTGGCAATCACAGTGAATAAAGAGTGAAAAGGCATAGAGATTTAAGAATTTGAAAGAAATGAAAGATATAGTCAAATATAATCCAATACAGGGCTAATTGGAGTCTCAGAAGAAGAGAACTCAACAAATTCAAAATAATAAGAGGTATTATACCAAATCCCCCACCATCTACATGAGGGAAAATTGATTTAGAACAATTAACATAGAGATACATTATATTCTCATTGAGTTCTTGAACTTCAGGTTTAACTGTATACAGCCTTCAGGAATCTTGGAAGAAAAGAAAATCACCTATAATAGAAAAATTTTGACTCAACTCAGACTTCTTCAGAGCAAATGTCAGGGAAAAAAAAGACACAAGAGTCACGGCTACAAAATTCTGAGAGAAGGAATGTGAAGAAAATGTGAGCCACAAGTAGTATTTCTGCTCAAGTATTTGCTCAAGGCAACAGGCAGACAAAAAAGAACTCAGGGAATGTGGCCATTAACCATTCTTGAAAAAGCTATTTAATAAAGAAATCCCACCCATTCAGGTTGTGAATAAAAAATTAAAAACCCAGGAATGATGATACTCGGATAAAAGAATTGGTGGTAAGCACTGAATCCATTTGAATACAGAAGTGAGACTAAACAACTAAACATGGTTGCCAAAAACTGTAAATGTTATAAACCCTGACAAAATAGAAATGGTATAAACCACAAAAATTGGGAGTTGAAGTACAGAGGGTGGGAGGAAGTATAATAATGTTAATTACCTCATTTTGCTGAACAGGTAGTCAATTGACACTATTAATCAAGAAATATGGGCTGTACTGATTTTTTTGTTTGTTTATGTATTTTCTTTGCCCATATTTTTGGGCTATTTTTCATATCTTTGCTGCTGCTCCCCTTTATATCCTTTTTTAAGCCAATATGCATTGAATATTAATCTACATAAACTTAATAAATGTTTTTGAGGCCATTTTGCAGACTTCATGGGACTGTAAATTCTTGAAGATTGGGAATATGTTTTATTCATCTTTGAATTCTCTCAGCACCTGACATAGAAACTTGCATATAGTAGATCATCAGTAAATTTTTTTGAATAAATGAATTAATTTGCTTTGTTTCATATACATTTTGTTGCTAGAACAATGGCTGGCTGGAAATATAAGGAAAATGAACCATAATTGGAGAATACGATAAAGCCTGTCACCCACATCTGAGAGACCTATTATAAATGTTCCTGATGCCTCATTAAAGACATTCTATTGTTTTCAGAATGCATTTTTCCCCAGTAAATAATCTCTGCTCACTCTAATTTAATCATTCATACAGCTTTCAGAATGATCATTTCCAAACTCAGCTCTGATCCTGTCACTTCTCTGCTTAAAAACCTCCCATGCTCCCCTACTGTCTATAAAACAGAATCCAAATTCCTGTGCATAGCACTGAAGGTCTTATGTGACCTGGCCTCAGTCCATCTCTTCCCAGCCAACGCACCTCACATGTTATCCATTCAGGAGTACTTGCAAGTTTTGGAACATGCCATGTACGAGAATGAGATGGTTGGATGGCATCACTGACTCAATGGACATGGGTTTGGGTGGACTCCGGGAGTTGGTGATGGACAGGGAGGCCTGGCGTGCTGCAGTTCATAGGGTCGCAAAGAGTCGGACACCACTGAGCGATTGAACTGACTGACTGACTGATACACATTTGTGCTTCTATATCTTTGCTCATGTTGCTTCCTCTACTTAAAATGTCACTTTTCACCCCATATCCTTCTCTTTTCTTGCTGTCAGCAAACATCGTGATACTACTCCTTTCCTTTAGAACCCAACTCCATTACTTTCTCTGTTAGGCTTTGCTGTCTGCCATGCTTAAATAACTGTACTGTTTGTGGTTCTTCTTTCTTTCTATTATATTTAAAAAATTTTGACTGTGCTGGGTCTTCATTGTGATGCTCAGGCATTCTCTAGCTGCGGAGCATGGGCTCTAGAGTGGGAGGGCTCAGTAGCTGCTGTGAAGGGGTAAGTTGCCCCATGGCACATGGCGTCTTAGTTCCTGGACAGGGGATTGAACCTGAGTCCTCTGAATTAGCAGGCAGATTCTTAACCACAGAACCACCAGGGACAACCCTGCTGTTCTTCTGTAGTACTTGCTCATGCTCCATTTATTGTATTGTTTAGTCACTAAGTCATGTCTGACTATTCGCAACCCCACTGACTGTAGCCCACTAGGCTCCTCTGTCCATGGGATTTCCCAGGTAAGAATACTGGAGTGGGTTGCCATTTCCTTCTCCAGGGGATCTTCCCAACCCAGGGATCAAAGCTGCATCTCCTGCATTGGCAGGCAAATATTTTACCATTGAGCCACCAGGGAAGCCCCTCCATTTACTGCCTTATAGCTAATTGGACATGTATCAAACACTGTCTCCTCGCTCGTGATCTTCTTGGTTTGTACATTTCCTTTCCCCGTATCCTTTGGGCTGTGTCTTATGTATTCTAGAAAGCTGTCACAGAGAATGTGCCTGACACATAGTAAATGCTCGATGGATGTCTGTAGCTTGGAATTTAAAAAGTACATGCATTTCTTACATTTTCATGTAAAAATAGTTATTTTAAGTAATGAGGGCTCAACTGAAAATACTAAGGGTTGGTAGAAGGTAGAAAAGCTGTCTCTTAAGCTGTGGTTCTCTGTCCTGATAAAAGAGAAGTCTTTAGAGGTAGACTGCTCTGGGAAAACTCTGTGATTTGTTTAGCTCCTCAAATTAAAACAAGTATATGTATATTACTCTTGGAAAACTATCAAGTAACCATTACCTTGATTGTAGATGCTTTACACTGAAAAGCAGTACTCCATTTGGATATGCACGTCTTTGGGTGTGGAGAAGGAGCCTGCTTCCCCAGACACCGATGCGGACAACAACAGAACTGTTTCTTCCCTCTGTTGACTCAGACCATATATGTGTCAATATGGGTTTCCCTGATAGCTCAGTTGGTAAAGAATCTGTCTGCAATGCAGAAGACCCCGTTCGATTCCTGGGTCGGGAAGATCCCCTGGAGAAGGGAAAGGCTACCCACTCCAGTATACTGGCCCGAGAATTCCATGGACTGTATAGTCCATGGGGTCACAAAGAGATGGACAACACTGAGCGACTTTAACTCTCTCACTCATATGTCAATATATTGTTGCTTCTATAGAGATATGGATATCCTTGCTTGAGCCCACGGTCTAGGGGAACAGAAGCTGAGGTCTAAAGGATACATTAAAGCAAAGACAGGCATGATCCCTACTGCTTCCTGGAGAAACAATTATGTATGGTACCAAACTGGCTTTGGTGAGACTACCTGCAAAGACTAAGTCAATCTTTGTGAGAAATGCACTGTTGTTGGACTGCTGTGTTCTAAGGTAATAGCCTAATTGGGTCAGAGGTCAAGGTCACAGTCCTGGGGCTGGAGGATGCGGTTTCCTCTGAAAGAGCAGATATTCCTATGGTCTGTCATCCAAGGGAGACACTATACCTGGGACAAAAAATCGGCCTTTGAAAGTGGACCTTAAACTGGGTGAAGAGAGTTGTTTTCTTCTCTGAGCTTTACAGTGGTTGGGCCCGGATGCTCCAGACATGGCTAAGGGAACTCTTGATTGAGAGGGGAGCTGCATGGACCCAGACATATGGACCCAGGCTGGAAACTCAACAGTAAGGCAGGCCTGATCTAGTCCACAGGGCTCTGAGAGCAGCCATGTCATACCCGTGTTAGTGATGTCCTGGTGAAGAGAGGGTAGTACCCCTTCCTGCCAAATCCCAAGGCAACGCTGAAGATGGCATTGGCTGGAGAGAGCTCAGTGTCCCAGAACGCCAGGGTGTGGGACATCTGAAGCAGAGGCAAGAATAGTTCAGTTATTTCAGGAATCTGTGGGTGACAGCACCTCTCCCACAGACTCCTCTGTAGTAGAGAAGGGAGGGAAACTCCAAAGGGGGTGAGCTGACATCCTGGTAATTTGAAAGGTGGGAACTCAGAGCTATTGTAGCTGGGGATATTTTTGAGGGGAATTTTATTTTAAATATGACTTCCTTTATAGTCGAAAATTCATGAACACTATGATACTCTGATTTTCAAGGGCATACAAGGCCTTTTATTGAGCAAACCCTTCCCATTCTGGGTATCCTGCTCAATAGGCTTGAGAAATACAAAGGAAAATGAAGTATTCCTCTATTTGATTTTACACAAGCCCGTTCTTTTTTTGTTCCTCTTAGGCTTCGGTACTTGAGCCTTTTTGTAGAGGCATAGGAGAAACCAGAAACTAACTGATGGACTCTCGCTTTTCTTCTATTATTTTTCCATCCTCTGTTTTCTTCACAAAATGTTCTGTATCAGAGAGTAAGGGAGGGTTTTAAGTTCTTTCTGGATATTATGCATTAGCATGATGAGTATCTGACTGGTCTTTCAATGAGGTGAGCTGACATGATTTTCTTAGGTTAGGCAGGAATGTTACTTAATGCACTGGCATAGCAGCCACAGTCTCATCCCTGTCGATTGTATTTACGGTCATACTTTGAAAAAATACTGCATTCAGCTCTGTAGAGCTATCCTGGATTCATGGTGCTTTGTCTTTTTATTCTAACAGCTGCTTATTTGCATAACCTGTTAAAGATGCTTTCCTGTCATCACACTACTGGTCTTCCTCTAGCTTTTTGGACATATTTTCTTGCTTGTGTAGATTTTACATCAAATATAAACTTTCCCTTCAATAAAAGTTTGCCCATCTGAAGACTTTCATCATCTTCTCCCAACTACACAACAAAGTTGAACTCTATGGAATATCACTTTGATGCATTAACAATTGCACTTGTCTCTACAACCTTTCTGAAATTCTCTTAGTTTCTTCTCTTGGGGTTTAGATGCAGTAAAATATCTATCAATTCCATTTACTTCATTTAAAAAACATTTATTGAGTATTAATATTATGCTGCAGGGCTAGGCTATCTGCTGGAGCTACAAAATAGAAGAGCTCACACCTGGTTTTATGGATAGACCACTTCACTTGGCTTACTGGTTCTAGTTTCTAAAATAATGTTTCCGGAATTGCACTATGAACCTCCTCTTACAGCACCTGAATGCCATTAGGGAGAATGCTACTAGAGAGGAGAGCAATCCAAGATACAAAGGAGGATAGGGTGGGTCAGATGCAGAAAATAAAGGGGGGAGGAGGGGGAATAAACCCTAGAATACAAAGATACTAGAGAAGAAGCATACTTTAATGGTTGAACATTTTTCTTGGTTAATGTAGGGTTTTATTATTGTTATGCTATACCTGCAAACAATAGCATAATTGAAAATAACAGGAAATTATTGTATTTCATTATTTTTCAATTAATATATTTATAAATGTTCTTTATTGCTTTGATCCTTTTGCAACATTTCCTCCCAAAATCTTTTGGGAGAATACTGTCTCAGTGAAATTTTTGTAAAGAACATGAAGTCTTTAGATATGAGGTCAGAGAAGGCAGGAGATAATTTTTTTCCTTTGTGATGTGTACCTCCTTACATACTCTGCTGTTTTGTTGAGGAAGTACGAAAATATGATAATTCTAGTCCTAAAGGTGTAGATAAAGGATCCATCGTTTCCTCTGCATTATATCGGCTGAAGGACCACATCTCAGTCTCTTCCTTTTGTCTTGAAAAAATAAAAGGAGGAGGCAAACGGTGTTTGAGTGGAGGGTTTCTAGGGGTTAAACCCTGGTGCTTCAGCCCCTCCGCGAACCCTGCAGCTTTTACTTAAGTAGCCCCTGTAAAACAGATGTTCTCCAAAATAAGAGGAGTGGAGCAGAGAAGACCGTCCGGCTGTCGTGGGGTTCAGCAGCGCAGGTGGGGGCAGCCGCCTGGTCCAGAGCCGAAGGTGCCTGCATTCTGCAGGTGCAGGGACTGTGAGCTCTCAGCGCTCAGGCACCAGAGAGGCGGGAACCGCGGCGTTGCAGAGCGTGCGACTTGGGCCCTGAAGACAAGGCCAAATATATTCCAAACAGCTGACATTGATCAAGCCGATTGCCCGCACCTGGCCCGGGGGAGGGAAAAACGGCATCTATCCGAACCGCAGAGAGAAAAGGAGCCCCTGGTTTGGAACGCCAGAGGGCGGGCCTGACTTCTCGGTCCGACTGCTTTGCCGCGATTGCTTCCCTGACCTGTCTATCATCGCAGTGTTCCGTTTCTATTGGCTCTTCCGTCTGCCACTCGGTTCCGCCGCGCTGACCCCCATTGGCCTCCCTCCGGCCGAGTCCCCGCCCCACAAGCAGGACACGGGCAGTGGGGCGCGGAGCAGAGCGAGTCCGGCGCTGGCTCTGGGCTGGGGGAAGGCGGTGGCGGAGAAGGAGGAGGAGAAGGAGGAGGAGCCGGGCGGGCAGGAGGCAGCGGCGGCGATCGCGCTGGGGTGATGGTGCAGGTGCTTGGGGCCGGCGCGGAGCTGCCCGGCTGAGGGGCGCCTGGTCCGGGGTCCGCAGCGCCGCCGCGTCTCCCCCGGAGGCGGGCGGGCGGGAAGATGCTGAGCAGGTTGATGAGCGGCAGCAGCAGGAGCCTGGAGCGCGAGTACAGCTGCACCGTGCGGCTGCTGGACGACAGCGAGTACACCTGCACCATCCAGGTCAGTGCGCGCCGCCGCCGCCGGGGCCCCACTTCCCCGAGTCTAGCCGGCTCGGCCCGCGGCCGCCCCCGGGGGTCGCCCCAGACCCCAGCGCTTTGTCCGCCGCTGCCTGCGGCGGACGGCCCCGCCGGTGCAGGGCGCCTGAGCCCGGGTCCGGGGTTGGGTACCCGGAGCTCGGCGCCGCTGCGGCGCGAGTCCGGGCGTCCTGGACCCCCCAGCTCGTGCCCTGCGCTCTCCCGAGGTGAGGGCGCCCCAGCCTGGCTCCTCGAACCCGCAGATGTGGTGAGCACCTTCCGCGGGCGTCCGGAGGGGGGCGGAGAGGGCGGGAGGCTCTTTCCCCGGCCGCCCCGTCGGGGGACAGGGAGTGGGGGGGCGGGGGGGTGGAGCGAGGCAGGCTTTGGCTTTCTGGTCCGGCAAGGACGGCTGGCGGCTTTTCTCCTATCTCTTTGACTGGAAGGATGATGGTGTATGTCATAATCTCCCCCCCAGCATTTGTGAGTCAGAGCTCTCCGAAGGTAGAATTGAACGCGTAGCCCATACAGAGTGGCCTGTTGAAGGGAACCCAGCCCCTTGGGCTGTAAAGATTTAACCCCCCTATCTCCCCGGCTTTTCGCTCCCCAAATCTTATTCAGCTGGGCAATTCTGGGGGGCGCGAGGTAAAGATTTAGCAACAAGTCCCAGCGATTTGAGGGTTGGCATTGGCGAGAATCGGTGACTTACAAAAAAAAAGGGGGGGGGGAACGCCAACAATACGGTAATGCTGCACGGCATTCTTCGGAACCTGGTGTTTTTGAAGGGATTTTTACAACCTCCTGGGTGGCACGTCAGGAGTAGTAGTCTTGCCCAGGAATGCAGTCGCAGCCCTCTCTCCTCCTTTATAAAGTCAGGAATAGAAACCGCTGACAATGCTCCGGCGCGTAGTTCTCAGTCGAGAGGGTCCTGTGTTCACCTGCCCCAAACCGCTGTTTCTGGAGAAGCAGATTGAGTTGGACCCGGAGGGTCTCACCTGATCTCTCGCCTCTGCAGCAAAAGCCCGAGAGAGCTTCTCATCTCAGATGTGGCAGGCAAGAACTGTCTGCCCGGGTCCTACTCTCTTTGTCTCCCTCCCCGCCTCCCCCCAACCCCCATTAATTATTATTATTATTTTTTTTTTGCTGACAATGCTCAATAGCGGAAAATAGCGGTGTGTGAGAAAGACGCTGGATAGTATATGAGAGCAGCTGCTGTCTGCTGACTCCCTGCTCAGTTCTGCCTTCTCTCCACTTTCCTTTTTCTCCCACCTCCAAAACCCAGCTCTGGGCATAAGTGCTGACCTCTGCCAAAGATTTATGAGGGTAGGGAAGGAGAACAAAATCTCTTTTTCAGGCCCCTTAAATACAGATTAAGCAGTCATAAAGATGCTAGCCAATTAAGTGAAAGGATTTTTGTAGTAGAATATGATAGAGAGATGTTGTGTATTATATCCTTACTGAATGAGTGACATGCTACTTTTTGTTTCTATTGTATCTTTATGTGTCATGTACCAGTGTTTTGTTTTTGGTGGGAGTGGGGGGAACCAGAGAAAACAGATTGAGTTGACATGTTTACTATTTGAATACATTGTGTAGAGCTTTTAAAATCTTTATTTTAAAATTTAAAGCATTTACACAATAGCATATCAAGGGCAGTGTGAGATTTAGATTTTATGGGTTTAAAAATACTTTGGGGATATATGGTGAGATAAAATTTCTGGGGCAGATTGTTAACTTTTGCCGAGATAGAAAGTACAAATAAAACACTTCTCTATTTAGTGATAACCTTGTGGTTTTAAGGTATCACAACAAGGCAACTAGTTATTTTTCCCAGTTAGTGGAAACCCAGTTGGCAGATTGGTATTATACTTGTGGGTAGTTTTTATTACTGTTGAGGAAAATATTTTTAAGTTGAGCAGGAGTTATTGGTTTTATGCTTTCTGTGTGCTACTGTGGTTGTGTTTATTTTCCTGCTGGTTTTAATTTTACATTGTTTCAATTTAATATGTTATAAAAATTTAGGCTGCTAAAAAATTAAGCCTGGTGTAATATGCCCATACTGTCATAAGTGTTCACTATCTAGATGTGTCAATGATTGTGCATTGTGTTTCTTTTATGAAAATTTAAAAACACAGGAATTCTAAAGTATATGTATTATTGTCATTCTTTGGTGCTACTACTGTGAGTTGCTTTTGTTTTTACCCATGTGAGGAAATGTGAATAAGACAGTATTTTATGTGAAATTAATATTTTGAGCATATACCTTTTTTGAGCATTTAGAGATTGAGCTTTTCTTAGCAACTTTTCCCCCTTGTATATTTCTATTATGTGTGTGTGTGTGAGAGAGAGGGCGCACACATGTACTTACTTGTCAAACACTGGGCACAGGGTCTTTTTTTTTTAATCAGTGTGTGTCACTTATTAAATTAAAGCAATATTTACATCATTTAGGAATTACAGTACCATATATTATATTAAAAAATTGGTGATAGTTTAAACTTCTTTTCCTAAAAGTATTGTATGTCTGTGTTTTTCTTGAAAATAAGGTATCTAAATGTCAGTACTTCTTGAGGTGATCAGAGACCACATAGGGTATTACAGAACCAGAAGTGTATTATTGGCTTAGAGTGTTAGTTACATTTGGTAAATTTCAGTTTGTAGGAAATTCTGTCAAAGTGTTGGTCTAGCCTTTTGTATTGCAGCAGTTATACTGATCTGGCATTTATGATGTGATTATTAAGGTAATAAAAATTCCTTATATCCTCTCAATGAAGGTTGCCACAGTTACCAGCCTGTTCTTTTATTCTTTCTGATATGCAAGTATATTTGTGGACCATGAGAAATGAAAGTATACATAGAAGGGTTGTAGTATAATTGCCTCCTTGTGAAGAACATTGTTAAGAGTTCCCTGCCAGTTTTGAAGGTCATTGCCTCATAAGTGCAAATCTGGTCCATATTTTTCACAAATCTCTTTCTCTTAATCACATGTTTATTTAGTTACCACATTTACTACCTTACCTTATTACTTTATTTGGGAGAAAATAGGAAAAATGAAAAGGCTGCCTAGTATTTTTGAACTCCCCAAATGAAGTCATTTAGGTGCTTAGGCATGTAATATCCTCAAGAATAGATTTTTAAACTATCTTTCAGGTTATAATAGTTTATAAAATATTAAGACTATTGCAGAAATGCCAGTAGAAGTATGTATCAAAAATATATATTGCCAAGTCAGAAATATTAATCACCTTTTTTGGTTATTGGTGAAAAGTAAAGCTACCCGAGAAATGAATCTGATTTTACTGGGAACATACTGAAATAACAACTGATTAAGCAGTTAGGTTAGATTAGTTTTTCCAGTTAAATAAGGTGCAACCATAAATGAAATGTACATGCAGAGGCAGTTCTAAAGTGGAACCAAGATGCGGATTTGATTGTGGCTCAGCCACTTAGTAACTGTGGGACCTGGAGTAAGGGAGGGAATATTGAGGGGGAAAACAAACGTGTTGATCCTTGCACCTGCCAGGTGCTTTGCCTGTATTATTATCTCATTTTCCTCACATCAGTGTTATGGATTGATTATAGACTCATTGTACCAGCTAAAGAAAATGGGATTGTGGATTGATGGGAGAGCCTGTATTTGTTGAATGGCTAACTGTGTACTAGTTTCCTGCCAGGTGCTTTGCTTCTACCTTACATCAACCACTGAGAGGTAGGTGGTATTGTCCTTATTTTACAGATGAAAATCCCAAATGAAGGAACTTGCTCAAAGCTAGTAGGTGGCTGTACTGTATTTAAATCCCAGTCCTTTTGCTTCTAAATCCCGTCTTTGTTCCTTTTCTCCATTCTGACTTCTTAAGGCACTTCACCTGTCTGTACCTTAATTTCTTCATCTATAAAATGGAAATTTAATACTTACATCACAGTAAAGACAAAGTTACTTGGAAAATTACTACAAATAATAAAGAACACTTAAATAGCCTACTGTACTTACATTGTGCTTTAGTCTATTCAATTCAGAAATAGAACTGAGAAATGTTTTACTGTTTTAGAAAAATAAATGAACTTCAGCTGTAAGTGCTTTTAAAATGATTTATGATTAATTTCAATAAAATTGTAAAATCCTGTGCTGGCATAAGTGAAATCTTTATTAGAACTCTTCTTTAAAATCAAGAGTTCAGGTTTGCTTTCCTTCTACTCTACAAGGTCTTTGGCTTTAGAGGGACGTTTATTGCTTGAACCATGGCTTGTCTTTTCTAAGAACTTCTTGGTAAGTGGAATCCTTGGTTTCATTAATGCAAAAGGGATGTTCTTAGAGAATTAGGGTAATTTTATTAACAGACGAAAACACAGAGCTGAGGTATTTTCATGAATATTGGTTTTTTAAAACTTTATTTTAAAAAGTAATTATTCAGTCTCAGGATCTCTGTTACAATAGCAAGTCAGTTAGAATCTAATTCTTAAAACTAAGTTCCAAAATTAGCTTCCTAGGATCCTAAAAGCACTTGTATTCTGTTTCTTAATTAGTGCATTAAAACATTTATTGTATAAAAGTAATGCAAGTCAGTCTGTTTGATACAGAAGGTAAATTCTAGGCGTGTATTTATGTTTTCTTTCTTTTTGATTTTGAAGAAGTCCTGTTTAAGGAAGTGTCAGTGTTCATCCAAGAGGAACCTAGAAGCAATCACTACAGAAGATTTTACTCAAGGGTATTTGTATGAATTTGCATTTTGTTAAAAGCTTGGAATGAGTATGCTAGATGAGGCAATTCACTATAGTGTATAATAAAATATAATGTGGCTTTTGAGTCCTCTGTTACATTGTCCAGAGACAATGTATCATGTCTGTGATATTAACGTCATACTTTAAAAAAGGAAGTGTTTGCCAAAATAAAATCAGACAACCTGGGGCAAAAAAACAGTAGTTTTTCATGTTTGTAGTGTTTTATGTAGAGGTCTTAAAATGTGTAACCCACAACAAGAAGCATGACATTTTTTAGAGGCAATTTACCAATGATATATTAAAATATTTTTGATTATTTTAAGAAATTTATTTTCTGATAGATCACACTTTAGACTAATCTATAAAAGAGAGAGTAATCGGAGGCTATAAATCTTAAACCCTGAGAATTACAGCACCTAGTTCAGTGCCTTGCATAGTTTTAGTTCAGTAAATACTTTTTCTGATTTGTGCTACGGGACTGCTGGGTTAACTAAAACACTTTAAAAGTTATTATACCTGAAAACAATAAGCATTTTCTCTAAGAGTTGTATCAACGTAACCCTTTCTGTAGTTTCAACCCATTCCATTTCAAACCATTTTGCTGTGTAGCCCCCCTCTTTCTGATGAGAAATTACAGTATGTAAATGCAGTATTTTATGAAGCCTGATAACTTTTTGTCATTGTCCTTTGTGGAATTAGTGGGACTTCAGTCCAAAACCACTATGATTTTTTCCCTTTGTCTCTTAGGATGTCAAGCCTTTCAGGTGCCCTCACTTCCCCCATCTCTGCAGGTTTAGAAGGCTTGCATCAGATGAATACGGTGTACATGGGTGTAGGGCAGTGCTTCATGGGGTAGTACAGTGTACATGGGTGTTGTACAGTATATATGGATGTGGTACAGTGTACATGGGGGTAGTACAGTGCTTCACGGTGTAGTATAGTGTACATGGATAGAGGTCTGCTAGAATTAGGACACTGAGTATAGGTATCACCACAGCCACAGAAATCTCCTTCACTCCTTTCCCTGACGTCAGCACCGCATAAGACAACCTCCTCACAGTCTCATTTCCTAACTTCTTGCCCGGACAGGAAGTGAACCATGCTTGCCAATCTGTTTCTAATTATGCCTATTTCAAGTTGAATTCATGCTCTCGCTGATGGGCTCATCTGCAACATTCTGTTGGACTCTGCAGATGCTGTTTCCCAGAGCAGCTTCCTGTGGGTGTCTCTCCCTCAGCTGTGCCTAGCCAGAGCTTGTACAAGAGATGGGAATGTCATGGAGGATTGGCAGCAACCTTACAGCTTCTGTATCTCACCTGCATGGTACCTGGGGAAGATGGTGCTGCTCTTTCAGAGGCCAAGAGGGCAGTTGTTGCTCCTTTGTTTTACGATCTTGATCCCTGGGGCTCAAGCCAACCACCTGAATGGTTTTCTTATGCAGTGGAGAAATTTGAAGAGTACTAAAGCATCTCTGTCCAGGTGGCGCTAGTGGTAAAGAACCTGCTTGCTGTTACAGGGGGCGTAGGAGATGCAGGTTTGATCCCTGGATCGGGAAGATCCCCTAGAGAAGGAAATGGCAACCACTCCAGTATTCTTGCCTGGAGGACCCCATGGACAGAGGAACCTGATGGGCTACAGTCCATGGGGTCTCGAAGAGTCAGACACGACTGAAACGACTTAGCATGCACAAAGCATCTCCATCCTATGTTGTAAAGTGAATGGTGTTTCTCCTAAGAAAACAGAACACCTTGTCATATGTCCATTCTAGCTACTGAAGCAGGCCTTCCATTCTTTTAAGACCCTAAGCCATGATGGCCAATAGGTCATTTTGAACTTTGACAGACATTTTACATTTGGGTAGAGCCAGAGGTAGACTGGGGTGAGCAGTTTCTCTGGGAGGATAATCCCCAGATTTAAATTATGGACCTCTTGCCTCCCAAGGCAGCCATGTGATCCTCATTATTGCCAATATTTTGAACAAGATAGGCCCCTTTTTGGTCTTTGACCAATTATAATTGCTGTACTATTTTCAGGTGTTTTACTTTTGTGGTCCTTCCAGCTTAATTTTCTCACATCCTAGATTTGGCAGGTAGGAACTTGAAAAGATTCTTAGGTTCAGATTCTCCCGGCTTTTGCTTGCTACTGCCGGACTAAACATCAGCTTGTGTGAAGTCCTCTAAGGAGATCCTTCCGTGCCATGCTCATACAGGCAAAATAATTGGGCCACATGCTTGGCAACCACCGAGTCTGTGTACAATAGCTCCATTCACTTGTCTACAGAAAACACCCCTTTGACAAGTGATTATAGCTTTCGTGCCCCCCTCTGCTTCTGACTCCCTGCATTACCATGACCTCATCTGTTGCTCTGTATTTAGAGGCACTCCGGACCACTCCAGAAATGCTTTAGGACTTTCTCTCATATGTTCAAGATCATTTCAGGTTAGGTAACCACTGCCTACCCAGGGAAGCCAGGACCCAGGATAAGGACCAAACCTAGCTATCCTTCTACCTTATTTGAGCCGTCTTACTGTGTCACAACTCAGGGGCTCATTTCTTTTTGTAGAAGTCATGAACCGTGTTAAAAGTAAGGAGAGTGGGTGGTTTAAAGCTGCTGCTGCTAAGTCGCTTCTGTTGTGTCCAACTCTGTGCGACCCCATAGACGGCAGCCCACCAGGTTCCTCTGTCCCTGGGATTCTCCAGGCAAGAACACTGGAGTGGGTTGCCATTTCCCTTTCCAATGCATGAAAGTGAAAAGTGAAAATGAAGTCACTCAGTCGTGTCCGACTCTTAGTGACCCCATGGACTGTAGCCTACCAGGCTCCCCCGTCCCTGGGATTCTCCAGGCAAGAATACTGGAGTGGGTTGTCATTTCCTTCTCCAGTGGTTTAAAGCAATGGTTCTCAAAGTGTGGTTCCTGGATGAACAGCGCCAGTTTCACCTGGGTGCTTGTTAGAAATGCAAATTTTTGGCTCCGCTGCAGATCCAGTGAATCAGAAAGTTGGGGGCTGGAGGTTAGCTGTTTGCTTTAAGAAGTCTTCCAACTGACACTTAGCTTGCTGAGGATTGAGGATCTCTCCCGGGTCACACACATATTTAGTAGGGAACATTGATAAGTATTGTTGATTAATTGGATATTAAAAGTGCAGGAGAAGGAGAAGCCAAGAGTGAATCTCATATTTCTAACTTTCTATTTCTGAATGGCCTTAACTGATTCTCTAACTTTGAAAGGTAAAAGGTTATTTGCAGATATGCATACCCATTTTCAAGTGGGCAGGAGTCTAAAGATGGGTCTTAATTCCAATTTGATGCTCTTACATTATCGATTATTTTATTATTCATCTTCTCTGACCTACAAACAATATGATTATTTCATATTTGTATACTGTTTTTCAAAAGAAATCTTCACAACTTAAAGCACTAGGGGGACAGGAGTTGTAAAGGTCCCTGTCGTCCAAGGTCTTACAGTCTAGAGAGGGACTGCAAACATGTAAATAGCAAACTATAAAACATCAGAAAATTCAGGGCTTATACAAGGTGATATGCTGTGGCAGTGCAAATGTGGGGGACTTGAGACTAATAAATATTTTTCAAAGGAGGTGAGGTTTGAACTGGGTCATGAAAAGTTGCCAAAAGCAGAAAATGGGCTATGGGGATGGGTAAAGGGCATTCCAGGCTGAGGTAGCAGCAGGCTCCCTCTAGGTAGAAAAGCTAAAAGTGTAAAGCCAAATATACTTAATCTTTCTTTTACTATGTTGATCTGACTTGGTCTGGTACAGTTGAGTCAAACAACAGGAATCTACTTGCCTAGGAAAAATTACTGTCAGTGAATTTCAATCATTCTTGACAAGCTCAGAGGAGTGAATCTAAACTAAAAATAAATGCATAAAGCTGGCATTGAATTAAATCTAATTCCAAAACTGTAACACAAATTAAGATTCCTCATAAAGCGATGGTATCATATAAAGAAAACGTGCATTGGGATAGCAATCTTAATTCTGTGGCTGCAGCAAGCGCATGTGAATTTTATTTTCAAGAAATGTCATCTTTGGCGTCAATTTGTTACCTGACAAAAAAAGAGGGTATCAAATTCTAACATCCAGCTAATATTTGAAAATCCTTTGACCGATACAGTGTAGCCTAGATCGTGTATTAAGAGTCTGGAAATGTGACCCATGGAGCCCTAAGAGGCACTTTTTTTTTTTTTAAGCATTTCTAACCCAAGTGGCCACCCCAAATAGCTTTTCTAGAGGACAGAAGAGTACTTCCCTGGATTCTTCCATGTGCCCCTGCCTGCCAGCTCCGAAGTTCCCAGCCCTACACAGGGTGCACTTTTAGCACTCAGCACAATGCCAGGCTGGAGCTTTGGGGATGGGAACCTCCAAGAAAGCACTGTTTGGCATTTGGGCAATCAATGTTCGGCAGAATGCCAATGCTAATCGGTTATTTTGCTCTGGAAAAGGAGAAAAAGGAGGGATAGTCTACAGACTGATGAATAGGGGAATGACTGACAATATGAGCACCACATATTGTTGGAGAGATTAAGGAGGGTTGCTGTGAAGTGGTGTTATGGGAGCCAGATAAATTAGCAAGAGCCCATGGGCCCAAGACCTGAAAGAAATAGTGGTGCCTCAAAGCAGCATGCCCCCGGGCACACTCAGATGTCTGGCCATTTTCATTGAATTTGTGGTAGGAAAAAGCCAGATCATTCAGTTCAGTTCAGTTGCTTAGTCGTGTCAGACTCTCTGCAACCCCATGGACTGCAGCACGCCAGGCCTCCCTGTCCGTCACCAACTCCCGGAGTTTACTGAGACTCATGTCCATTGAGATGGTGATGCCATTCAACCATCTCATCCTGTCGTCCCCGTCTCACGCCTTCCCTCTTTGCCATCATCAGGGTCTTTTCAAATGAATCAGCTCTTCACATCAGGTGGCCGAAGTATTGGAGTTTCAGCTTCAACACCAGTCCTTCCAATGAGCACTCAGGACTGATCTCCTTTAGGATGGACTGGTTGGAACTCCTTCCAGTCCAAGGGACTTTCAAGAGTCTTCTCCAACACCACAGTTCAAAAGCATCAATTCTTCGGCCTTCAGCTGAACCCTCTTAGTCTGGTACTCATTCTGGCCTTTCAAAGTCTGGCACATTATCCTTTGCTTCCAAACAGATGCAGAGCCTGTTTCTCTGTAGCCTGATTTTAACTCAAGGGCCTTTAGTCTGGGCCCTAGCCTAATTCTGAGGACACCTAGGTGGAAGAGTTGACTCCAGGAGCCCCAGAGGATTCCAGATGCTCTAGGCAGGAGGTGTTAGAAGATTCTTATTTTGTCACACAAGAGGTAAGCCAAGCAGGTAGGAACATTGATCACCACACAAGGAAGCAGAAATAATCAATTCACTGAAGGATCTCAAGTACTTCTAGGGGATGACTGAGGCTGGAGAAGACACCCAGCCTGCCCTCTTTCAGATTTTTGCCTCTAGCAAATTCCAAAACTTCCTGAGGTTGTTTTGGAATTAGAGGTTCATAGGTCAGAAGGACCTATGGATTGGCAGTGATGCCTGGGATGTTATCTTGAATCTGCATTTTCGCAGTACACACTCACCTGTACAACGGAATATCCCATCAGCACTCTGGGAGGCCACTGAGAAGGAACCTGCCTGTGAGAGAGAAAAGTCTGATCAAAACATAAGGTAGTTCCATATATTAAAGGATGTGGATTACATTATGCTTCAGTGTATGTTTACATACATCACAATCACACCTTTTTTTTTTTTTTAACACTTCCCTCCACCAACAGGAGGTGTGGTCACCACACAAAGAATTTGACCATAAGCAAAAATCTAAATCTTCAATCTATGCCCAGTTTCAGATTCTAGTACATGTGCAGTAAGTTAAAAAAACAAAAGTGAGCATTTGCTTGCTGTAACTATGGGACATAAGTTTGAGCTGACTATTGTCATGTCAGATTTTATAAGCAGAATAGCTGATCAACATTTCCTTTGCTTATTTTTAGATACACCTTGGATAATTTAGGTAATTTAGCTTCTTTAAATGAATAGCTGTAGTACAGAAAACACATCTAGGAATTGTTTTCTAATAATTTTATGGTAAAGGAGAACACATATTACCTGTATTCCAATTTTTGATATTGGTGCTAGACAGTCTGATTATTTGAAAGAGACAGATATAATGATATTATATTGTCTTGCTGCAAATTATATCTTTTAGTATGTCATAAAATGTTATGAACTATTTCTACTAATAATGTGTCTCATATATGATCCCTTTAGCTTCTGGTCAAAAGAAAATGGCAAAAGAAATTGAAAAACTTTACACTGTCTTCACTTCTTGATTTCCACAATTTTCCTTCCATCTTTTCTGACATGATAGCTCTTCTGTCCATCTCTTAGTATGTTCTTTGTTTTATGCTAATTTATACTCTAGGCCATTCATTTAATACATTCTCTTATCACCACTTTTAATTGGCATCACTGACAAGTTATACCTTTGCTTGTGGTCAGATTCTTTGTGTGGTGGCCACACCTTCTATTGGTGGTGGGAGGTGTTAGGAAAAATAAGTATGATTGTGTGTAAATACACTGAAGCATAATGTGATCCATAACCTTTAATTTTGTTGTTTAACATAAAAATGTATGTTGGTTAATTAGAGTTTGAGATAGTGCAAACAAATGAAAATCTATTGTATAAAGTGATATTTTGAGGCTGGACTGAATATTGTATGTTTAGATTTTCTATTAATTTTCTGCAATTATTTATAGTTAATGGGCTTCCCTGGTGGCTCAGATGGTAAAGAATCTGCCTGCAACACAGGAGAACTGGGTTTGATCCCTGAATCGTGAAGATCCCCTGGAGAAGGGAATGGTTACCCACTCCAGTAATCTTGCCTGGAAAATTCCATGGACAGAGGATCCTGAGGGGCTACAGTCCATGGGATCGCAGAGTTGAATGTGACTGAGTGACTCACTCACTCACACACACACACACACACACACACACACACAATGGATCGCAGAGTTGAATGTGACTGAGTGACTCACACACACACACACACACACACACTCACAATGGATTAATAGACCCAATGTCTACTGCAACTTCAGGTCTGGTTCTTGAGGCCTGGATGGACATGGTAGGGCTGTCCATGGCCAGGAAAGTCTTTATACTGGACAGCTAAAGTTGGTGAAACTGGAGAGAGAGTTAAAATTGTTGACTAGAGGGAGAAACAAAAGATTAAAACCAGAGAAACTGTTGGGATAAAGCAAGATGAGCCATAAGCAGAAATATCTGGTCAGAATTTGGAGGGAGAATCTGGGGAAGCAGGATGGGGATAATGAAAGCATATTGGAGATCTGTTTTTTTGTTGTTGCAGCTGAATATGAGAAGAGGCTTAATGGTTTAAAGGAGGCTTCTGGGCTTGGCCCCCATGTAGAGGTGGTATTTAAGATGTCTACCTCCCTGACCAAGACTCTGCCAAAGAGCACTGAAGTTGGGTCTAGGGTCCTCTACTGGGTCCAGACAGTAAATATTTAGTGCTGAAGCATGGGAGATGGGGTTAGGGTTGGTCCCAGGGAAGAAAGGAGAAGCCTCTGAGGGCAGTGGCTATTTGTTAACTGGTAGAGAGATTTCAATATTTCTGTGATCATCACGGTCTTATTGATAACATGCCAAACTGAATTCACTCCTCACTCCCTCGGGCTTCTTCTGTTAGGTGGGATGAGATGGGAACTTCCAAGAAGTCACAGGAGCTCTGCATTTTTGAGGCATGATAGTGCTCTGGATGAATTCAGTCTTTCTCTTTGGACTGTAGCCTTGGTGATGGCAGGAATCAGGGCCCCTCCATTGTCTTGCCTGGCTCTCCATTTGTGCTTGTCAGATACAGGGTCTTTAAAGGTCTAGGGTGAAAGTGCCTCCAAATGCAACTCTGATCAAATCCTTCGAGCTTTTCCCATTGCCTACGGGTTTATTATTTAGTTAGGCCTTTGGCACGGCATAGGAGGCCTCTGTCATCTCTGCTGACACTCTTCCAGCCTTGTCTCCTGCCATCCTCCACGTGCGTTTTCTCCTACTGCATGAATCGGTCTCTCATCACCTCCTTATTCCAGGGTAGATAGCCAGTGTTGCTCGGTAGTGCCTTGGGGGGACCTTATTGCAGACCTACCACACTAAATTGTCAATGTTCACTCACACATCTTCCTTTCACTAGACTGTGAACTGTTAGAAGGGCAGAGGTTATATTTTTGTACAGTTAGTATGTAAAGTCTCACCTTGGGGTCCAATAAATATTGATAATAGATGTGCATGAATGAAAATGTTAGCTCTGATAAAGGGGATTATTAATAATGCAAATGTAAGGTTACCTCTGACTTGAAATAAATAGATTTTTAAAAATGAACAGATTTTCTTGTCTTTAGAGATATGTTCTGGTGACTTAAAAGGTGGTTATTTAGTGATGCTAGCTTCACAACTCTAGATATATACTAAAAGCCACTGAACTGTACACTTTAAAATGGTAATCTTATGATGTGAATTTTATCTCAATTCACATGTCAACTTCTTAGTTTTGACAATTTACTATAGTTATATAAAATGTTACCATTGGGGGAAGTTGGGTGAAGGACACATGGGACATCTTTATACTGTCCTTACAATGTTTTCTATCATGATATAATAAAAAGTTTTAAAGTGGTTAAATTAGTTTTCATGAGCAAATATGTTTATTGTTTAGTTAGGATTTATGGTTTAGAATGACTAGAAAGTTTCCTTGCTTGATTAGGATCCAGTTACTTTTCAAAATTATGTAGAGTTTTTAATAAGCAGATAGATACATTTTGTCATATGACACTTGAAAATAAAATGTTTTCAATTATATTCTAATAAGACAAATTAAGGGATAGAAATGATATCTCAGTAGTCTTTTTTTGCATCCTTTTTTCCATATGATTTTCTGTTCCTCTCTTTATGTTTTTATGACATGATTAATTACAATTAAAATGAATGTACTGACAAATTATGCGTATCATAACATGGTGCCATTCTTATGTGTTAGAGAGTTACTTGATATAGTGTCCATATTATGTACCTTAACTGTAATATGTGTTAATTGATCCATTTAAAATTTTATTGAGTACTTACTATGTTCTGGGCTCTGTGATGAGCACTTTATGTGCATCATTTCATTTACTCAGTACAATAAGGCTTAGAGGTGTTAAATAACTCATCCAGTGTTACATAGCTAGTCAGTACAGGAGCTAGGATTTGAACTTGTGTCTCTGACCTCAGAGTTGTTCTTACTCACTGCTCTATGATGAAGCAAGTAATATAGTCCAGTGGGAAAAACACTGAGGTGGGGGAGTCAGGAGCCCTGTGTTAAATGCCTGACTGTGACTGATTTACTCTGAGGCCTTGAACAGGTAACTTAAGCTTTAAGACACAACTGAGCCTCTCATCTGCAAAATGAGACTCAAATAGAAAACCCCTCAAGTCTCTTTTAGCACAAACATTTGTCCATGTCTCTGTAGTGTTTTTCTTCATGTTCCCTCTTTGAAGGATATTCTTTATAAATGCAGATATTCCTTTTAAAGAAAGAGATGTCAAAAAAGAACTTGGTGACTGCTGCAGTCTATGTTCTGGCCCTGTGTTTTGCAGAACACAAAATATGATTTTCTGTACTCATTCAACAATTAGATCTGGGGGATTGACTTATGCTCATCAAGTCCTAAGAACTTTTTTCGGTAATCCAGAATCTGTTTGTTAATCATATAGTAAGGTACTGAAAACTAGTTTCTGCCATTGAAGAAACTTCTTTTTGAATCAGAGACTTTGGAAACCCAAATTAGAAGCTATTTTGGAAGACAGAGAAAATCAGATGATTTTGAGGGACATCCTTCTAGGTTGTGCCAAAGCCTTGTAAGCTGTCTCTCTGCTCCATAGTAGGGTTCTAGTAATTGTGTATCTACCAGAATCAGCTTTTCTATCTCCCTTGAATGGTGCTTACTGAATGCTCATGGTCTTCTCTTTAGCCCTTTGCCCACTTCTGCCCACTTCATGTAGATTATTGTACATATGTTGATAATGCAACTTAAGTGTTTTGTAAAGTTTTTTTGAGGTATATTCTAGATGATATTCTGTTTGGATGTTTCTTAAGACTCTACCCGAAATGCCATTTTTCCCTCCTAAATTAGTCGACTTGGCCAGAGAAATTGTTATTATGTTTGTCTTTTAGAAGGAGGCCTTTTTAAAAAACTGATCTCAAATGTTAAGGGGGGAATTCTGCCATAGTCCTCAAATACCACTCTGCCATATAGAGTGGTATGGAGAATTCCATGGACAGAGGAGCCGAGTGGGCTATAGTCCATGTAATCTCAATGATATCCATAGGAGGCATACTCCATATATGCTATGGGCTACAGTCTATGTAATCTCAATGATATCCATAGGAGGCATACTCCATATATGCTGTGGAACTTAAGAGTCAATTCTGATGTGTTTTAAAGGTTTCCACTATTTTATTTGCTCTCAAGTTTCCAGATACTGTTTTCCACTTTGCCTACAATATAAACCTGCCTTTTTAAAAAGTCAGGTTATTCAGATTATTGGGATATTCTTTACATAGAGTAAAAATTCACTCTTTTATAGGTGTACAGTTCTTTGAATTTTAACAAATATGTACAGTTGTATAACGAACATATATAGAATTATTTCCACTATCCCATAAAATTTCCCATGCCCTTTTATGGTCTCTTCCTTCCCACTTCCCTGGATCTCTGTCATGCACTAATTGGGTTTCTGTCCTTATAGTTCTGCCTCTTCTACAATGTTGTAGAAATAGGATCATACAATATATAATCTTTTGAATCTGACATGGTAAAGAATCTGCCTGCAATGCAGGAGACCCACGTTTGATCCTTGGTTCGGAAAGATCCCCTGGAGAAGGAAATGGCAACCCACTCCAGTATTCTTGCCTGGAGAATTCCATGGACAGAGGAGCTGAGTGGGCTACAGTCTATGGGGTCACAAAGACTCAGACATGACTGAGTGACTTTCACTTTTTTTCTTTCACTTAGCATAATGCTTTTTTGAGATCTCAATGCAAATTATATATCATAAAGTTAGTCTGTTTAAAGGATACAATTAAACAATTTTTAGTATATTTACAGAGTTGGACAATAATCAGCATAGTCTAATTTTAGAGCATTGCTATAACTTCCAATTAGCTGTCATCCTCATTTCCGGTCTCCTCCTCCCAACTCTCTGCCCTTGGCAAGCACCAGTCTCCTTTCTGTCTATAGATTCTGGACATTTCAAATAGATGGTATCACTCTATATATGGTCTTTTGTAACTGACTTCTTTCACTTGGCATAATGTTTTGGAGGCTCATCCAAGTAGTAACTTATATGGGTACTTCTTTTTTATCACCAAATGATTTTCCATTGTATGGACGTATCACATTTCCTTTTATCATTCATTGGTTGATGGAAATTTGTATTCTTTTTGGCTTTTATAAAGCTTTATTTTATTTTGGGCTTTTTTGGCTTTTATAAAAAATGCTATGATCATTTATGTACAAGTTTTTCTGTGGTTGTATGTTTTCATTTCTCTTGGATATGCTGTGAACATTTACATACAAGTTCTTGTGTGGAAATATGTTTTTATTTCTCTTGGATAGATACCTAGGAGTGGAGTTACTGGGTTCTATGGTGACTTGATGTTTAGTGTTTAAGGAATTGCCAAGCAGTTTTTCAGAGTGACTGCATGAGAGATCCAATTTCTCCACATCCTTTCCACTCACTATTGTCTTTTTGATTATAGCTATTCTATGAGTGTGAAGTAGGATCTCATTGTGGTTTTAATTTGCACTTCCCCGATGACTAAAGATGCTGAATATCTTTTCATGTGCTTATTAGCCATTTGTGTGTCTTTCTGAGAAATGTCTATTCATCTCTTTTGCCCATTTTTTAAATGGGTTGTCTTTGTTATTGAGTTATAAGAGTTCATTATGGATATGAGCCTTTATCAGATAGATGATTTGCAGATATTTTATCCTATTTTGTGGGTTGTCTTTTATTTTCCCGGTGATATCTTTTGAAGCATAAAAGGTTTTAATTTATTTAACTGAATTTATTTGGCTGCACTGGGTCTTAGTTATGGCATGCGGGATATAGTTCCCTGACCAGGGATTAAACCTGGGCTCCCTGCGTTGGGAGAGCGGAGTCTTAACTGTTGGACCTCCAGGGAAGACCCAGAGGTTTTAATTTTGATGAAATCCAACTTTAATCTTTTTTATTGTTTGTGCTTTGGGTGTCAAATTTAAGGAATCACTGACCTAACTCCAGATCAGGGTTTACTCCTGTATTTTCTTCTAAGAGTTTTGTGGTGTTAACTGTTACATTTGGATCTATGGTCCAAATAGAGTTACTTTTTATGTGTAATGTGAAGTAGGGGCCTAAATTGGTACTTTTACATGTTGACATCCAATTGTCCAGTAGTTTTGGTTGGAGAGACTATTCTTTCCCCATCAGATTGTCTTGGTCCCTTTGGCTGAGGCTTAGTAAGACCATAAATGTATGTGTTTATATCTGGATTCTTATATTCCATTGATCTATCTTTATGCCAGTACCACACCGTCTCACTGTTTGGGTTGCTTTAGCTTTGTGGTAAGTTTTGAAATTGGGAAATGTGAATCCATCAACTGTGTTATTTTTAAAGATTATTTTGACTCTTAGTCCATTGCATTTCTTTATGAATTTTAGGATTTGCTTGTCAATTTCTGCACACACACAAAAAAATCCAGATGGAATTTTGTGCTGAACCTGTAGATCAATTTGGGGAGTGTTGCCATCCCCTTAACAGTGTTAAGTCTTCTGATATATGAACATGGGGTGTATTTCAATTTATTTTGATTTTTTAAAACAATGTTTTGTAGTTTTTCAGTGTAAGCATAGTGCTTTTGAGATATCTTCACATTAGTGCATGTGTCAGCATTTTGTTCCTTTTCATTGCAAAGTACTATTCCATTTTATGGATTATATCACAGTTTGTTTATCCATTAACCAGTTGATGGACATTTGGGTTAATTCTATTTTTTTTGGCAATTATGGATAAAGCTGTAAATGATACTCACATGTGAAAGTGAAAGTGAAGTCGCTCAGTCGTGTTCGACTCTTTGCGACCCCATGGACTGTAGCCTACCAGGCTCCCTTGTCCATGGGATTTTCCAGGCAATAGTACTGGAGTGGATTGCCATTTCCTTCTCCAGGGGATCTTCCCAACCTAGGGATAGAACCCGGGTCTCCCGCATTGTAGACAGATGCTTTACCATCTGAGCCATCAGGGAAGTCATTCACATGTAGGTTTTTATTTAAACATGCATTTTCATTTCATTTGAGTAAATACCTAAAAATGGAATTGCTGGTTGTGCATAAGTATATGTTTACCTTTATAAGAAACTACCAAGCTGTTTTCCAAAGTAGTTATACTATTTTGCATTCCCACCAGCAATAAATAAGAGTTTCCTTTGCTCCAAGCCCTAACCAGCACTTGGTATTATTAGGTGTTGTTTTTTAAAGTATTTTGATAGGTGTGTAGTGGTATTTCATTGAAATTTTCATTTTCATTTCTCTAATGATATATGCTACGGATCGTAAGGTTCATGAAATCCTAAACTTTTGGAGTTGGAATAGACATGAAAGAGTTCATTCTTGGTTTTTATGTTGTGTTCCTCAGACATATTTCATGGGCTGTCTGAGGCTGGGCTTGGAGGTTGGGGGACCTAGGAGCATTCTGAGTGGGTGTGGATCTGAGCTCCCTGCCCAGAAGAACTCTCCTTTTCCCATTTTTATGTTGAATTCACATGTAATATGTTATTAGAAAAGAGATACCTCTGTGGGAAAAAAAACAAATGTTTGAAAGCTAAAGAATTCTTTTTCTAGAGGACAAAACTGAGACCCGGAGAGGTAAATTGACTTAAGGTCATATAGTTAGTCTGGCGTAGGCTTATAATCCAGTGATCTTTATTTTGCAAAGTATTATCTTGTAATGACTCTAAAATTCTAGTATTTATTGGCTTGAGGAAGAATTATGATAAAAAGCCTCATTAAGATTTGTTTAAATCATAAATATTTAAAAAACAGGTTTCTCTTATACTGAAAAATAGTACATCAAAACTAAGTCATCTTTCATGAGTTAGCTGCACTCAAAGTGTTTTTTTTCTTCTTCTTCCTTTAGGAAACCAATTTATAGTACAAAACCTTTTAAAATTATTGTGCTTAGTTTCTAAGTGGTGTTGAAAATGTGGCACAACTGTCAGAGGTTATAAATGACAATACATTATAAAAATAGGTGAGGGAACAAGAAGGGATTTACCTTGGGGAAACAGACATTATATTTTGTTATCAGTTTTGACAAATACCAGCAATGGCTCATCAATGTTGAAAGGGTAAAATTGAATTCATTAGGTGCAATCATAATGGTTAGAATAAGTTATGTTTTAGAAGAAGGGTTCAGTTCTGAAATCCTTCCTTTATTGAGATTTTCCCAGAAATTACTAGAGTGTGAAAGCAATTCTATGCTGACAGTCTTGAGATTGGCTTCAGGACTGATGAGTAAGCAGTGCATGATTACATTGAGCAGAATTTTATTAGAATGCCTTCGGTGGATTTGAGTAGAAGTTTTATTTAGTAATGGTATTGTTAAAGGTGCATCATATTTGGACTCAGAAAACTTAAAACTCAAATCTTAGTTCTGCTTCATTTCACATTTGTGACCTTGAATGAGTTACTTCTGTGACTTTTTCATGTGTTTTTTTTTTTTTAATTCAATTGTAAGGGATGACAGTGATATCCACCCAGCCTATTTTTCATAGTTGTATAAGGAGAGAAAAAAAAATCAGGAAAAAATATGAAAGTACTTTGTAAATTTTAAAGTATTATTCAGATATAGTGTTATAAAAATTTTTAGAATTTTGATATATGCAGGATTTTTAAATGGTTTTTCTTCCTGATATTTGGCCATAAGTTACTTGCTTTTTTTTTTTAATTGAAGTGCAGTTGATTTACAGTGTTGTTATATCAGGTATAGAGCAAAGTGATTGTTTCATATATATCATTTTTTTCAGATTCTTTTCCATTATAGGTAATTGTAAGACTCTGAGTACAGTAGGTCCTTGTTGTTTATAGTAGTGTGTATCTGTTAATCCAAAACTCCTAATTTATGCCCCTGCTAACCACAAATTTGTTTTCTACGCCTGTGAGTCCACTTCTGTTTTGTAAATAAGTTCATTTATGTCATTTTTTAAACTTCCATATATAAGTGAAAGCATATGATATTTGTCTTTAACTTACTTCACTTAGTATAAATCTTTAGGTCCATCCTTGTTGCTGCAAATTGCATTATTTTGTTCTTTTTTATGGCCGAGTAATATTCCATTTTGCGTATGTGTGTGTGTCTATATGTATACATCTTCTTTATCCATTCTTCTGTCCATGGACAATTAGATTCCTTCCTTGTCTTGGCTTTTGTAAGCAGTGCTTCTATGAACATATGGGTGCATGTATCTTTTCAAATTAGTTTTCATCTTTTCCAGATAATGCCCAGGAGTGGGATTGGTGGGTCATATGATAGCTCTATTTTTAGTTTTTTAGAGGAACCTCCATGTTTCCCATAGTTTCTGTACTAATTTGCTTTCCCACCAACAGTTTAAAAGGGTTCCCTTTTCTCCACACCCTCTCCAGCATTTATTATTTGTAGACATTTTAATGATGGCCATCATGACTGGTGTGAGGGGATAGGAAATACCTCATTGTAGTTTTGATTTGCATTTCTTTAATAATTACTGATGCTAGGCATCTTTTCATGTGCCCATTGGCCATTTGTATGTCTTCTTTGGAGAAATGTCTGTTCAAGTCTTTTGCCCAGTTTTTGATTGGGTTGTTTGGTTTTTTTGATATTATGCTGTTTGTATATTTTGGAAATTAATCTCTTGTCGGTCAAATCATTCACAAATATTTTCTCCCATTCCATAGGTTGTCTTTTCATTTTCTTTATAGTTTCCTTTGCTGTGCAAAAACTTTTAAGTTTAGTTAGGTTCTATTTGTTTATTACAGTACTTAGATTCTTTTTCTTCTGTCTCATTCCTTTAGTTTCTATGGTAAGTTTTCCTCTTCCTTAGTCCTCTTCTTTTTCTTTCAAATAGATGACCCTTCCTCATTGGTGTCTATTAGAGGAGATGACTGTCTTAGTTTCATCTTAAGGAAAAGATGACCTATCTTTTATTTTGTACAGATATTTTGCTTAACAAGCCTGGCTGAAGTATTAAAGCTATAGGCTGCACATAGATTTTTAAAATTTGGTATTGAATTTCCCTCCCTCACGGTTGTAGAGTTTCTTGGTACTACTTACTGGGTTTCCTCTGGGCTATCTGCTCCCTTCAGGTGTGTTTGACACCTAATATACCTTTACCTCGGTTAAGTCCATTTGTTGGTTTATAATAGTAATCAGATACCTTATCAAGATTTACTTCGTGGACATGAATGGTGGAGTCATACATTTCCACTCCCCCAGTACTGTCAAAGAGAGATTTCATTTGCTGATCTGGCTCCTCTGTCTTAGATGGAGTTAAGGGTCTTTGTCAGTCTTCAGAAACTGTAGACACTGGAAACAGCTGCCTTCTCTGTTGGTGAGATGGAAGTATCTTCCATTTCTGATATCTGAGCTGATGAAGTTGTCAATCATAGCGTTCTTTCTTTTCCTTCCTGATTAAGAGAAGAGAAAAATTTTACCTGAGAATTTTCAAAGTCATTTTGAGTGGCTACTCACTGTCTGTCTTATTAATTTCTTTTTTTAAATTAAGTTATTGTAATTGGAGGATAATTACAATATTGTGATGGTTTTTTGCCATACATCAACATGAATCGGCCATAGATTTATTAATTTCTTTTTATTCAAGTTAATTTTTAAAAAGTTGTATAATTTAAATATTATTGAAATACTGCTTCATTGTGAGATTTATTAACACTTCTTTCTTAGGTTTGCCTTCATCATTTGAAGTAATTTGAAAATAACGTGTCATTTTTTAAAATTAGAGGCTAATTTTTTTAAAAAGTCAGTGAATTTAATTTTAAAAGCAAAGGAATAGAAATACTAGTGTATTCATAATTTATTTTGAGTTACTACTGGGTTATGTTACACTTTGTATTTTAGAAAACACCATTAATATACTTAAATAAAAAGGATTTATAGGTTAGGAGTTTGAGATTAACATACTACTATATATAAAATAGATAAACAACAAGGACTTATACATACTAGATATAAAATAAAAAACAAAGACCTACTGTATAGCACGGGGAACTATATTCAGTATTTTGTAATAACTGTAACAGAAAAGAATCTGAAAAAGAACAGATGTAATATGAAACTGAATTAATTTGCTGTATACCTGAAATTAATGCAGCATTGTAAATCATCTGTACTTTAATAACAAGAAAAATGATATGTAGGAAAAAAAAATGATACATAGGCATACTGTGTTAAAAGGCAGCAGGTAGCAGTATTCTCTTCAGTGATGATATTCTAGGGTCATTTTGTTCACAGCAGTCTTTCTTGGGGGTTGGGAAGACAGAGCCTGGAATGGAGTAGATGAAGGTGCCTGTGCCAGTTGAATTCCTCACTGGGAATTCAAAGGTTGGCATATGCTTTAATCATTCATATTTAGGGGAAAATTATATCTTGGCCTAGAGAAATCTAATTTCTAAAAATACTACAGAGGCAGCATTCTCAGTATGCATTATTGTATGCTCCATAGTATATTAAAAACAAAACCAGAAATGCTGGATCCCAAAATACAGCCTTTTAATTATAACCAAAAGCTCACAGTTTTGAATACTAAGTAGATCAGAGAAATTCATAACCAGTAAAATTGGGCAGTTTGAACAGCTTGATCAGTAGTTTGGTTGCCAATAGAATGACTTCTCTAAAATATCACTTAGGCTTAGTTATAGTGGGAATTATAACATGGCTTTCATGTTTTTCCCTAATCTATACATTAAATTGTATTCTGAAAGTGTCACCATTTTGTGGTAACAGTGTGTTTTGTATTTAGATGTTTTATGCAAAAAAAAATGTGCACTAACAATTTAAGAAGAGCAGGTTCTTCTGCTTAGGACTACAGGGCATCTCTGTGAGCTTGTGACCAAGCTGTGAGTACTGTAGATTTTAATAGTTGTGTGTCTGTGTGTGTTTTAAACAGAGCCACGTGAATGGGATATGTCAACTAATGTAAGTATATCTTGAGCCACAGAATAGATGACTTTTTAAAAAAATTGATTGTAAATGGAAGCATTTTTTTTTCATTTTTATTTATTTATTAAAAAATTTTTTTTTCAATTATTTTTATTAGTTGGAGGCTAATTACTTTACAATATTGTAGTGGTTTTCGCCCTACATTGACATGAATCAGCCATGGATTTACATGTGTTCCCCATCCCGATCCCCCCTCCCACCTCCCTCTCCACCCGATTCCTCTGGGTCTTCCCAGTGCACCAGGCCCGAGCACTTGTCTCATGCATCCAGTCTGGGCTGGTGATCTGTTTCACCCTAGATAATATACATGTTTCAATGCTGTTCTCTCAAAACATCCCACCCTTGCCTTCTCCCACAGAGTCCAAAATTCTGTTCTGTACATCGGTGTCTCTTTTTCTGTTTTGCATATAGGGTTATCGTTACCATCTTTCTAAATTCCATATACATGTGTTAGTATACTGTATTGGTCTTTATCTTTCTGGCTTACTTCACGCTGTATAATGGGCTCCAGTTTCATCCATCTCATTAGAACTGATTCAAATATATTCTTTTTAATGGCTGAGTAATATTCCATGGTGTATATGTACCACAGCTTCCTTATCCATTCGTCTGCTGATGGGCATCTAGGTTGCTTCCATGTCTTGGCTATTATAAACAGTGCTGCGATGAATATTGGGGTGCATGTGTCTCTTTCAGATCTGGTTTCCTCAGTGTGTATGCCCAGAAGTGGGATTGCTGGGTCAGATGGTAGTTCTAATTCCAGTTTTTTAAGAAATCTCCACACTGTTTTCCATAGTGGCTGTACTAGTTTGCCTTCCCACCAACAGTGTAAGAGGGTTCCGTTTTCTCCACACCCTCTCCAGCATTTATTGTTTGTAGACTTTTGGATAGCAGCCATCCTGACTGGCGTGTAATGGTACCTCATTGTGGTTTTGATTTGCATTTCTCTGATAATGAGTGATGCTGAGCATCTTTTCATGTGTTTGTTAGCCATCTGTATGTCTTCTTTGGAGAAATATCTGTTTAGTTCTTTGGCCCATTTTTTGATTGGGTCGTTTATTTTTCTGGAATTGAGCTGCAGGAGCTGCTTGTATATTTTTGAGATTAATCCTTTGTCTGTAGCCTTTGACAAAATTCAACATCCATTTATGATTAAAACTCTCCAGAAAGCAGAAATAGAAGGAACATACTTCAACATAATAAAAGCTATATATGACAAACCCACAGCAAGCATTACCCTCAATGGTGAAAAATTGAAAGCATTTCCCCTGAAGTCAGGAACAAGACAAGGGTGTCCACTCTCAACACTACTATTCAACATAGTTTTGGAAGTTTTGGCCACAGCAATCAGAGCAGAAAAAGAAGTAAAAGGAATCCAGAAAGGAAAAGAAGAAGTGAAACTCTCACTGTTTGCAGATGACATGATCCTCTACATAGAAAACCCTAAAGACTCTACCAGAAAATTACTAGAGCTAATCAATGAATATAGTAAAGTTGCAGGATATAAAATTAACACACAGAAATCCCTTGCATTCCTATACACTAACAATGAGAAAACAGAAAGAAAAATTAAGGAAACAATATCATTCACCATTGCAACAAAAAGAATAAAATACTTAGGAGTATATCTACCTAAAGAAACAAAAGACCTATATATAGAAAACTATAAAACACTGATGAAAGAAATCAAAGAGGACACAAACAGATGGAGAAATATACTGTGTTCATGGATTGGAAGAATCAATATTGTCAAAATGGCTATACTACCCAAAGCAATCTATAGATTCAATGCAATCCCTATGAAGCTACCAGTGGTATTTTTCACAGAACTAGAACAAATAATTTCACAATTTGTATGGAAATACAAAAAACCTTGAATAGCCAAAGTAATCTTGAGAAAGAAGAATGGAACTGGAGGAATCAACCTGCCTGACTTCAGACTCTACTACAAAGCCACAGTCATCAAGACAGTATGGTACTGGCACAAAGACAGAAATATAGATCAATGGAACAGAATAGAAAGCCCAGAGATAAATCCACGAACTATGGACACCTTATCTTCGACAAAGGAGGCAAGAATATACAATGGAAAAAAGACAACCTCTTTAACAAGTGATGCTGGGAAAACTGGTCAACCACTTGTAAAAGAATGAAACTAGAACACTTTCTAACACGATACACAAAAATAAACTCAAAATGGATTAAAGATCTAAATGTAAGACCAGAAACTATAAAACTCCTAGAGGAGAACACAGGCAAAACACTCTCCGACATGAATCACAGCAGGATCCTCTATGACCCACCTCCCAGAATATTGGAAATGAAAATACACAAATGGGACCTAATGAAACTTAAAAGCTTTTGCACAACAAAGGAAACTATAAGCAAGGTGAAAAGACAGCCCTCAGATTGGGAGAATATGGAAGCATTTTTAAACGAACTATTCACGAAAATCTGTGGCAAATCCTATAGTTAAATGAAAAATCATATATAAAGTAATATATAGCTCAACCTAGTTTTCATGGTATAGGTGTTGTATAACCAGCTAGGTAAAATAACTCTTTTTGGAATAGCAGACAAAAGCCAGTAGCTTATCTAAGGGCGTAAGCTCCATCAGAAGTTGCTGGTAGGGGTCAAAGAGAGAGCCTGATTTGTTTGCCAGTGATCCTGGGCCTTGAAATGCTTTGGGGGCCAAAGAGAAAATGAGTAAATATAAGGACTCCCAACTCTACCAAAAGGGAAAAGTCTTGGGAAAATGGAGATTTATTTCCATGTTTAAAGAGATAGCTGAGAACAATTAGGCAGTTTTAAAAAATGGTGGGAAAAGTAAGTTTTGGAAAATCTATATTTGAGAGGAAAACCTATAAAAGTAACATTTAAAATCAGAAGGAACAGTTTATGCACTGATTCTGTATTCTCTGCAGGCATAAAGGGGCATGCAGCTGCTGTATGCAAGGCAGTAGGCAAGACTGAATATTCTACCTCTGCAGGGATTTCAGTAATGACAGTATTACTTTTCTGTAGTATTACTTCTGTATGGAAAGGAGTTTTAGTACTGTATATAAACAGGGAAATAGTTATAGTTACCGTATTTTTTAATAAGTATATTCAGATAATCTAAATTTGGTGTTAGAAATTATATATAAATAGCTACCATACTTGTGGCTAAGAAATTCCTCATTTTGTCTTTGTATCATATTGGAATTCACGTATTTTGATGCATGGTGATGAAGCAAGGGTCTCCAGCAATCTCCTGCTGTCAAGTAAATTCCTATAAAACTGACTGAGTAGGTCCTGGGGTGGCTTCATGTGACACCTGCATTTACTTGGAAGAGATGTGTACTTGAGTGTTTTCAGGATAACTGTTCTCAGCAGCTCTCTGCCAGTTTCTTTCCTTCCTTTCAACTCTATTTTCTTAGAAATTTGATTTCTCTAAACTCCTTCTTCTACTTGGTGATCTTAGATCTCAGAGTTTTTTTTTAAAAAAAGTCTCCTCAAAATATTTTTTTGGGATTCCAGTTCCAAAGGAGTCATTTAGTTAAAGGTAATCTTCATGTAGGGTCTGGAGGAATGGAGGAGAATCTTGGAGATCATTTTATATTTTCCTGATGGAAGACAAAGGATGTCGCATGTCCTGAAGGATTACAGGCGGGGTGAGTGTTAAGAGATGATTAAAGCCTTACAGGAAGCCTGGAGTAATTGGAGATGAAGGGAGTAGATTCAACTGTAACACAGAAATATGTGTTTTATTAGGTGCATATGTTTTATACTTATCAATTTCTATTGAATAATATTAAAGCTCCCTCATCCAGGGCTTGTGCATTTTCCATGTGAATTCTCTGGCCAGTGATTGCACATGAGTGCAGGAGAGATCAAACAGAGCAATTTGAAATAGTAAGTGATGGGGAGGAGTAGCCTAGGAGATCTTGACATGATATCGATCAGTGAACAACAGGGAGAAAAGAAATCTTTGAAGTAAAGGAGGCCTGTAGCAGCAGGTGAGTGTATGATGGAATAGCACTTATTTAGTTGGCTTGGCAGAAGAGGAACTAGGGTATTAAGATCAGCACCTAGGAGGAAATCAGATAAAGGGTGTGTAGAGGTGGATTCAGTGTAAAACTTGGACCATCAAAAACGAAGTGTCTTCGGGAAACTAGTCAATTCCAATTCTTTGTATTGTCCCAGCCTCCAAATATAAATGCGTGTATAATTTTAACTCTTATTAACTCCCATATATTAATACATGTAAATAGATTCCTGGATTCTGATTGGGCAGTAAAAATATAGTTTATATTCATTATCAGGTAGTAGAGCTGTTCACAAAAAAAGGTTTTACACCAAATAACTGTTCTTGTCATTACTACTATTGTTTCAGTAGTGTTTGCCACCAAAAATAAAACTGGCTGTAACACACAAAAATCAAACACAAGAATTGTGAAATTTCTTTGAATTGGGCAGTGAGCAAGTTTGTATGCACGTGATTTTCCTACCAGTCCTTGTGAGAGCTTAATTAAGTGTGTGATCTATGTGTGAAAGAACTATAAACTCGGAAGGATCCTCATACACAATGTGGTTTGACTTCAGAGTTGTGGAGATTGAAAAATGATATTAATTGAATGAGAACATTAATTTCCTCTTAATTGAGGAATCACTCAGTCAGCCTGAGACTTATATTTAAACAGCTGTATAGACTATGTCATGGTCCGTTCTTTTCTGTGTAATCGCTTGCTGCAAGAGGTATGCTTTCTCAGTGTAAACAATTTGGTTTATTCTAACACTTGTCCTAGTTAAATAAATTACCACCCCGCTTTCAATGAAAGGTTGTTTATTTTTAATTGGCAATAGAGTTTCTAGTTACTTGATTAGAAGATTGAACTATTCATTGATATTAGCATCAGATTTCTTAGAACAGAGGTTAAATAGCGTCGGTGTTCTGCTTTGTTGAACATGGACTTTCAGTGACTTCACTATACATTTGAAGTTAAATTTTATTAGTACAGAGCCTTATTAAATTGCTTAGAAAGCCTCAGAGAGAGGGGCCTTGGAATGAATATCATGTGGTCACTCATAAGATACCCAATAGATATCTCTGATATGCCAGACACCAGGCCAAGTACAGAGGATGAAGAATGAAGGAAGTCAGGGTCACCAGGTGTCGTTGCGAGAGAGCCTTGTTGCTGTCCTCTCCTTTTTGGACCATTGTTAGTAATGTGAGTACTCTCTCCTGCTGAGCACTTTTCTTAACCCAGTGCACTGGGCAGCCCATACCAGTTGTTTGGCAGTGCAACCTGTGGGCCCTTTTGTCTATTTATTATTATATTGAAAAGCCCAATTGGTAAGGACTGTTTTATTAGAAAAAAGTTACAAATTATGGAGTAAATTAGACTGAAAGAGGCCAAAAGATATTAAAACCTTTGGTCTTTGTATCAATTGGGATGATTCATTGACTTTCAGAAATATCAATGAGTTTACTCAGAAGCAAACTGACAAAGTTTACTAAAAGCAAAGTGAGAAGGCAATTTCTCACTTTGGATAAACTTTAATTTCTAAATTATCAGTAATAGGAGTCACTAGAAGAAATTAGAAGTATTTGTTTAATTTTTGCATAGGGAAAACTTTCTAAGAAAGATAATGGAGGAAGTTAAAAAGGAAGAGATCAAAAGATGAATCACATGAAAATCGAAAATTTCATCATGTCAGAAGCATCAAAAGCAAAAGCTAAATGGTAAGCAAAAATTTAGAATTTTCCAGTTTATTGTGATCCACACAGTCAAAGGCTTTGACATAGTCAATAAAGCAGAAATAGATGTTTTTATGAAACTCTCTTGCTTTTTTGATGATCCAGCGGATGTTGGCAATTTGATCTCTGGTTTCTCTGCATTTTCTAAAATCAGCTTGAACATCTGGAGGTTCACGGTTCACATATTGCTGAAGCCTGGCTTGGAGAATTTTGAGCATTACTTTACTAGCGTGGGAGATGAGTGCAATTGTGCAATAGTTTGAGCATTCTTTGGCATTGCCTTTCTTTGGGATTGAAATAAAAATTGACCTTTTCCAGTCCTGTGGCCACTGCCGAGTTTTCCAAATTTGCTGACATATTGGATGATTGCAGCCATGAAATTAAAAGACGCTTACTCCTTGGAAGGAAAGTTATGACCAACTGAAACAGCATGTTAAAAAACAGAGACATTACTTTGCCAACAAAGGTCCGTCTAGTCAAGGCTATAGTTTTTCCAGTCATGTATAGATGTGAGAGTTGGACTATAAAGAAAGCTGAGTGCCGAAGAATTGATGCTTTTGAACTGTGGTATTGGAGAAGACTCTTGAGAGTCCTTTGGATGGCAAGAAGATCCAACCAGTCCATCCTAAAGGAGATCAGTCCTGGGTGTTCATTGGAAGGACTGATGCTGAAGCTGAAATTCCAATACTTTGGCCACCTGATGCAAAGAGCTGACTCATTTGAAAAGACCCTGATGCTGGGAAAGATTGAGGGCAGAATGAGAATGGGACGACAGAGGATGAGACGGTTGGATGGCATCACTGACTCGATGGACATGGGTTTGGGTGAACTCCTGGAGTTGGTGATGGACAGGGAGGCTTGGTGTGCTGCGGTTCATGGGGTTGCAAAGAGTCGGACATGACTGAGCAACTGAACTGAGTGCAGCACCTTCACAGCATCATCTTCTAGGACTTGAAATAGCTCAACTGAAATTCCATCACCTCCACTAGCTTTGTTCGTAGTGATACTTCCTAAGGCCCACTTGACTTCACATTCTAGGATGTCTGGCTCTAGGTTGAGTGATCACACCATCGTGATTATCTGGGTTGTGAAGATCTTTTTTATATAGTTCTTCTGTGTATTCTTGATGAAAGTGAGAGAGGAGAGTGAAAAAGTTGGCTTAAAGCTCAACATTCAGAAAACTAAGATCATGGCATCCAGTCCCATCATTTCATGGCAAATAGATGGGGAAACAGTGGAAACAGTGAGAGACTTTATTTTTCTGGACTCCAAAATCACTGCAGATGGTGATTGCAGCCATGAAATTAAAAGACGCTTACTCCTTGGAAGGAAAGTTATGACCAACTTAGACAGCATATTAAAAAGCAGAGACATTACTTTGCCAACAAAGGTCTGTCTAGTCAAGGCTGTGGTTTTTCCAGTGGTCATTTATGGATGTGAGAGTTGGACTGTGAAGAAAGCTGAGTGCCGAAGAGTTGATGCTTTTGAGCTGTGGTGTTGGAGAAGACTCTTGAGAGTCCCTTGGACTGCAAGGAGATCCAACTAGTCCATCCTAAAGGGGATCAGTCCTGGGTGTTCCATTGGAAAGACTGATGTTGAAGCTGAAACTCCAATACTTTGGCCACCTGATGCAAAGAGCTGACTCATTTGAAAAGACCCTGATGCTGGGAAAGATTGAGGGCAGGATGAGAAGGGGATGACAGAGGATGAGATGGTTGGATGGCATCACCAGTTCGATGGACATGGGTTTCGGTGGACTCCAGGAATTGGTGATGGACAGGGAGGCCTGGCGTGCTGCAGTTCATGGGGTTGCAAAGAGTCGGACATGACTGAGCAACTGAACTGAACTGAATCATGTTTGCAAAAATCTGATAATTCAGAAGGTAATTTAATAAAAATTTAAATGTATATTATAATCTGAACTGTAGAAAATAAGTCATAGAAAATATATAAAGATATATTAATTTCCTGTTAACTGTTGTTGTTACCACAAACTTGGTGATTGAAAACAGTAAACATTTATTCTTTCAAGTTCTGGAGGCCAGAGATTCAAAATTAGTATCACTGGGCTGAAATCAAGATGCTGGCCAGTCTGTATCTCCCTCCAGAGGCCCTAGGGGAAAATCTGTCCCTTGCCTCTGCTGGCATTCCTTAGCTTGTGGCTGCATCACTCCAGTCCAGTTATTTTGCCTTTATCTCTTCTTCCGTGTGAAACCTCCCTTTGCCTCTCTTGCATAAGGGCACTTGTGTTTTATGCATTCATGGCCCACTTGGAAAATTAAGAATAATCTCCTGAATGTGACTTAATCACATCTGTAAAGACTTTTTCCAAATAAAGTGACATTTTCTGGTTCCAGGGATTAGAACTGATATCTTTGGGGGCAATTATTCAGCCTATTACAGAAGGTTACACATCAAAATTTTAATGGTTTTTATCTCTGGGTAGTGTGATTATGGAGGATTTAAATTTTATTTCTTATACCCTTGTCTTCTAGGAAGGCTCAGGGAAATATTAACTCCATGAGCTTCTCTTAACCTGAACCAGACAGGATTTAAACTTTTTAAATTCTTTGACTATCAGGTCACTCTATTTGGAGGTTCAGAAGGGATTTAAAAATATTAAAAGTGTGACTCTTTTCCCCTTCAATTTTATGATGGTTTGATTTAGAAGTTGTACCCTATCAAGACAGTTAAATAGAACTCCATTATTATTTGGCCTGCCATGGATTGCTTTTTAAAGACTTTCAACCACTAAACTATATTTAGTAATAATTGATTTTACCATTTTAATTAATGAAGGACATATGTACATGTCAACTAGAATTTCTAATTATTATGAATAACCAAATCAAAGAAATCTTGAGTCAATAGAGAATTTTCATTGGGCTCTTTAAAATATTGAAAATACATCATAGATTATCACTATTATTCTGTTTGCTGGAGTGTCTTTCAGCTGCTACCAGCAGAGGTGCTGTGTTGGACCTCCCAGTCAGAGTAACTGTTCAGATTAGTGAATCGGATCCTCGTTTAGCAATCCCTACTGGGATCTGAGGCCCCATTCCACCAGGGACCATAGTACTCATCCTAGGCAAAAGTGGCCTTAATCTTACTGCTGCTACTGCTAAGTCACTTCAGTCGTGTCCAACTCTGTGTGACCCCATCCCTGGGATTCTCCAGGCAAGAACACTGGAGTGGGCTGCCATTTCCTTCTCCATGGAGTGTCTTTAATTGACATCTTTATTCCTAAATTTTATAAGAACTCTGGGTTAAGAACACCCTTAGAATTTATTTCTTAAAATGTTTTTAGTAGGTATTTTAATTATTCTTCTCTTTCTTAGGGAAGTGTAGTATGAGTATTACCTACAAAATTAACTGTTGAATCAAAAATTAAACTTGTAAGTTTCTTTATCTTTGATAAAACCATCTGTACTTTTATCAGTATCCTTTAACTTTTGGATATCATTTAGAATTTCTGTTTTTATATTATTAGGTACCCCAATTTACCTTTCATCTTTAACTCACTTTTAACTTTGCTTAAACTGTCTTCTAACTTTTGAAAGAAGCAAGTGTTCCATTTCATTTTGATGGACAGGTAGCAATGTGGTGAAATTTTAGGACGTAAAGACAGGGAAACTCAGCTGTGTTTATAACCGTAGGTGCAAATAGAGTCTGACCTATTCATTTCTACTCAGATTTGGTACTTCTTGAAGGTATCTTCATTCATTTCCAGGATCACGCTGGAGTTAGGTACCCCAGGTTGCTAGAAGGTTGAAATTATTCCCATCCAGCTGAAGATTATTACTAATATTGCTACTGTTGCCACTTTTATGAAACCCTGCTATTCTCTTCTCCTTTGAATTCCCCAAGGCCTTTTTTTAAGAAGTAAAGAAAATGAGGGGGAACTTTAATATTAGGTTTGAGACTACATAAAAAATGGTTAGCTTGTGAGGTAGAGAGTGGATTTTGATTCTTTAGGTTATTTTGCTTTGTTAAATGTCAAGGTGGGCATTGACAAGTCACATATAACAAATATAAAATAAAATTTAACAAGTATTTCCTTTGTGTTACATTTTACACTAGAGTTATAACAGAGCAGGAAGATTTCCTGCCTCAAACAGTAAGTGTGATATAACCAAGTTCAAGAGTTCATTTGTGAGGTTTATTATAGGCTGCAGTATCTAGCTTCCCCTGATTTCATGCATATTGGATAATATCTCCATAATTTATCCAGAATAGTGCTATTTCACCAATACTAGCTATTTTAAGTGGATAGTATTATTCATCATTAAAATAGTATTATTTCACCAACTCTAGCTATTTTAAGTTGACTTTCCTTAGTATGGGTATAAATATATACACTGAATGCCTGGGAATTTTAATATTATTTTAAGCATTAAATTACATTTAATTATGATCAATGCCTTAGACTGGAATTCATGTGTTAATACTTGGGAAACATGCTTGCAAAATGACCACAAAATAATAGGGTTAAGCAAATCTATAATTTTGAGAACTTCAAAAGGTCTTGCAAAAGATAGTAGGATTCTGACAGGACAAGGGTGCTTACTTGTAGTATGACCAGAGGGAAGTAAGTGCAGAGGTCGACCTTTCATGCTCAAACTGTGTCAGCAGAGTTAGGATTAGAATTCTGTATTTCACATAGAAGTGTTAAGATTTTTTTTCTGAGCTAGCATTTTTTATACATATTGAAACATGTATCTTAACTTTACCTCTTTTAATACTTAGAGGCTGAATGGATTGGAACAGCCCTTGGCCATGTTTTTATAAACTTGAGAGTCACGAAAATAGGTTTGGAGAATGATTTTTCTCCTGTAGAATGAATTACCACAAGATGAAAACTAGTTGCAGCTTGGAGTTGCTGTTGAGTTAGGAACCTAGTTAATTTAAGAGAGAAGGTACTGCTGAAGTAGCATTCTGCTTTTTATTGTATCCTGCCATAATGATACTGCTGGCAAAGGAGAAACAAAAGTGAACTTATATATATATATATTTATTTATTTATTTATTTAATTTTTTCCTGAACAATTTTTCTTATAATTTTCTTGTGAAATTGAGAGGGATGCTATCTTTATTTTTACAAATGTGCCAAAGGGGATACTTGAAGAAAAATTAAATATATATATATCTGAGCATATATCAGTCTTTAAAATGTTTTATGCTTGAAAAAATGTTTTCTCTGAACATCCCACCCTATCAAGGGTGAAACAGATCACCAGCCCAGGTTGAATGCATGAGACGAGTGCTCAGGGCTGGTGCACTGGGAAGACCCAGAGGGATGGGATGGGATGGAGAGGGAGGCAGGAGGGGGAATCGGGATGGGGAACACATGTAAATCCATGGCTGATTCATGTCAATGTATGGCAAAAACCACTACAATATTGTAAAGTAATTAGCCTCCAATGAATAAAAATAAATGGAAAAAAAAAAGAAAAAATGTTTTATCCTGGAGAAAAGTACCTTATCTCCTCTTTATTGTCTTAAGATTCCTACCATTTAAGCTTCCAGAAGGTAGAGTATAACTATTTTGATAAAAACATAGAAATTTATCAAAATAATTTTATCCTCTTTCCTGTAGGTGAGAGCTCAAATATCCATCAGCTAGTGAATGGATAAGCAAACTGTGGAACAGCCATAAAATGGAATAGTACTTAGCAATAGAAAGTAACTAACCATTGATTATGCAGCAACGTGATGAATTTCAAATGCATTCCACTAAGTGAAAGAAGCCAGATACAAAAGGGTTACATGCTACATAACTACAGGCTATGACATTCTGGAAACAGCAAAAATGTAGGAACAGAAATCACATCAGGGATTACCAGGGATTTGGGACAGAGAGAAGGAATTGTCTACAAACTAACATGGCAACTTTTTTAGATGATGGAAAACGTTCTATATCTTGATTGTGCTGGTGACTATATGACTGTAACATTTGTCAAAACATATTACTTTAAAAAGGTGACTTTTACTTTTTGTAAATTTTGTTCCACTGAATCTGACCAAAAAAGAGCTGTAAGTGGGTCCTCAAAAAAAATATTAACTTACTGTGCTTCGATTAATGTCTGCTACCTGTTAACCATTAGCCCATGGTGTCAAAGTTTTTAGTTGCAAGCAACAGAACTGACTTTGGCTGATTTGAACAGTCAGAGAGAAATATAGTGAAAAGACATTGGCTAGCTCAGAAAATTTATATAAGAGAGGTGCAAAGCAGGTTTGGAAAATGGACAGCAGCAAGGCAGGGTAGGCAGCACCCGGAACCAAGAATAACACCATAGAGGCTGTCTGGAGAGGACCCTGCTGCCTCTGTCTGTGACGCCACACGTTGCCCCACTGTTGCCAGGCTACTGAAGCTGGGTGCCAGGGCCACATTGCTGCCACTATACACTCCATATTGGTGCCACAACCTTCTTAGATGCCTGTGTCAGCTTCAGAGTCAAGGTCCAGGGCAGAAGTGTTTGATTGGCCAAGTGGAAGTCATGTGCTCTATTCTAGGTACAAGGAAGGCTAGGAAAGTGAGATCTCACATTTTCATTTTCTATAGTATCTCCCACCAAGACTCATAAAGTTAGAAGGCAGAAAAATCCGTTATGTCTATGCATCAAAATATGGGGTAAGTTTTAAACTTTACTTTCTGTAGCCCTTATCCTGCTAGTGAATAGGCTAACATTCTGTTAATTTTTATTATTGTATGATACTCTTTTTGAGTATGCCACAGTCCAGTTTCATATATGATCACTGATCTATAGGCTTATTTCTGAAAGCCTCTATTATTTTTATCTTAGAGCAGTTTTAGGTTTATGGCAAAATGGAGAGGAAGGTAGAGGGATTTCCCATAAACATGCAGCTTTCTCCATTATTAAGACTAATTTTTTTTCTTTTAAAATTTTATTTATTGAGGCAATATTAGTTTATAACATCATATTAAGTTTCATGTGCACAACAGTGTATTTTAACACCATACAGTGTGCTCACCACCGGAAGTCTCGTTTCTGTCTATCACCATACCGTTGGTCCCCCTTACCCATCTCTCTCTCCCCTCTGATGTCCCACCCCACCTGGTAACCACTACTCTGTTTTTTGGTATCTATGTGTTTGTTTTTGTTTGTTCATTTATTTTTACTTATTTTTTATGCCCCGTGTAGAAGTGAAATCATATATTTGTCTTTCTCCATCTGACTTCTCTCACTTGGCATAATACCCTCAAAATTCATTCATATTGTCACAAATGGCAAGATTTTATCTTTTTTATGGCTGAGTGGTATTCTATTGCATATTTATATTTATATTTATACACACACACCGCATCTTATTCATTCATTCATCTGCTGATGGACATTTAGGCTGTTTTCATATCTTGGTACTATAAACAGTGCTACCATGAGCATAGGAGTGCATGTATCTTTTTGAATATTTTTTCATATTCTTCAGATAAATACCCAGAAGTGGAATAACTGGGTCATGTGGTAGTTCTGTCCTTAATTTTTGGAGGAAATCTCTGTATTATTTTTCATAGTGGCTGCACCAATTTGCATCCCCACCAACAGTGCGTGAAGTTTCCCTTTTCTCTACCTCCTTACAAACATTTGTCATTTCTTGCTTTTCTGATAATATAGGCTGACTTTAAAGAATAGTTCTGAATCTGCAAAGAATGACCAATAATGTATGCTTTGAACATGGTAAGTAGTCAGTGTGTGTGTGTGTGTGCACGCGCACACTCAGTTGTGTCTGACTCTTTCCAACTCCGTGGACTGTAGCCCACCAGGCTTCTCTGTCCATGGAATTTTCCAGGCAAGAATACTGGAATGGGTTGCCGTTTTTCTTCTCCAGGGGATCTTCCTGACCCAGGGGTCGAACCCAGGTCTCTTGCATCTCCTACCTTGGCAGGCAGGTTCTTTACCACTAGCGCCACCTGGGAAGGCCAAGTAGTCAGTAAATGTTGTTAAATCCATAAAAGTTAGAAAGAGTATGTTTTTCTTATAACCAAAAAATGTGCTTAAAAATACAAAAATAATCAGTACACAAAAGGAATGTACCATGATCAATTGGTGGAATCCCAAGCTAGATCATCATTTGGAAATGCATCAGTAGACTATCGTTTTGAAAGATGAATTGAGAGAAATCTTGGCCTTGTCTTCTAGGGATTTGCTAAGGTAATCACCACAGGCACTCGTAAGTAAGGATGTTCAGGAAAACTGAAGAATTCACGACGGGGATGGGCAGATACTGTTTGGGAGGAAGTGAGGCTGCAGAAATGAAGAGTGGCGAGGACAGTGAGGAGCAGGAGGTAGAGAAGCCTCTCGTCTTGCTTTCCTAGGAGATGGTGCGGAGGCTGAGGAGCAGCTTAAAATGGAGCACTCAGATCTGAGAGGCTTCTTGTTAGAAGAAAGGCAGAGGTAGAGAACGTGGGGTTAGAAATGGATGATGATGTCTATCAACATTTAATTTGGTTGTTACGACTTGAAGTGGAGGCACTTGACTACGCAGCCTTCAGGGCTCTAATCAGCTGCCTAGTTTCCTTATGCAGCAAGAGAAGTGGCCTCGTGAAAAATCCCACACAGTGGAGAGGAGCGGGAGACAGGGCCGCTTTTTACCCTTACGTGAGCCCCTGCAAACGTTGTTATTTACTAGACATTTGCTTTCTTCTCTTTCGGATCCGGTAAAGAATGAACACTTGGGTATTTCATGCAGGTTTGGTTAGCATCTTGGCAGTCTTATTTTTCTAAATGACATATCAGTATTTGTTGTTAGTTTCCTGATGGTGGTCGAGTCTGTGCTTTGTACCTTATGGCTGTTTCTTATACACAAATAGATCGCTTATGCAGTTCCTGAGGCCTTACCTTCATCCTGACTTTCTAAATGTTCTTAAATGGGTCAGATGTACATCAGCATGCTTTGTTTACCAGCATTTGTCTTTTAAAAAGCAAAATATGAGACATAATTTAGTTTCTATACAATTCACCCTTTTTAAGAGTACAGTTCACTGGTTTTTAAGAATATTCATAAAATTGTCTGTTTCCACTTTATATTTTTATTCTTGCCACCCCCAAAAGAAACCCTTTACCTGTTAGCAGTCACAGCCTATCACCTCCTATCACCAGATCCTGGCAACCACTAATCTATTTTCCATTTCTATGAATTTGCCTGTTTTGGGAAATTTCATATAAATAGAATCATATATTAATGTACGTAGCCTTTTGTGAAAGACTTCTTTTTTTTTTTATTTTTTTATTAGTTGGAGGCTAATTAAAGACTTCTTTTACTAGCATAATGTTTCCAAAGTTCACCTACTTGTAGCATGTGTCAGTACTTCATTTTCTTTAAAAAAAAAATTATAAAACATACATAATAGAAAGTTCAGCATCTTAACAATTTTGAATGATCAGTTCTGTGGCATTAGGTACATTCACATTGTTCTACTTAATACTTTTTTTTTTTTTTTTGCTGAATAATAGTCCACTGTATGGACATACCACATTTTGTTCACCAAGTCATCATTTGGTGGACACTGGATCATTTCCACTCTTTGGCTGTTATGTTCTGCTGTGAACATTTGTATACTAGAATTTACTTTCAATCTGAAATATTTCAATCATGATGAGGAAGAATGAACTTTGTACTTGTATTTTAAGCACATCTCTGAGATTGATGAGATAATGTTAATGTGTCCCTGGGCAATCATCTGCTTCTCTTGGCCTGTGAGCAGGTGGTATTATCCCCATTTTGGAGATGAGAAGACTTCGTGTAGCTCTAAGTATTGTTGTGAAAAGTAAATGAATATGTAACAGTTAAGACCAATGAAAGTTAAAAGATCTCTTCACACGGCAGGTTCAGGGGATAGGAATTGGCTTTTATTTGTTTTGGCCATACTGTGTGGCTTTGGGATTCCCGAACAGGGCTCAAACCCATGTCCCCTGCAGTGCAGAAGCACAGAGTCCTAGCCATTGGACAACCAGAGAATTCCTGGAAGTTGGATTTTAGAAAAGAGGGAAAGAAAGGAGGGATGCTTGGGCAGCTATAGATTGATATTTAAAGTTAATTTGGGGTCTTCACCCAGTTTCTTTCCTCTTTCTGTTGTCATTCCTTCTCTCATCACCAGAGCTTTCTGACAACAATTCCACGTGCTCCTCTTCCTCACTTTCCCTCGAAACTCTGCCCCTGATATGATGAATTGTCAGCATGTTTCACCCACCTAAGTGACCAACAAACCTATCTTGCTTAGTTTGTTTGTTTTTTGGTGGCAGGTGTGTGTGTGTGTGTGTGTGTGTGTATGTGTTAACCTGAATGAAACTGTAAATGATGGAAATGCTTAGTAATCTAAAGGAGAGATTTTGAGGCAGGACAGGTTTTCTTCATTCAGGGGGCTGTGGCTGTGTGTGTATGTGTGTGCGCGTGCGAGCCTGAATGAAGATGTAAATGATGGAAATGCTTAGTAATCTAAAGGAGAGATTTTTGAGGCAGGACAGTTTTTCTTCATTCATACCGCTCAACCTACTGCACCTCTTTATTTAAAAAAGATACTTCAAGTAGGGAAGTAAAGGAGAGGAGTCTGAGGTTCTTATAGCTCTTTAAGGAAGTGTCTCTACCTAAAAATCCCAGGAAAGAATGGCAGATCATAAGGCCCATAAAGGTGACAGACAGTTCATTACAAAATCAGAGGAGAAAGTCTCTTGGCTGAACCTCGTTTCCAGAGAAAATAATGATTTTAGTGGAGAGTTTGTAGAAGGTGGGAAAGGAATGTTGAAATAGGGAGCAGTTTTGGAGTTTGGGACATTTATTTTATTTTGGGGGGGCCATTGAAATAGAAGCAGAACTAGTTGAGATCAGTCCCATCTCTGATGGAGAAAGAAGTTGATCACCACCAACCAATGGAAGTATGCCATCCCAATGCCTTCCAGGAAATTACCAACGATAGTAATTTATACAATCACTTATTGTTTGCTTAATTACCATGCATCACAATAATGATTATGCACTGTCAAATTATTGTTACATTTTAATTTATTAGAAAACTGTACTTAACCTTCACAGTTAGGCATGTTGTTCAGTTATTCTTAATAGAAAGTATTACTGGTGGGTTAGAGTGTTGATATTCAGGTGAGACTTTGTGGCACTTTTTAAATCGTAGCATTTTTTAGCAATCATTTAATGAAGCCATGTGCTGGACCCTGAGTATTACTTTGAAAGCCAAGGCTTCAGCCTAAAAAGGCTCCTAATCAGGTGAGTGAATATCAAATCACCCTAATAAACTGTGCTGAGTATTCAGAGGTATGAACAGGACACTTGAGGAACACTTGGCTCAGGATGGAGTGATCAGGGTCGGCTTTCTAGAAAAAATAACAGTTGAAATGTCTCAAATAATAAGTAGGAGCTGGGGACTTCCCTGTTGGCCCAGTGGTTAAGATTCTGAGCTCCCAAGGCAGGGGGCCCAGGTTCGATCCCTGGTCAGGGAACTAGATCCCACATGCTGCAACTAAGACCTGGTGCAGCCAAATAAATGAATTAAAAAAAAATAAGTAGGAGCTGGTTAAGCACAGAAATTGAGGGAGCTGAAGGACATTACAGATAGAAAGAATGGCATGGATACAGATGGAGGCATCTTTACCTACATGTATTGCCAAATTGGCTTCCCAGGTGGTACTGGTAAAGAACCCTCCTGCCAGTGCAGGAGACATAAGAGACATGGGTCCGCTACTCGGGTAAAGAAGATCCCTTGGAGGAGGGCATGGCAACCCACTCCACTATTTTTGCGTGGAGAATCCCATGGACAGAGGCTACAGTCTATAGGGTTGCAAAGAGTTGGATATGACTAAAGCCACTTAGCATGCAAGCATTGCTAACTCAGGAAGGCCTACTCAGTAAGTGTCCATGGGATAGGAAAGGACATAAATATCAGTACCCTTGATCCTGCTGACAAAGAGCACATGGTTCACTTACTGGAGATGCATTTATTCTTTTGTGCCACCAGGGGGTCATTTAGTGAATTACCTGCCTCTTCCATTGTACAATATGGTACGCTAGTGGCTTGATAAAATTAACATACCTGCAACAAGTGAGCAATTTACTTTCTTATAAAATCAGGCCTTGTAAATTTCTATGTATTCTTTTTAGCTGGTTATATAGGTTTTTAAAAAAAAATCCAAAGAATTTCATGGACAAAGAATCTTCAAATAAAATAGTTAGATGTTCCTAGTTGTCATGAAAATGTGCTTAATTGGTGATGATGGCTTTAATGCTTAATAATTTGAAAAGCTCTACTCAAACCTGAATGTCCAACAATAGGGGATTGATTGAATAAATCATGGCATATAATCAGATACTGTTTAGCCTTAAATATGAAGTTATGGATGAGTGTTATGACATAGATGCTCACCCTGTTGCTAAATGTCCAAGAGTAGCCTGCAAAAGGGTTAGTGAATAACATTGTATCACTTTTCTAAAATGTGTATTAACTGATACAGGCCTCAGTAGCCTGGAAGAATAAAATAGGTCCTTTTTATGTTCTGTACTTGTTATGCTATGTGCTAAGTCGTGTCCAACTCTTTGCAACCCTATGGGCTGCAGCCCTCCAGGCTCCTCTATCCGTAGGATTCTCCAGGCAAGAATACTGGAGTGGGTTGTCATGCCCTCTTCCACGGAAACTTCCTGACCCAGGGATTGAACCCCCAACTCTTAGGTCTCCTGCATTGGGAGGTGGGTTCTTTACCACTAGCGCCACCTGGGTTCTCCCAATGACAGTAACTCATCTTGCCCTTTCCTTCCCAACCTGTCAGATTCCTTTCTATCCTGTGAAACTTCCCAGTTATTTCTGAGAGTCCTAAATGTGACAGTGGCCGCCATGAAGTGGCAGCCTTGTTGTTTGTCTTTGACTCACCTTTGTTAATAGATGCTGCCCTTGAGAGCCTCCCTGAAGGTACTGCTGAGAACCTCAGGGCTTTGACAGTTGCCTCTATCCGCATGAGTCTATCAAAGCCCTTAATTTGGGCATGACAGAGAGGTGCTGGGCTCTGTTCAGAGATGTGGAAAAGTGGCTTCTCCACAGAGCTTGACTTTGATGCAGAAGTCCTCAGACACACTTAAGAAATCCTGCAGTTCCTCTAACTGCTGGTCTTCATCCTTCATTCAGAAAGGTTCAAATTTGGAAGACCGAACCAGAAGTTACCATGCTCCCCAGTCCACCTACTTTCACTCTCTGAGTGAAGGGCATCAGAGAGTGCCTTTGCTCCAGCCAGAAACCTGAGAGGCATTCCAGACTCCTCCCATTCCTTCACATTTAGCCTCCAAGTTTACTTTATTCTTCTGTTGTTCCATCTTGGAAATCTGTTAATTCTTTTTGTATCCACTGCCTCTCCAGAGTTCAGACTTTGATTTTTCCTCTGGTTTATATTAATAGCCTCCTAATCACTCATGAATCTTCCAGTCTTTCTCCTCTTCTAGTTATCTTTTATACTCCATTAGCATGGAATATATAGCCCTTTACGGTCTAGCCCAGGGCTTCCCTTGTGGTTCAGCTGGTAAACTATCCGCCTGCAATGTGGGAGACCTGGGTTCAATCCCTGGGTTGGGAAGATCCCCTGGAGAAGGGGAAGGCTACACAGTCCAGTATTCTGGCCTGGAGAATTCCATGGACTATATACAGTCCAGGGATTGCAAAGAGTTGGACATGACTGAGCGACTTTCACTTCCATTTTATGGTCTAGCCCTGATGCAGCGCCATCATTTTTCCTGCCACTCAGTCTTCTCTATAGATATCTTATTCGGTGTTTCTACACACTCAGACATCTGTCTTTATTTCTTTTTTAGCATTTTAAAATTGAATTTGGCTGTGCTGGGAGTTCCTTGCTGTGAGGACTTCTCTTTAGTTGCAGCGGGCTACTCTCTAGTTGCGGTGTGCAGTCTTCTCGTGGCAGTAGCTCCTCTTGTCGCAGAGCACGGGCTCTAGGGTACTCAGGCTTCAGTAGTTGCGGCTCCTGGGCTCTTGAGCACAGGCTCACTGGTTGTAGCACACAGGCTTAGTTGCTTTATAGCATGTGGGATCTTCCCGGCTCAGAGATCGAACCTGTGTCTCCTGCAATGGCAGGCAGGTTGTTTACCACGGGGCCACCAAGGAAGCCCCATCTGTGTCTTTTTAAATTGTGGTAAGACACACATAATTTTTTTTTTACCATTAAAAAAATGTACAATTCAGTGGCATCAAGTACATTCACAATATTGTGTAACCATCACCACTGTCTATTTCCAGGTCTTTTTATCATCATCCCAAACAGAACTGTTATGTCTTTTTTTGCCTCACTGCGTGGCATGCAAGATCTTTGTTCCCTGACCAGGGATGGAACCTGTGCCCCTGCAGTGGAAATGCAGAGTCCTAACCCCTGCACTGCCAGAGAATTCCCTGAACTGCTGTGTCTTTTACATGCTGGCTTCCTTCAAGTAGAATGCCCTGTCCTCACCATTCTCACCTGGATTCCTTCTCAGTATCTCTCCACACTTAAATCTAATGCCACCTCATCTGAGAAACTTACCCCAATTCTTTAAACTTGAGTTTGATGCTTGCTTTTTTGTCTTCCCATGCCACTCTGGACATACACCTGTCATGACGTATCTATGATATTATGATTGTTGACTTATGAGGTTCTTTTCCACTAGACCTTTGAGTTCTTTGAATGACAAGTCTGACTTTGAATGAAGAGTCTTTTATCTCTGCATCCTTAGCTTCCAGCACTGTGCCTGCTGTGAATAAATGATTGGACTCAGCTTCCTATCAGCTATGCAAATTAGCACTTGCTCACTTGCTAGCTTTGAATGAAAATCAGGTAGCAGGTCTAAAAGAAATTTCATAAATATAGGCTCTTTCTCCTTTCCATTAGCTATTCATGGAAATTTGTTTTTGAGGGCTGCTTTGAGTAGGTAATTTCTCAGGCAGTTGCACACAGTCTCCTGTTTATGATTTTAGAGAGTGATGGGCTGAGTTAGGAGTAAACAGTAACGGGGGGGGGGGGGCTTGCTAAGAATTACAGGGAATGAAAATTTTACAAAATGCTGCATGTATGTGTGGTCTTCAGTATCCAGAATAGTGAGTTTTGCAGAAAGAGACTCACAGATGGTTGCTGGGGGGGGAGGGATAGTTAGAGAATTTGGGAAGGTCATGTACACACTGCTACATTCAAAATGGATAACCAGCAAGGACCTACTGTATAGCACAGGGAACCCTGCTCAATGTTATGTGCCAACCTGGATGGGAGGAGGGATTTGGGGGAGAATGGATACATGTATATGTATGGCTGAGTCCTTCCACTGTTCACCTGAAATTACCACAACATGGTTAATCAGCTATACCCTAATATAAAATAAAAGTTTAATGTTTGAAAAAAAGGATAGTGAGTTTCCAAGACTACTGTTTTGTCAAGTTATGAAGCATGAAAGAGGGAAATGGGCATCTTGCATGCGTGCTTAGTCGCTTCAGTCATGTCCAACTGCGCATGACCCTAGGCACTGTAGCCTTCTGGGCTCCTCTGTCCATGAGGATTCTCTAGGCAAGAATACTGGAGTGGGTTGCCATGCCTTCCTCCAGGAATGGGCATCTTACTTTGGTGCTATTGGATGGAAATTCAGAGAAAAGACATTGGAATGAGTCAAGATAGTAGGCAGGGCTTAAGGGCACGGCAATTGCTTTTTTCTCTTCTGTTCAGTTTTTTCTCTCAAGAACCGGAAAATAGACAGGGGCAGTTCTTAAAAGACAGAGCCACTACCAATTCTGTTTTGGAGCCCTGAACTTTTCGTGGTAGTAGTTCAGTGTTTCACTTCTGGTTATAACCTCACTCTGATGTGAAATTCTGACTTTGTCAGAAGGAGTGGGACAGAGGCTCTAAAATTCCTAGAATAAAACTTAGGTATGTGGATCTATCATCCATGCACTTTTATTGCACTTCCGTCTGCTTTAAATTGAGTGGAGTAAAATCCTAAGCATATCATTTAAAATCCTGTTCAGCCAGCTGCTTGGCTAGAAAGGTCAATCTTCATCACTCCATTTACACTGAACAAACATATTTGTGGCAGCAAGAGAGAAGATCTGAATCAAGAAAAATGTAGTCCAGTAGAGTGATTCAATTGTCTAATCAGGCATCTGACTTGAACATAATTTGAAGGGTCCTTGAAGTTTCTTTTTTTAAAGGCTTGAAATTAGAAATTCGCAATTGACACAACATGAGTCATGCAGATCTGATTGAGGTTCCTGCATTTCCTTTTTCTTTCAACTCTTGAATTATACTCTCATTTTCTTTGCTATTTGGTGTCTAGCGGAAAAAGGAAGTGAGAGTAAAGTGAAATTAGATGGTACGTTTTCATATTGTAGAACTAGTGGTATTGTGGATTTATGACTTATGATATAATGACTTAGTAGTTTTTCACACAACACATTTAGAAATTTCTATTTCAACACATTGAAAAAGTAGTGACTTAGTGTGATTACCTGTTTAGGACTTTCTATGTCGTCATTGTTACTTAGATTCTTTTCTTTTTTTGTGTGTTTTTTAGCTCTCTAACTTAAATATGGATGAAACAACCTGATTGTTGTTTTTAAATGCCTATCTCTAAGATTTAGCCTAATTTATCCACTAGTAATTTAAGGTCACATTGTACATTGATGTAACTGAATGTCTTTTTGCTCCCCAAATACGTCATTTAAAAAGTAGCAACTCAGTAGAAGGGTGTTCAACAGGAATCCTTTCTTCTAGAGTGCTTATCAAAAGCACTTAGTGTAAAGATGTTTTTATTTTCTGAACAAAGCTGATACGGTAATTATGTTGATTTATTTGTCTAAAAGTATGTACAATTTAGAGGAAATGCTTTTCAAGAAAGAAAGCATGTAGGCACTGTTGCCTGCAGGGAACTATGGTGGTACTAATAATTTAAACATCTATTAGGACATTCATATAATTAAATGATGCACAGCTATTTAAAGAGGAGTAATTATGAAGAGTTAGTCCTTAATGTGAAGGAACCTCATAGATCACAAATATAGAGTATGTCTTACCCTGATGCTGATGAGTTATTCTTGAACTTTTGGCCAGTGGGGAGTACTTTGGATCCTTTAAGTGTTTGGCAGCATGACCTGTGCTTTATAAGAAGCTGAGGATGCGGACTTCTGAAGAAAGGAGGCTTCATACAGAGACTTAAGAATGAAACGTATCTGAAGGCGTTTGAGTTCAGCTCAACATAAAGATAATTAGTGTATGCAAAAACTATTGTGTAGGTTTAACATGATGTGGAAGATGTAATCATAATGACATTTTAAAATTTGAAAATAGAATGAAGAGTTGATCTCTGTCCCATCCCTGACCTCCAGTCTCCTGGCTTGCCCTCTCAGTGACAGCTATTGTTACTAGCTTCTGGTGTGTCTCGAAGTGTCAGTTTAAAAGGTGTATTCTCAGTATTCATCACAGTGCCAAACAGAATTCCATTTTCATACTTCCAAATGGCAAGGGAAAGATGAGACTTCGCTTTAGAAGCAGGAGCCTATACTGAGGACATATAGGTATTTTTGAACTTTCTTACATTATGTGTTACTGGAACACATATAAAAGTCAAATGGTGAACCTCAAAGAAAAATATTAAGTGCCAGAAGTTACCACAAAATCCTGAACTTTGTGTCTACTTTATAAAGAACAATCTTTGAGCCATATTTGCAGTTTAAAAAATTATTAATATATGTACTTTTTGTTTTTTGCAATTGGCATATAGTTGACTGGCTTATGTCCATTGAGATGAAACATGGTCTTTTTCAGTACATGGAAGGCTTTAATCTTTGCCTCACTGGTTCTGCTTTTATGATACTATACTGTTTATCACTACTAGCAACTTTTTTTTTCTCCTTTCCTTTGGAGAACTGTCTGCATGTTTCATTATACTCCTTATTGCATCTAAACAGTGGTCACTGTAAAAAAGTGGGGGAGGGGTTAAGTTAGTGAATTAAAAATACTTAAACTTTTGAGAGCATAGAAGATGATTGTTATGGATGAAGGTTTAGGGATATTTTAAAATTGAGAAAATCATTCTAGGTCAGATTTTCCCAAACATGTTGACCATGGAACATTTTAAAATGTAAAAATGAAATATATGTGATGTATAATTAATGCAAAACTGTTTTACAGAAGCGTTAGTTACTGTTGGAAATCAGAATTTGAATCTTTTGCTTTTTTCTTTGTTATAAATATATAGAGTTAGTTCACAAGCAAAAAATTTAGTTAAGAACAAAAAGAGTAAAAAATTATAAGATAAAAATATTTTATAGTTTTTGGTTTTAAAAACCAAGTTAAAAATGAAAATAGTATTTTGTATTTTATCCATACCTACTGTTTACTCTTAGGAACCATGTTGCTTAATCTGATCCTCATAGCAGATGTAACATCAAACCTATTCATTAATTTTGTTTATTATAGCATAAGCCCATTTCAGAAAGACTTCTTATAACAAAGGAGAGAACATGAGCTTCAGGTTTTCAATCATCTACTGCTCTTGAAGTATGCAGCTCTAAAAATTATAAATTATTTCATGTTGGACAGCTCACCTTCCACTTTTTTAGAAACCAAGTGCTGTGATTATTAACTTCACATTGAAGTGTTCTGGCTTTTTGGTCACTTGGGTCATCATATATGGATTATGAACTAGCCATAGGTCTATGTGGTATAAATATTCAGTATAATAAAATACCACAAATATAGCTGAAACAGAATGACAGAATTCACAACACAGACCAGCGTTTATTGAAGTAGCTATACATGTTCTGTGTAACTGTTTGTTGGAAAATTTCTGGGTAAACAATTGGTCACAGTTTCTTGGCATTGTCAGGTATGGTGCTATTGTGTACCATTTCTTTTTTCCCTCACTTTTTAAAAATAAACTTTCAAGCCAAAATATAGTATTTTTATGTACACATATTTATAAAGGAAAATGCAAATAATAAATGTGTAACTAGAAGAGTTATCACAAGGTAAACATGTCCATGTAACTAGCACCCAGATCAAGAAATAAAACTTAACACCCCAGAAGCCTCCCTCATGACTAACCCTTCTCCCTCATTACTACCTTTCTTCCTACCAAAAGGTAATCACTGTCCTAATAGTGACACGTTACTTTTGCCCATTTTAAATTACTTTATCATATGTCTTTTGTATCTGTTTTTTCCTCAACATATTATTAATCCAGTTTATCTATGCTGCTGTATATGTTGGTAGTTTATCTTAATTACTGTTATATTCCAGTGTATAAGTATACCATAGTTTAGAATGAACTTTTGTTCTCAGTTTCAAGCTATTACAAATAATTCTGCTATGGACATTCTTATGCATTTTTTGATATATGTATGCATGGTATATATATCTAGGAATAGAATTGCCAGGACATACAGTATATTTATATTCAACTTTAATAGATCCTACCAAATAGCTTTCCTATGTGGCTTTAGCACTTAAATGTTTTTCAGTAGAATATGTCTGCTGTGCTACCTTCTCACCACCACATGATATTATCCATCTTTTATTTTAGTTCTGGTAAGTCTGGTGGTGGTGTCTCATTTTGGTATTAATTTTATTTTTCTCTGATACCTACTAAATTTGGGCACCTTTTCCATGTGTTTATGGATGGTTTTTTGGATGTCCTTTTAGTGAAGTATCTGTTCAAATACTTTTTTTTCTTCTTTTTACATGTAGCTTTACTGAGGCATAATTCACGTATTATACTAGTCACACATTTAAAGGGTACAATTCAATGGCTTTTAGTATGTTCACAGAACTGTACCTTCATCACCACATCAATTTTAGAATTTTTCTTTGTGCCTAAAAGAAACCTTGCACTCCTTAGCTGTCGCCATCCAACTCTTCCTTCTCAGCACACTCCTCCCTGCCTGTCCTGGGCCCATGGCAACCACTAATCTACTTTCTGTCTCTCTAGATTTGCCTGTTGGACATTTCCTATAAATGGAATCATACAATATGAAGTCCTCTGTGATTGGCTGCTTTCACTCCACATAATGATTTTGAGGTTCATCTATATTTCATCATGTATCAGTACTCTTTTATTACTGAGTAATATTCTGTTTTCTGGATATACTGTCTTCTTTTTTTTAAACATTGATGGGCATTTGGGTTGCTTTCGCTTTTTGGCTATTATAAATGATGCTGCTTTGAGCATTTGTATGTAAGTTTCTGTGTTGCCAGAACAGGTTTTCTCTCTCTTGGGTTGTGCATTATTTCTTAAAAGATTTGCATTCAGCAATTACTCTGTAAAGGTGTTCACTCTTTTGATTAGATATATATTTAAAATAAAATTTAAAATAAACATTGCTAACGTCTATCGTGTTGAACATACATTCCTGTGGCATACCTTTGTTTCAAGGAACACAGTTTGAGAAAGATTTCTAAGTGGTCATGCTCTTCAGTAAAATGGTATGTGAGGACAGGAAAGACGGGAGCCAAGAATCAGTGAGTAATAAGTACTAAGTTTTGGATTCTCATTTCATAGAATATATTTCAGTTTGAATTTCATTGTTGAAGGAACCATAGTCAATACTGAGTGTTATTATCTCTTGGAATGGGATTGAGGGTAAATAAGGATTTTATAGAAGCCGGAAGATCTAAGAAACAATTAGGAAAGAACTGTGCTTTCTGTAATTTTTCTGTGAGATATTTAGGGCTCTTCATCTTTTAAAGCTGTCATAACTTTATAGAATTTGCTTCATACAGGCCCTTCTTTATAATGTATCAGAGTATGAATTATCAGGACAGACAGAAAAGACATTATATACTGGTTGCGATAAAGGCTTTATCCATAAAGTGTTGCCTGTTTTGCAATGAAAACAGTTCCCTAAAACTTAATTAGCAGTATATACCAAGCCATTTTCACTCAGAACCCTCTTATAAATGTGCTCTGATTATAAATCATAAATACTGTTTTATACTATTGAGTAGGATTGAAACTCGAATTAATCTCGAAGAAAAAGCTTTTGGTTTCCTAAGTAACCAAACATGTAAACAGATAAAGAAGTAACATGGTAATTAGGGAAAACCAAAAAATTTGGGTACTGAATAGGTTGATCTGTTCTTGACACCCATTTTCTAAGTCATGTTAAAAGACAAAATTATTTCAAGTTAAGTTCGCATCAAAGTGATAATTTAATTCCATTCTCGTTATGAAAAATCATAATGTATTAATTTTCTACATGGTAATAGAGCATTAAATTTTAAGTTGCCATTTCCATATGGTGAACTCCTTTAGTATGATACACATTTTTTCTAATAAAGATGATTAAAATGAAAGAAAAGGGGCCAATTATATTAGTGGCCAAATGTGTTCACTACATTACATGTATTAAATCTTGAACTTTCTCATTCAGTTTGGCAGAATTATCCTTGGTAACCATGTGTCCCTGATGCTTATTCAACATCATTGGACTGCTAGTGGATGATCAGAACTGTAACTGAGCAACATGCTGCCGAATCCCAGACTCTCAGTAGTGACTTCTAGGGCTGGGTTTCTTAGAACTGGAGTCCTGTTCAGATAAATGTTCCCTGAAATGGATTTCACTCCAGATTTTCTGTTTGGTAACGTACGTTTCCATTTACCTTGTCCTGACAAACCTTATTCTAAACTCTTACCAGCAACTAAGCCCTGGTAGGTTTAGTGATATAAGAACACTCCATTTATGAAACTTTTGCTCAAGCAAACACAGTATGAATTGTTAGTTGCTCAGTCGTGTCTGATTCTGTGTGACCCCACGGACTGCAGTCTGCCAGACTCATCTGTTCATGAAATTCTCCAGGCAAGAATACTGGAGTGGGTAGCCATTCCCTTCTCCAGGGGATCTTCCCAACCCAGGTCTCCTGCCTTGCAGGCAGATACTTTACCAGCCCAGCATTTATGAAACTTTCATTCAAGTTCAAGCAAATACCATAGTGAGAAGTAATATACTAACTGAAACAACGATTTTAAAGAGATGTTAGACTTGAGAGAGTTAAGTGTTAATGGGCACACAGGGTGATGGTGACATGACAGATGATCATTTCTCATTCCCACCTTAGCCTGTGGGGAGTCCCTGGTGCATTGGGTTCTGTTCAGCCTTGCTGTCTGCCAGCTCTCTGATGGCCTGGGGCATTAGGGCTGCAGGACAGATGTTTGCAGGAGGACTTTCCGGGTAGGTCTGTCAACCAGAATCAGTAGTGAAGCAGCAGTAACAGAGAAGGAAACTGCTGTAGCTTATATATCCTCATGGGAGTCTACACCAGACATTTTTATTGTAACTCTTAGTAAACTGAAAAGAGTAAGAGCTTTCTGCCTCCAGAACAACTTACCAGGATAAATTCATAAGTCTTTGATGCTGTGACTCTGGTCAGGTTTCACCTCGAACTCTTTCCTCTCTTGTCTTTCACCAAACACCAGCTTTCTTTGCAGCCTGGCACAATAAGGGAGGGCTTCCCAGGTGGCACAGTAATGAAGAATGCCAATGCAGGAGACTCAAGAGATGTGAATTCGATCCCTGGGTCAGGAAGAGCCCCTGGAAGGGGAGATGGCAACCCACTCCAGTATTCTTGCCTAGAGAATTTCATGGACAGAGGAACCTGGCCGGCTATAGTCCAGATGGTCGCAGAGTTGGACTTGACTGAGCACACATGCAGGCGCGCACACGCGCACACACACAGTAAGGGAACAGCATGGGCTTCCTCAGTCTTCTCAGAGTTTGGAAGGCTTGGATGCCATATGAACTTGATGCACTGCATTGCAAGTTCTCCCTTCTAGAAGGATTTTGTTTAGAGAAAAAGGAATGGAATGTCTTAAATATAACTGTCGAATATTTATGAATTATGCAAGCATTCAAATGTCAAGCTGCTTATGGGAAGATGTGTTTGAAATAGATTTGTGCTAAAAGGTGGTTACATTTTCAAGCTAATCCACAGAAACCATTTAGCTCAGGATGTACCTGCGAAGAGAAGTTGTTATCGCCTAGAATCCTTTAAGGTGCCTGAACCACCAAGTCCTCTGGGCCCAAGACACTTGATAGCCTAGTTTTGCATCACACGAAGTCCCCTGAGTGAAGCAGTTCTTGCCTCTGCTCACTGATTCATTGCCAGACTTTTGTCTCTCCCATGTCTCAGCACTGCCCACTGTCCATGTCTAGTTGGATAAGAGGCAGTGAGCAGTCAGCCCAAAGGCTGATAGAATCAGAGGCCGAGTGGGCATTGTTTATTTATTTACAAGTTCCTTTTCCAGAGGGGTTTTGCTTTTTTTTTTAAAAAAGATATTTATAAAAACAATATGACTTTCTATATATCCTCAACATACAGAGTTCTTGTTCTTAAGCAGAAGCTATGTTTTTTTTGTGTTTTGTTTTGCTTTTTTTTTTTTTAAGGGAAAGCAAAGAGAAGAGAAGCCCTGCAATGAGGTGTGAAGAACACTGACCTGGGCATCAGTACAGTTAGTTTTAAACTCTGATTTTGTGCTCCACACTGGGAGCCTGTACCAATGCCTTAAACTCTGTTTATGTGTAAGAGGCAGAGATATGGAGGGACAATCTACGGATTCCTCGAGTTCCCAGATACTCTGACCATAGCACCCAGTGTATTCTGCACCTTCCTAGAGTTGTAAGGGTTTGTGAAATGTCGTTGTGGTGTCTGATGATGGCCAGTGAAGCTTGAGAAGGATGAAAAAGGATGATTCCTACTTGAAAGAGTTAGACCCTGGAAAACCAAGACTGTGCTCGTGATAGTGGAGCCTCACGACCCGGGTTCTTGCTCCAGTTCTGTTATGAAGTAATCATGAGACTTTGGGCTCTCAAATTCTTTGGGTCTTTTGTTTCCTGTTTAAAGTTTAGGTGGTTACATTAGGTGGCTTCTAGATTATCCTTCTGTTCTCAGATTCTACTGATATCTCTAAGAAACTAAGTGTTGTGTGGTAATCATGACATCTAAATGATTCAGTCCTCCTCGTTTAGCTTCTGGTATAAAAGAAATTGCTGCACAGTTCAGTTCAGTTGCTCAGTCATGTTTCGACCCCACGGACTGCAGCACACCAGGCTTCCCTGTCCATCACCAACTCCCGGAGCTTGCTCAAACTCATGTCCATCGAGTCAGTGATGCCATCCAGCCATCTCATCCTCTGTCGTCCCCTTCTCCTCCTGCCTTCAATCTTTTCAGGGTCTTTTCCAATGAGTCCGCTCTTCTCAACAGGTTGTCACAGTATTGGAGTTTCAGCATCAGTCCTTCCAATGAGTATTCAGGACTGATTTCCTTTAGGATGGACTGGTTGGATCTCCCTGCAGTCCACGGGACTCTCAAGAGTCTTCTCCAGCACCACAGTTCAAAAGCATCAATTCTTTAGCACTCAGCTTTCTTTATATGGTCCAACTCTCATATCCACACTTGACTAGTGGAAAAACCATAGTTTTGACTAGCTGACCTTTGTCAGCAAAGTAATGTCTCTGCTTTTTAATATGCTGTCTAGGTTGGTCATAGCTTTTCTTCCAGGGAGCAAGCATCTTTTAATTTCATGGCTGCAGTCACTATCTGCAGTGATGTTGCTTAGCTCCTGGTGGAAAGGAAATTACTGCACAGAAACAGACCAAGTACAACACTATGAATGCCTATGGTATTAGACACTAGTAGGCTCTGGGAGACTTCCATAATCATGCATAGTAACTGGCTATCGTGGTTAGCTTTAGGGCTTCTGTATTTCCATTTCTCATTCACAATCAAGAAAAAGAGCTTTAGGCAAAGGTAATACTGTCTCCAATCCAGCATTGTACTAGATCCCTCTGGTATAGTTTGTTGGGAAATACCTATTTCTTTGTCTCCAGACTTGGTTTTTGCAGTTAACAATTCTCTAACAATATCTTGATTAACAATATCTTGCTTGTCCTCTAATAATTCTCTGATAACATCTTGATTATTAATGGAGCCCCTGGGAAGGTACTTTAAGTAACAAAATATTTATTCTAACTAATTTATTCTAACTCACTTTATGGGAAGTGAAAACTTTTGATTGTGTGTCCCTCTCTATATACACAGTGTCTTTATAGACAGCTGAGTTTTCAGTCCCAGAGTAGACAAGTCTGTATTTAGAGATACCAAGAAAGCTAGCTGGAAGTAAATCTCTTAAGTGCTCATGTGTGAACTCAACAGGAAGATCAAATGAGAAGTGGTTCAAAGTTGGGGGATGTACGAGGATGGCAGAGTAATTTCTAATCTCCAGTTTCAGTGTTCGGGGTACACTGTGAGTGACGCTTTCTCTGTGGTCAGGCAGAGTGTCTCCTGTTGTCTTGGAGCTGAGTTTTCTAACTCTTTCTGGATTGGGACACATCATTTACCCTCCACTTAGGAAGAAGTACAGAATTTGCCTAGTCATATCCAGTACACCTTCTCCTAATTTAAATAGTCAAAGTAATTCTTATGAATTCAGTTATCTTTTTATTTTACTTATTTTTGTTGTTGTTGTGCTGAGTCTTTGTTGCTGTGCGTGGGCTTGTAGCTATGGGGAGCAGAGGTTACTCTTGGTTGCAGTGCATGAGCTTCTCGTTGTGGTGGTTTCTCTTGTTGGGGAGCACAGGCTAGAGGTTGACTGTGAAGCCCCAGGCTTCAGTAGTTGCGGCTCATGGGCTCTGGTGCTGGCTCAGTAGTTGTGGCACTCGGGCTTAATTGCTCTGCAGCATGTGAAATCTTCCTGGACCAGGGATTGAATGCGTGTCCCCTGCATTGGCTGGCGGATTCTCACCCAGTGTACCACCAAGGAAGTCCGCTAGTTATCCTTTTATATTTATCACCCTCCCCATACGCTTCCTACCCCACAGGGCTCCATTTCTTAGAGTTACTAGTTTAAAGTTATCATTATGTGATTCTGGCCTACACATTTGGCGAGATACATTATGTCTTCCATAGAGATTATGGTAACTATGTTATAACAGTGTGGAGTCCTCATAATTTGGTCTTTTGTAATTTATACTAATTTCTAATGAATATGCTTATGAAATTCTTAATAAACTATGAGCATCTGAGAGAAGCAGCACAAGTTATCTGATGCTACCATCGTTTACCAAAACCAAGTTATGTCAGAATTCATGTTACTTCTTCTCAGAAAGGTTTAGTAGGTTGAAAGATCATGGCAATGCAATAAGAACAGTTTCTCTAAAACTCAGTAGAACATGTACCCACATGTCATAATATTTTTTAAGGTGAGATGGAAAAATGCAGACTGCTAATATAAATAGGCAGATGAGTATTAATGAGTCAATGGAGGAAATTTTCTGTTAATCATACCTATAGGGTTCTCTGTTTAGAACTTCTTGATCAACGTTTTTGTTAGTTCTTTGGATAAAACCATCCTTAAAAGGCATGCTTGTAGATTTTATGGATGACATAGTATGGAAAAGGGTAATGAATGCATTGGATGACATAGGAAGATATAGAAAAGGTCACCACAGACAAAGACAACTGAATTAATGATAGCATTAAATAGATTTAAGAATAAAGCCTTCCATGTGGAGGAAATAAAAAACCCTATGCAAATAAACCCCCAGTGGAGCAATTTGCTGAAGTGTAGCAGGCATGAAATGATTTAGAAGTTTAATATTGACAGATGGCATGTACTGCCTCCATCAATTCTATACTGTAGTAACCAAGTAAAGCTAGTGTGGTCTTAGGTAGGCTGTGTTACCAGCAGTCTAATAACAGGACTGGGAAAGTGATGCTCCAACCCTACAGCTTCCAAATTACAAGGAGAATGCAGTTACAAGGAGAGTTCAGAGTGCCCTCAAGGAGAGCAGCTAGGATTGTTTAGAATTTAGAAATGGAATCAGAAGGGGAAGTCAGAGGAACCACAGTGTTGTAACGCCTTTCGGAAGTTCTCTGGTTCTGCTTTTCACATTTAATTTTTTTTTCTTCCCATCAGTTTTACTTGGCTGTATGGTAGGGATCTAATTTGCCATTAATTGCCAGTTATTCCAGCACCTTTTATTGAATAATCTATTTTCCCCCTCAATTTGGAATGTCATCACTGTCCAATATTGTTTCAGTGTACGCGCTTGAGCATCTTTCTGTTGGTTTGCCTGTCTATCCCTGGGTTAGTATCTCATGATTTTGATTATTTTACCATTTTATTCAAAATTATCTTGGCTATCCTTGGCTTGTCATTCTTCCATGTGAATTTTAGAATGAGCTTATTAAGTTCTCTAAAAATTCCTTATCAGAATTTTTGCTGGAATTGTGTTGATTTTTTTAAATGGAGTAATTTGAGAATTGATAACAATTCCTTCAGGTATTCCTGTTTATGTACATTGTATATTTCTTTATTTAGTTCCTCGTTTGAGACTTTAATACAGTTTTATACTTTGTCAGATTCACACACATAATTTGTTGAATTTATTTCCAATTGCCTTATAGTGTTTATTGCTGTTATACTTAATTTCTTTTTTATTTTATTTTTTTAATTTCTTTTTTAAAATTACATTTTGAATTAGTTACTACTGGTACTTAAGAACACCATCAGTTTTATAATTAGTTAATTTTTGGTTGCACCGGGTCTTCATTGTTGTATGAGGGCTTTCTCTAGTTGCAGAGGCCGGGGCTACTCTTCATTGTGATGCACAGGCTTCTCATTATGGTGGCTTCTTTTGTTGCAGAGTTCAGAATCTAGACACATGGGCTTCAGTAGTTGCAACATGCAAGCTCAGCAGTTGTGGCACAGGGCTTTAGTTATTCCACGGCATGTGGAATCTTCTCGGACCAAGGATCGAACTCATGTCCCCAGCATTGGCAGGTGGATTGCTATCTCTTGTACCACAAGGGAAAGTCAGAACAGTCAATTTTTGTAAGTTGATTACACACTCAGCAACCTTACTAAATTCTCCATTAATTCTGATTGCTGATTCCCTTGGATTTTTTTTTTTGAGAGTGGTGATAGCATGCAAATGATGACAGCTTTGACATTTCCTTTTAAATTCTTTTATCTTGTATTTTTTCTTCATTACTGTCTGGGATCTTCAAAACAATGTTGACTAGAAGTGGTAGTAATGGACATTGTCATTCTCGATTATCTCTCTTTACTCCTTTAGCTGCATTTTTACAAAGTTTGATGTGTACTACTTTCATTATTGTTCAGTTCTAGTATTTCATAATTTCTATTTTGATTTCATCCCTATGAGTCCATTTTATTTATGAGTATAATTTATTTTTTAGTACATTTAACATTTTCTAAACATATGATTATTCTTTATTTACTGTTTGTGTTTTTGATTATCTATATTGTACTTGAGGAATGTGATTAGTATGAGATTTATTCTTAGAAATTAGTTGATGCTACCATTGAAACCTAGTTCATAGACCAATATTAAATGTCTTATGTATGTGTTTATTCTTTTTCTGTTTGGTGTTTGGTTGTGTGTGTGTGTCTACATAACATCAAACGTTGTTGTTTAGTTGCTAAGTCACGTCTGACTCTTGTGACCCCATGGACTGTAGCCCACCAGGCTTCTCTGTCCATGGGATTTCCCAGGCAAGAATATTGGAGTAGATTGTCATTTCCTTTTCCAGGGGATCTTCCCAACCCAGGGATTGAACCCACGTCTCCTGCATTGGCAGATGGTTTCTTTACCACTGAGCCACCAGGAGCCCCAGTATCAAACTTTGTATTGTGTTTAATTTGCTGTATTGTTGGGAATTTTTGTCTGCTTGGCTTGTCATTTTCTGATAGTGGAATGTTAATCTCACAATTGTAGTTTTGTTACTTTATCCTTGTTAATTGCATATGTTTTCATTTCCTACACATTTGAAGAGACTATATAATTGACTACAAGTCCATTTTATCTTTGTCGAATATCTTTTATCATTATATAGTCTCTTTTGTTCTTATTTTTGTTTTATATTTTAAGTTCTATTTTGTCTGTTAAGATTGTTTTGCCAGCTTTCCTTTGTTTAATATTTACCTGATATATTTTTTCACCATCTATTTTCATATTTTCTGGATCATTTTGCTTTAGATATGTCACTAGTTGGATTTGTTAAGTAGTCTGATAGACTGTCTTTCAATAGATGAGTGTGTGTGTGTGTGTGTGTGTAGAGAGAGAACTGAACTCCTTTTGCCATTTTTATTTTCTCTTTATTTTCTTAATTTCTTTTGTACTACTTTTGAAATTTAGACTTATAAAATTGTCAGTATCTTTTTTTGGTTCCTCCACTGATTTTAGAAGCCATAGATGGCATTTCTGTTTTTGTATGATCATTCCTAAGTTTTTAAAAAAATTTTTAAATTGAAGGATATTTGTTTTACAATATTGGGTTGGTTTCTGCCAAACATCAACATGAATCAGTCATAGATATACATGTGTCCCCTCCCACCTCCCTCCCACCCCTCTAGGTTGTTACAGAGCCCCAGTTTGAGTCCCCTGTGTCATATAGCAAATTCCCACTGACTATTTTACAAGGTGATGTACGTTTCCATGTTACTCTGTCCATCCCCCACCATGTCCATAAGTCTGTTCTCTATGCCTGTGTCTCCATTGCTCCTCTGCAAATAATTTTCATCAGTACCATCTTTCTAGATTCCATATATATACATTAGTATATGATATTTCTTTTTCTCTTTCTGACTTACTTCACTCTGTATAACAGACTCTAGGTCCATCCAACTCATTAGAACTCATTCAAATACATTCGTTTTTGTGGCTGAGTAATATTCCATTGTATAAATGTACCACAGCTTCTTTATCCATTCATCTGTTGATGGACATCTAGGTTGCTTCCATGTTCTAGCTATTGTAAATAGTGCTAAATGAAAATTGGGGTACGTGGGTCTTTCAATTTTGGTTTCCTCAGGTTATATGCCTAGTAGTGGGATTGCTGGGTCATATGGTGGTTTTATTCCTAGTTTTTTAAGGAAATCTACATGCTGTCTTCTATAGTGGCTATCTCAATTTACATTCCCACCAACAGTGCAAGAGGGTTCTCTTTTCTCCATACCCTCTCAGGCGTTCATTGTTTGTAGACTTTTTGACGATGGTCATTCTGACTTGTGTGAGGTGATATCTCATTGTAGTTTTGATTTGCATTTCTCTAATAATGAGCGATGTTGAGCATCCTTTAACATTCACACATAACTACAAAATTTTATATCAGAGTTTAAAAGGATCTTGGTATACTTGAACATCTCCTTCTTTTCTAGTTCCACTTGTAAAAACTGCTTAAGGTATAATTTGCATATCTTCCAGTTCATACATTTAAATGTACAATTCAGTGTTTTTTTAGTTTATTCATAGAGTTGTTCAGCCTTCTCCACGATCTAATTTTATAACACTTCTGTCCCCCTTAAGAGAAATTCTGTTCCCTGGCCTACTCTCCATTCCCTCTTCTGTCCTCCCAATCCAGGCAACCACTCATTTACTTTCTTTTTAGATATACCTATTCTGAACATTTCATATAATTGGAATTATATAATATGTGATTTTGTTTGTTACTGGCTTCTTTCACATAGCCTATTTTCAAAGGTTCATTCACATTATCACTTTTTTAATCATGAAAAAATAGTTATTTTATTTATAATCTATAATTATATACATTTGATAAAGCATTTTATCAGTTTGTGGGAACATCAGCATACCTTGCTTCCTTCTTTGAGCTCTTCTTTCTGAAGTACATCCTAAAATGTATCAATTCCTTACTGAGAATCTGTTAGTGGAAAACTCAGAGTCATTGCAGGTCTCAAAATGTCTTTATTTTGCCCTCATTCTTATGAACTTTACCTGGGCATTGGATTCTAGCTTGAGTGTTCTTTTAACACTTTGAACATATAATTCCATTTTCTTCAAGGCATCTATTATTGCTGATAAAGTATCTGCTGTCAGTCTAATTGTTATTTTTGAGTAGGTGATATTTTTTTTGGCACCTTGATGTTCTGCAGTTTCACGATATGTCTCAGTGTGGATTTATTTGTGTTTATCCTGATTGGTACTGAGACTGCACTTTGAATGTCTGTGTTTTATGGATGCTTTCCCTTTCCTTATCTCTTTGAGGATCCTGATATTTTAAGGCCATTTCAGATTGTTCTATTATTTTCATTTTGTCCTGAGTGAATTAATTTCTCAATAGTTGATTTTCTTGGTAATTGGGATGTCAGTTTTCTTCATGTATTTTGAAGTTTTGCTTTGACATCTTAACTTGAGTGAGAATTATTACCCATCTCACCTTACCGAGTCCAACCTACTGCTTTTGTGGATGCCTCCATCTGGTTGCACTAGGTAACTCTGGATTCCTGATCTTCATAATAATGGTGATAATGTACAACAGCCACCGAGCAAGCAAGTGGGCTGGCTTGGATCCTGCCTCTCTTGGTGTAGAGTTTTACGTAAACTGCTTTATTTCCTTCAGTCTCATTTCTGGAGTTCTGCCCACTCCCTGGTTTTAAGCAATGAGCCTGGCTCCAGTTCCATGCCTTAAGTGAGGCACTTTTAATTCTCATTAACCTACAGAAGCTGAATTCCTGGCCCTCTTTCCTTGTTTCTAGACCTGGAGCTCATTAGACCTCACTTACTGCTTTGTGTTTCTGTTCCATTTATAGTCCCTGGAAATATTTATGTATTTATTTAATTTTTACTTTTCGGCTGTGCCGTGCAACACATAGGACCTTAGTTTACCAACCAGAGATTGAACCCATGCCCCCTGCAGTGGAAGCACTGAGTCCCAGCTGCTGAATCTCCAGGGAAATCTCTGAAAATATTTATTTTAACTAATGTATTGCAATAGACCATAAAGAAGGCTGAGCACCGAAGAACTGATGCTTTTGAACTGTGGTGTTGGAGAAGACTCTGGAGAGTCCCTTGGACAGCAAGGAGATCAAACCAGTCAACAACTGAACAACAGTAAAAATTACAATAGAATTTAATAAGATTTACTGTCAATCCCAAGATATGGCTTTGGCATATCTTCAGTTCAGTTCAGTCACTCAGTTGTGTCTGACTCTTTGCGACCCCATGGACTGTAGCACGCCAGGCTTCCCTGTCCATCACCAACTCTCGGAGCTTGCTCAAACTCATGTCCATCAAGTCAGTGATGCCATCCAACCATCTCATCCTCTGTCGTCCCCTTCTCCTCCTGCCCTGTCTTTAGTCTTTCCCAGCATCAGGGCCTTTTCCAGTGAGTCAGCTCTTCACATCAGATGGCCAAAGTATTGGAGTTTCAGCTTCAGCATCAGTCCTTCCAATGAATATTTAGGACTGATTTCCTTGAGGACCGACTGGTTGGATCTGTCTGCAGTCCAAGGAACTCTCAATAGTCTTCTTCAACATTGCAGTTCAAAAGCATCAATTCCTGGTGCTCAGGTTTCTTCATAGTCCAACTCTCACATCCATACATGGCTACTGGAAAAACCATAGCTTTGACTAGACGGACCTTTGTTGGCAAAGTAATGTCTCTGATTTTTAATAAGTTCTCTAGGTTGGTCATAGCTTTTCTTCCAAGGAGTAAGTGTCTTTTAATTTCATGGCTACAGTCACCGTCTGCAATGATTTGGGAGCCCCCCAAAATAAAATCTCTCACTGTTTCTATTGTTTTCCCATCTATTTGCCATGAAGTGATGGAACCAGATGCCATGATCTTAGTTTTCTGAATGTTGAGTTTTAAGCCAACTTTTTTACTATTCTCTTTCACTTTCATCAAGAGGCTATTTAGTTCTTCTTCACTTTCTTCCATAAGGGTGGTGTCATCTGCTTATCTGAGGTTATTGATATTTCTCCCAGCAATCTTGATTCCAGCTTGTGCTTCATCCAACCCAGCATTTCACATAAGGTACTCTGCATAGAAGTTAAATAAGCAGGGTGACAATATACAGCCTTGACGTACTCCTTTCCTAATTTGGAACCAGTCTATTTCCCCATATCTGGTTCTAACTGTTGCTTCTTGACCTGCATACATATTTCAGGAGGCAGGTCAGGTGGTCTGGTATTCTTATCTCTTAAATGTAAGACCAGAAACTATAAAACTCCTAGAGGAGAACATAGGCAAAACACTCTCCGACAGAAATCACAGCAAGATCCTCTATGACCCACCTCCCAGAATATTGGAAATAAAAGCAAAACTAAACAAATGGGACCTAATGAAACTTAAAAGCTTTTGCACTACAAAGGAAACTATAAGTAAGGTGAAAAGACAGCCCTCAGATTGGGAGAAAATAATAGCAAATGAAGAAACAGACAAAGGATTAATCTCAAAAATATACAAGCAACTCCTGCAGCTCAATTCCAGAAAAATAAATGACCCAATCAAAAAATGGGCCAAAGAACTAAACAGACATTTCTCCAAAGAAGACATACAGATGGCTAACAAACACATGAAAAGATGCTCAACATCACTCATTATTAGAGAAATGCAAATCAAAACCACAATGAGGTACCATTACACGCCAGTCAGGATGGCTGCTATCCAAAAGTCTACAAGCAATAAATGCTGGAGAGGGTGTGGAGAAAAGGGAACCCTCTTACACTGTTGGTGGGAATGCAAACTAGTACAGCCACTATGGAAAACAGTGTGGAGATTTCTTAAAAAACTGGAAATAGAACTGCCATATGACCCAGCAATCCCACTCTGGGCATACACACTGAGGAAACCAGATCTGAAAGAGACACGTGCACCCCAATGTTCACCGCAGCACTGTTTATAATAGCCAGGACATGGAAGCAACCTAGATGCCCATCAGCAGATGAATGGATAAGGAAGCTGTGGTACATATACACCATGGAATATTACTCAGCCATTAAAAGAATTCATTTGAACCAGTCCTAATGAGATGGATGAAGCTGGAGCCCATTATACAGAGTGAAGTAAGCCAGAAAGATAAAGAACATTACAGCATACTAACACATATATATGGAATTTAGAAAGGTGATAACGATAACCCTATATGCAAAACAGAAAAAGAAACACAGAAATACAGAACAGACTTTTGAACTTTGTGGGAGAATGTGAGGGTGGGATATTTCAAAAGAACAGCATGTATACTATCTATGGTGAAACAGATCACCAGCCCAGGTGGGATGCATGAGACAAGTGCTCCGGCCTGGTGCACTGGGAAGACCCAGAAGAATCGGGTGGAGAGGGAGGTGGGAGGGGGGATCGGGATTGGGAATACATGTAAATACATGGCTGATTCATATCAATGTATGACAAAACCCACTGGAAAAAAAAAGAAAAAAAAAATATTCCATAGTTTGTTGTGATCCACACAGAGGCTTTGGTGTAGTCAATAAAGCAGAAGTAAATGTTTCTCTGGAATTCTCTTGCTTTTTCAATGATCCAGTGGATGTTGACAATTTGATCTCTGGTTCCTCTGCCCTTTCTAAATCCAGCTTGAACATCTGGAAGTTCACATACTGTTGAAGCCTGGCTTGGAGAATTTGGTATATCTGGTAGATGAAATAACTGAGTATATGTTTCAGTCTCCTTCTAGTATGCCTTCCTTTATCACACAGACTGAAAAATAAATATTTTGCAACATGTTTCCTTACATCTAGAATTCCTGATGTGATTTGGATTGTATTGATTATATTCACTTCTGTGAAACTTGAATTCAGAATCGAGTTAAGTGTAGTATATAGTATAGAGAAAGGATATCTGATGCTGGAAAAGATTGAGGGCAGGAGGAGAAGGGCGTGACAGAGGATGAGATGGTTGGATGGCATCATTGACTCAATGGACATGAGCTTGAGCAAACGTCAAGAGTCAGTGACAGACAGGAAGCCTGGCATGCTGTAGTCCGTGGGGTCACAAAGAGTCAGACAGCACTGAGCAAACGGAACAACGGTAGTATGTCTGACGTAAGTTTTGCTGGAGCAAATCCAGTGGCTTAAATTTTGTGGCTATTTATGTTCCCCACATTGTAGCCCTTAGTTCCCTAGAGCCGACATTCCTGGCAGCAACTTTCTGATCTCTCTAACTGAAGCTAAGGCATCTTGTTCTTTGAGCCAGCAGTCACACTGGTGGCTGCCTAATTTCTGGACTGTGGGTAAGGAGGTAGAATCTGGTCCAGGACTTGGCACAGCAGCACCCCGCTTCCTTAACTGTCTGATCGTGGCCAAGGTGGCAGTTCCCTTGGCAGGCCATTTCTGGGTGGACTCTGAGACTTGTTCCTTAGGGTTAGTATAGAGGCTGTTCTTCCAACCCTCCTAGTTATTTTGTTAGCATCTAAGTATGAAATCTGCTTCTGCTTAACGTACCAGAAGATTTTCATACCTGCAACTGAACCCTAACTAATATGGCAGCTAGGATTTTACAGTTTTTACTGTTTTATTTTTTGTGTATTGCTGTTATGTGAGTAGTGCAGGAATACTGAGGTTGGGTATGGAGGTGGAGGGAGTCATGTGGCCTTAAAGTGCGAACTTACACGAATATCTTATTCAAACTCTTTCTCTTGTGTTGTTTTTCAATTCCAAGTAATTTCTTTTAGGTCCTGAACATGTAAAACTCTTCTGATTTATATAGTTTTCTGAACCATAACATTATGAAACTGAAATAAAATGGTGGCTGTTACCCTTAAGGAGAAAGAAGACAGTATATATTCAAAGTTCCAGTGCAGTTTGATTGGCCTAAAGACATTTAGAAGATGTAGCATGTCTTTCTGCCATTGGAAGGTAATTAAATGGTATGTTCTTTGAAGATTATGATGAATTAATATGACCAAAAAGTAGAAAACACCATATAGTTACCCTCTCTGTTTTCTATCTACTTTTATTATTGTCATAGCCAGTTTGCTAGTTATAGACCTAGAGAAATAAAACTCTTTCCTAGGATTTATAGAATAAAAGCAAATATTCACTCTATCCATCTTTTTAAGACTCTTCTGGAATTCCTGAAATTCCAGTAACATTATGAAAACGTTACTTGCATTTGACAGAAAATCTTCCTTTCATAATTTTTCTCACATGTCTTTGTGGTCACCAGAACTTACCTGTATCAGGTATGCATTTTGAATAATATTGTGACTCCAATTAGGGAAATAGGCAGAAATGTCTTTTAAATGTTATGCCTCATTTACAACTTGTCTCATTGTTCCCTTTCCCTTGCAATTATTTAAAAAATTGTGCCAGAGTCACAACACAGAGAAATGTTTATAATACGGTGAAATCTAAAACAATTAGGCCTTCACAACATGTCAACATTATAATTACTACTTTGAAAAATTATTTATGTGCAGGACTAAGGACTGGAAAGAAATATGAAAAAAATTGGAAAGAGATGATGCATTCTAGAGGGCTTGTTTTGTTTAGAGTAGACTTGTTTTGACTCCTTGTTTCTGGAACCTGCCTTTTCTGTCCTCCGTTTGTGAAAACTAGGAAAACATTTATCTCTAGGCTTTGGCACTACTATAGTTTTTTGGAAATTGTAAAAAATTATTGACAGTGGTTCTGTGAACAACATATCTGTACATTAAAAAAAATATATTCTGAGATGTCATTTATATAGACTTGGGGACTCTCCAACTCCATACAGATGGTAAGGGACCACTTAAATCAGTTCGTTCTTTGAGCACCTACTATGCCCCAGGTTCTGATCTAGGCACTGAGCATGTAGCAGTGAACCAAGCAGACAAAATCTTTGCTTTCAAGGTACTTACGTTCTAATGGTGTAAATAGACAACAAATAAATATAGGATATAATATTCAGTGATGATAGTACTTTAAAGAAATAAAGCAGTGTGAGAGGGTAGAAATACTATTTAGATAATCACTGAAGGCCTTTCTGAGGAGGCATTTGAGCAGAGACTTGACTGAGATGGGGATGCGGGCTCTGGGAGAGAGGCCCTGAAGTAACAGCAGATGCAAAGGTCCTGAGTTGGCAGGATGCCTAAGCGAGAAACAGCAAGAAGGTTACTGTGGCCAGAACGGAGGGAGCAAGGAAACCAGCAGTAAGAAATGAGATTAGAAACATTCGACCAGAAGGGGGTTTGGATAGACATAAAGTTTGGATAACTATATAAGGCTGAAACCTGGCTTGGATTCATCCTTTGGTCAGTAGAGGTCATCTGTGCCAAAGAAACAAAGTCTTATTTACTTATTTACTTACTGATAGTGACATTACTGTGAAATTTGTAGCATAGAAATAAGAATTTCTTTTCAGTGTTAACACCAACACGTTCAGGCCAAGCTGGTTTCCTGTTTGCTTGAGTCAGGGTTGTAAATACATCTATATGTATGTCTCTGCACCCTGTTCTTTGAAGTTCTAATTGCAAAAAGCTACACAAGGGATGCAGCTATATTCTCTCCCTTTTTGTTTATCTCCAGTGGCTCCATAGTTGTAAACCAGTTTCTATGCTATAACTTGTGTTAGCTACTCAAAGTTTGGAAGAAATAGGCACCTTCTGAAGTGCTGATTTTACAAATTCCCAAGTAGGCTGCACAATTCTAACAAGTAATACACAGTATGGAAAGATTTCTTCTAGAGTCATTTGCTGGAGTTTAGCACAGGTCCACTTTGCCCGCCCTGCACCACACTTCCCCATTTTCTCTTTAGTTTCCTCAAATCACCCAAGAACAGCTCTCCCTCTGTAGGTTGGATGTCTCACTTGGAACTTTTCTGGGGCGGTGAGACAGAGGTATAATCCCTGGGAACATAGGTAGGCAGGAATGTAGGCCAGGTCCTGGGGAGGCTGTAACCCGCATTGCCCGTGTGGGATAGACGGCTGTGAAGGGGAAGCGGAGCTGCTTGTTGAGGGCCAGTGGGTGAGTTGCGCTGCCTCCAGGAGTGACGGGAATGCCAGTCTGTCACGGGTCTCACTCGGCGTGGGGCACAGGCCTGGTAATGATGGCAGGTGGAAGTGACCTGCGGAGGTGTGATGGATTGAGAGGCGAGAGGATGATTCTGGTAGCCGCGTAGCCCGCATGGAGCTAGTGCCGTTGGCTGCAGGAGGGGCGATCATACTAATTATCTAGCGAGGCCCAAGCCGCCCCATCATCTTCACGGGGGAAGGGAGGGATTTGTGTGGGAGAGAGCACCCACACTGTAGGACATTGACATTGAGAATCCTTGGGTGAGCTCCCCAAGCTGGGATTCCTCAAGGAACACCTATTACAGAAGTTTGCTGAGTCATTTGTGTTATCCATGGCTCATTTGTTCCCTTGCCAGAAGGATCCTAGACCCTCACCTGGGAAATGCTGCAAGTCAGGGCTTCTAGACCGACCTTCCTGCTGGAGGAAGAGCAGTGCTGGGAAAATTGGGGAGGAAAAGGTTCTGGGTTCTGTTCTGGACTCTAGTTAGGTCTATTTTTGTGGTGTGGACTGTTGTGAGGAGCTTTATCCTTTAAGCTTATCCTGCAGAATCTCTTGATGTCCTTGGAAATGACTCTAAGCTGTCTCTCCTTGTTTGGAGCTAATGGGATATTGAGGAGGAAATTGAGTTATATTGTCATCTGGGGACTGCAGGGAATCTCTAAGGATTACTTTCACTTTTTGTTTATTTTAAATTAAAAAAAAATGCCTTTGAGGTATGGATGGCAGGGTGAAGACATAATTACAGGAATTGCTGTCACTCCTCACTGGATTCTTCAGTCACAGCCCAGAGTTGTTGCTAAAGTTCCATAGCCCTAGGGATAATGTCTGTGATTCCTTTGCTTATTACATTTTTGGGACAATGATTCTTGCACTTATAGAGTTTGACTTCTGGTAAATCAAAATGGTCAGGTTCCAAGCTTATGAAGTGGTTATTAAAGTGCACAAAAACTGAAGTTTTTACTTTAGACACAAAACTGCTTTTTACTAGATGGAGTTTCTTGAATTGATTTTTTTAAAAATTCTCTTTAATTGGAGGATAATTGCTTTACAATGTTGCATTGGTTTCTGCAGTACAACAATGTGAATTAGCCGTAAGTATACATATATACCCTCCCTCTTGGGCCTCTCTCCCTTGAATTGACTTTTTATTTTTTTTTAAATTTATTTAATTGGAGGCTAATTACAATAGTGTAGTGGGTTTTGCCATACATTGACATGAATCAGCCATGGGTGTACATGTGTTCCCCATCCTGAACCCCCCTCCCACTTCCCTCCCCATTCCATCCCTCAGGGTCATCCCAGTGCACCAGCCCTGACTTTTTAAAATGGCATGTAAGTAGGCATCTGTTTGTTCATTTTAGATTGCACATTTTTCCAGTAAAATTGACCTTGATCCTTCAGGACTACTTGGATTAGGGTTAGTCTGTAGTCTCAGTTGTGTTATCTTTCTCAAAATAAAACTTGTTTGAGATTTTTTTATAATGTAGAAATGTTTTATGCCCAATACTGTTGACTTTTGTCTCTGTAAGAGTGTTAGAGCTTGACTAACATTCTGCTTCTATGATACTTCTTTGTGAAAATTAATTTCTTAATTCTTTAGTACTAAATAATTATTATTAAAAATCTGTCCATCTTGGGCAATTTAGGATGATTACCCTTTTTTTTCCCCTCAGGGGAATCATTAAAATATGACTGCAATGATTCCATCTGTACATTGGGGGTGAAATTACCTTTTCTTGTACCTTGGCACAGCTGCTGAAGAAATTAATTAAAAGTTGAAGTGTAATTAAAAATGGAGGCAGAGTGGGAAAGCCAGATTCCTCCAGCTGCCTCCTTCATAGTCGTAAAGTTCTCTTAAAATGACAATAACATCTGGTGGGTTATTTTTATTAATGGGTCTCATTTAAGGGGAAAAAGAGCCAACAATGAAGTTGGGAGCGTTCAGCAGTCACGGAAGTGGGAGGTGGTGATGGTTAGTCAGTGCCTTTCAGTTTTGGGAATGGTCGCTGAACACAGCAGATTGGGATTTGGATGTTTCTCTCTTATGACTTCCATAATAAAAAAGCATTTGTTAAATGACTGTATGTGAACATGTTCTGTTTTCTGCTATGCGGAGAGAGAGCTCCTTTCTGGGTGTTTGTGTTTTAAAGTGAACAGTCACGGCTTGAGCTCTCATTAGGATCAAACGTCATATAGATACTTGAAGTGTTTATAATGCATGAATGCAGTCGTCCCCAGTGACTGGTCTGAGGGAATTTTATTAGTTTAACAGTCTAGTGGCTGGATGTTTCCTTCACTCCTTGTTACTTGGAAATTTTTTTGTGGAGAAGACTGATTTCTACAGTGATTTAAGTGATGGCTGGTTGAAGGGTCGGTCCGCTGAGAGTAGGAGGGCCGTAGTGTGTGAGACAGCCAAGAGACAGTATAAAATGATGGACTGGTGAAGAGGATGAGGTTTAAATACATTTTAATGAGGAAAAGGGTCTATAGGAGAATAAGAAGAGATGAGGGTCCTTGAAGTGCAGTGACAGGAATGTGAAACTCAGATGATGGAGTTGGTTCCTGGTCAATAGGATAATATGATGTTCCTGCAAAAGTATATGAAAGGATCTCACCAGTGTAAGGAAAAAGAAGCTGTGTGTTTTGTTTTGTTTTGTTTTTTTGACTTCCACATTTTATTATGACACTTCCTTGAATACATTATAGTCTCTAAAACTGTGACATATAGTCTCAGATGGCCTGCTCTGATATAATCACATACAGACTTAGGTTATTTCAAGGATTTATTGTATTAATTTATGCATTCTAGTTTTTATCACAATGTTTAATCTAAAGTGCTTATTATAGTAAAGAAGAAGTGAAATCCAAATTTGTAGAAAGTAACACCCATCTTGAGGAAATACTGTTATCTTTAACACTCAGCCTGGTTTTCTGAGCTGTCAGTTGGAGCCATGTTTCTTGAAAAACTTTTTTTAAACTGACCATGCTGGATTGTGTCATTTTAACATGGTAACATATATATCAGGTAAAAGGACAATGTGATCCTGGTACTGATTATCACTGGGAAGCAGGTTAAGAGAGGTGAACTTTTAATGAGACTTTGGTGTGCTTATGATACACAAAATCATTGCAGTAGCTGACCTGACTTATATTGGTTTTTTGATAGCATCTGCTTACAACTCTGTGGGAATTTCTTCAAGTGAAAGGTAATTTATGGAACTTACTGATAAGACCACTTACATTTTAAAAAGCTTCCTATTGCTTTTAGATATACTCAGGAAAGGCCAGGATGTCCAGGGCTTCACCGTTAATGTGCTTACCCTGTAGTCAGTGGTGGCAGTGTAGCAGTGAGTCAGTTCTAAATGAAAGCGAAAATAGAATTGCTAGGGCATGATTGGTGTCCAGTGCTTTATCTGGTGACCATTGACACACAGAAGAGGTCATAAAGATGATGGTGGAATTTTGAAGCTTGATGAGAAAGAGTGAGATTTTATCATCTTCGTATTCTTTTTCTTTCTTTAGCAGAAAAAAGCTTTTATTTCATCTGAATGTCAAATCAAAAGTAGTTAGTATTCATCAGACCACCCTTCTCCCTTCTAATGTCTAAGAATTTTAAGATCTCAGAAGTTAATAGCTGAAGCTTCATCCTAAGTTCCAAAGGCCTCGAAGTAAAGTAAAGGAATTTTAAAAAGTCAGCTTAACCTCAGCATTTAGAAAGAAACTGAACAAATCGTCTGTCACTTACAAGAGCACAAGGTACTAGGGCAGTAATCAAAATGACTCTGAAAATCAGTCATGTCAGATCCATTTCCTGTTCTATAACAGGACAAAAGACCCATAGACACAGATGAAATAGTCTATCTCATGGATTCTATTTCACACCAGAACCCATGGATGCTCAACTATTTTGTATTAAATGGCACGGTACAGTTGACCCCCCATATCTGTGAGTTCTGCATTTGCATGTTTTGAGGGCCAACTGTATTTTTTCTTTATTCTTCCTTTCTTCCTTCTCTCATTTCTTCCCCCTTCTTTCTTTTTTTAGGGTACTGAATATTTCTTTACATTCTTTATACTGCCACCTGGAATTATTGGATCATAAAATGTGAACAGTTTTATAATTCTTACTGATTACCTGTTACGGATTATTTTTCAGAAAGATGGAGCTAACAAATGGTGTCACTAAGTCTGAAATAGTTTATTCAGCATCAGACTTCTATAATTTCTGTTTTGCTAGTAAAGCAGTAGTATTTACAGCCTATTTTAATGAGCATTTCTTTAATTTCTATCAATGTATTTTCCCATATGATTACTTTCCCATTTGTATTTTCCTTTTCAAAAATTTTCTTCTTTGACCACTTGTGGTTTTTGTTTTGTCCTTATTGTATATTTCGTCTACAAGAAATGTTTACCACTTTTTAAAAATTTGTATTCCTTTCTGTATCACTGTTATAGTTTAGTAAACTGATGTGTTCTTTAAAATTTTTTTCTCTGAGATGTTTTCTTAATCTCCACAAAATATTAATTTTCTGGTTTATTTTATTATTTTAAAAATATTCATAGAAATATACCAATATACTAGGCAAGGTGTGTCTCCAAATTTTTTGTACTAATTGTTCTAATGTTCAGTTATTCCAACATTTAAGTGGTGATTTCTTTTCCCAAATGATGAGTTACAATTGATTTCTCACTTGTTCTATATTAAATAAGCAATATCAAATGAATCTGTCCCATTTTGTGGATCACTTATTAAGTCTGTTTCTTATCATTTTGATTAATGTTTACTTCATTGTATCCATAATTTTTTTTTTCATAAATACTTCTTGCCATCTTATTTTCCATGTTTCATCAGGCTGATAATCCATGAAAACACAAATATATTTTAACTGGTGTTAAACTAAACTTATTTTTCATTTAGGAGCTTTATTATCTTTGCAATGGTTATTAGCCTTATCAGCTTGAAGTATAGCTTTTTACTAATTAATGTCTTCTTGTATTCTGCCATCAACAATTAATCTCTTTCCTTAAATATCTTAAATTTTGTTAAAGGTTTTTACCTTTTGTTAATGAATTTTTATTTTTCTCTACATCTTTTAGTTACATGTCACTATAAATCAGGAATGCAGTTTGAATACATTTATTTTATATCTTATAATGAAAAGCATGATATTGTCTAGACTTTTTTAACCATCATATAAAGAATATTTTTTAAAAATCTTCTCCCATGAAGCCTGGAGACATTCAGGAAAGATACAGCAAGTTATAGAATTTACCAGGAAAGAGTCTGGCAGAAGGCAAAGAGGGCAGGGAACAAGAAGTTAAGAAGCAAGCCTTAGAGACTTGGTGGTTGGACTCTTGTCCTCCTATTAGAGACTCCTAGACTTAGTCCTACTACATTTAGACCAATGATCATTGGCTTGAAGACTGAAACCAGATTGCTATTTCAACACTGGTGCGGCAGTAACTTTTTTAGTGGCCTTTCCCACTTTGTGAAAGTGCTTTTCTCCCTCTAATCGTTGTTTGTTGTTCTTTCTTCCATAGCCAATCTGAAAAATGCCTCCTTCTTTGGTTGTTTTTACTTCTTTGGCATTGATTCACTTCACACCCCTGACATCTGGCTTTTGCCCCCACTCTACAGAAAAGCCCTAGTTAATGTCACCAGTGATCTAACTACTAGATGCTGAAGATAACTTTTCAACCCTTATCCTAATTGGCCTTTTTGCAACAGCTAACATATGACACAGCTAACCATTTCTTATTTGATGCTTTCCCCTAAATCAGTCTAAACATTTCTCTCTTTCTGTTCATCCTTTTCCACTTCTCTGAATTGTTTTTTTTTTTTTTTGCAAGTTCTTTTTACTTTCTCCACGTTGGAGATTCACAGAGGTCTGTACTTGAATTTCTGTTTCTCTCTTTATTTTCTTTCTGGGTAATCTTACCCTTGGCCTCAGTTTCCACTACCACTTAAGATACTGATGACTACCCGACCTGTAAGTTTATTGAGTTCAGGTTGTGTTCCTAAGCACAAGATATGTACACTCAAACTCAGCACGTCCAGATTGAACTCATCATCATACCTTCAAGATCTGCTGCACTGACATAATCACTGTTTTGAGAGAACATCTTTATTGTCCATCTAGTTACCTAAGCCAAGTGTGTAACTTATCCTATAATCCTTCTGTCTCACTTAGGCATCAATCTGTTACCACATTCTGTGTTTCCTCTTTAAATCTCTCTTAAACTTGGCCCACCCACCCTACCCTCTTTGCTACTTTCTTATTTAAGGTCTTCCTCATTCATGCCTGAACTTCAGTAGCTTCTTATCTCGGCTTCTTGCCTCTGGACAGCCATTTCCTAATTAATCTATACAGTGATTCTAGAGAGATCTTCCTAAAACTCTGTATGCTAATGTCATTCTTTTTCTTGGGAATCCTTTAGTGGTTTTATTATTGTCAGAATAAAGCCCAGACTCCTTAGCATGATCCATAGGTCCCTTAATGATTGGAATCCTCCATACCTGTCCACATTGTGTCCTGGCCTTCCCTGACAGGTGTTTTATGCTCAGGCCATATTGAATTATCTGTACATCTCTTGACTATTCCTACTTTGTGTCTGCACATTCTGTTCCCTTGAGTTATGCTTCCTCTTCTTTACTTACTCACATCCTTTGAGAAGCTCATTCATTCATTCAGTATTTTTTACTACATGTTGTGTGCTAGGCATGTTTCAGATGTCAGAGATAGTAATGAATAAAACAGACCAGAATCTCTGCCCTCATGGAACTTTACATTCTGGTAGAACTAGAACTGGGTTAGGTGCCTTTGTCCTTTCACAATGTCTTATCCATTTAAAAAAAAAAAAAAAAGAAACCAACTTTTTCTTAAATTCAGTATGAAGTAGAGGAAGTTAGCCTCTGTGATTCTAGCATATCTATTCAGGGCCTTTCTTCTCATATCCTCCCCAGGAGACAGTGTCACTGCTAATGCATAAATTGCCCTCTCTTTCATCCATTATCAAAACCTGTTCTCATGAAAGGAACGGAAACTTACTCCTTTTATAGAGGGTAAAAATGAGAGTTTAAGTACCATCCCTCCCAGGAATATTCCATTCCAAAAAGGCCAGAGAAACCTTATACTTGCATCAAATCGCTTAAAATCAAGTTTAAATTTTGGAACAATCTGCATTTTTCAATACTGTTAAAACTGGAAAAAAAAGAAAGAAAAAGGATCCTGAAATAGAACCAGTTAGGTTAAGGTGTAGTCACTCTGAGTCTGAAGTCAGTGGCCTTCAGTTTTTAACATTGTGACTTATTTCATGAGAACCTTGAGTCCATTCATACTACTTCTTTATTCCTAGTTGTCAGTTAGGGACAAAAATACTGTTTACTTTCTTTTCTTGGATCTTGGGAAGGTTGGTAAGCCATTTGGGAGGAAAAGTGCCATATAAATCTAATAAATTGTAATAAATCAACGATAATAATTTAAAACTATTCTTAGAGGACAGGCTCTGTACAAAGTTCTCTGTAACACCTTTATGTATCCCATTGGGTATCTGATTGATTCTGAGCTTGTGACTGCCTAGTTTATGAAGATTTTCTGCTTGGGGTTTGGGTTTGAATTCGATTTTGAATAAGAGAAGTAAATAAGCTGATAAATGGAGGTAAGAATTCAGTAAAGTGAAAAATATAAGGGTCGGAAGGGAATAAAAGAGAGGTTCTTGGGAACGTAAGTATGGGGAGCAGCAAGAAAGTGATTTGATATGAAGATAAGATACTGCAGAAATTGCAATTGAATCACCTATGATAAAATAATAAACAATATTAAGCAAAGTTGGCCTTGCAGTGGTCAGAGGAGGAGACCATCAACATGTTTTGGATTTTTCAGAGCTTGAGAAAGACACCTCCCTCTGCTTTAGAGTATATTTTCCATTTACTAGGCCGAACATCCTTTTAAACGTCTTTGGCCTTGGGCAATGCATATATGTAGGAAGAAAAAAACTTAGGCTCTTTGTTGACTAACTTGGTCTACCTTGAAATCTGGCTTAGGGTAGACCGTACTCTGGAGTTATGTACTATTAATAATATGGAGTTATCTGGGACCTATTAAAGAAGTTTTCATAATTGTTTCTTTAATTTCTTCCTCATAGTTTTATTCTAAATCACAAGTGGAGAGCTACTAGAATATATGAAGCCTCCTCAATCTCTAGCCCTAGCAAGCTTCATTAATCTTTGAGGTATTTGTTTCTGCAAAGAACAGTGACAAAAAAAATTGAAATGGAATCCATTATTTATTCCTTCCTCTAATTCCTCAAAGCAGACCGTTAACGCTGTGTGCACATTTGAAGAAGAAGGTAGAAGACATATTAGTGATTGAAACGGCTGCTATATTTAGAAATGCCTTTTAATTTTAATGTTTGCGACATAAGTATCTTGGGCAAGAAGTACAAATAGCTGCTAGAACTCCTGACTCTACCTACATCATTTTCCTTTTCATCTGTCCTGGCCACGCCAAGTCCCTCATCTTCGTGAAATAGGTACTGCTGGACCATCCCTGCAGAGTTGCATACATGGAAGCACAGTCCAGCAACCAGGAGGAATTAAAAAGGGATCTCAGTCTTGACTTGCTTCTCTCAAAGAATATGAAATAAAAATCTAGTTATGTTTCTTGCAATCCCCTCTATTCTTTTCTCCAGATCTTTTACCTTAGGGCTGCTCGGACATCCCTTCCTTATGTAAAGACTGAGCTATTTTTCAACCTGATTGTTTTTGTTTTCGGGTAGTCTCTACACTATTAGATAGGCAGACTTAGTCTTTCTAGCTTCTTTAATTATTTTTCTCCATTCCTTGTCCATTATATTACATTCTCTACATTATATTGTCTACAACAAAGATAACTGCAGAAACTGACAGAATAGGCAGAAATGCTTCCCGATTTCCTCTCCAGTTCTGTCCTTCTCTGTTCATTCTCGTGATTCTGAATCACAATAAGTCCTGGCAAACTGGGCATTACAAAACAGAACTTTCCTTAGCCGGCTGTGAAAGGGGTGAGGGGCAAGTTGAATGGGTGGAGACAAAATGAGTTTTGTCATCTCCTCCTTCTCCGAGGAGTGCATTCGCACTTTAATAAATCTTGTCGTGGTTATTTAAGTTGCTTTGAGGATCCAGGAATTCTATTTTCTGGGTCCAAGGGGGGAAGGATGCAGACAGAAGAGAGCAGTAACCAGCAACAGGGGAAATGGGAGCATAAAGGAGATAACGCTAGCTTGTTCTCCCTTCTCCCACCCTGTTCAGTTGCAAGAAGGTTCCTTCTTGAACCCTTTAGCTGGTTAACAGAAGTCTGTTATGCTGGCAGCATCACATCTAACTGACACATTCAGATCCTCTGGCTGTTAAAGCCTCATAGGGTGCAGGCTCTGCCAATTATTAAGAAAAAATAAATATATATTGAAATATTCTTCCATATTCCCAAATAAATCATCTTTCCTTCTCTTCTTTATCCCCTCCACTTCCCTTGGTGAGCACATATATATTATATTAGCATGTCACATTGAAGAAGGCAGATACAAGTGATGGGAGAGAACCTGAACTGGCAACAAGCGATAGCTTAGACTTCAATGATCATATTAGCTGCTTTGATCAGTCATCTTATTAGCATAATCCAGAGAAGGAAAGACTTGTCTTACTGTACCTCGTGTACTTTCTCATCATGATGATTGCCTCAGAACCTCTATCTGCTCCTTATTCCATTGACGCTAAGTTTGAAGCCCCCTGAAACTGCACCTACCTTCACAGCAGCTTTTTTTTCCTGCAAGTGTTTAGAACTCAGCTTTCCTCTGATCTGAGTCCACCTGCTTCCTATCCTTTAAGAAAGCCTCAAAATTTGTGATCCGCTTAGCACTCCTCCTTGCTTTCACTGGAATTCTGAATTCATTCTTTTAAAGTATTTTCTTTCATCTCATTGGCTTTAGAATAGAAAGGGGTTTAGTTTTGATGTGTGTAAGGTCTGTTATCTCAATCCAGTCTTAGTTTTTATTATTTTACATGTATTTCCATGGCTTTGCTTATTGTTACCCTCTATGTGATTGACTCAAAACATTATTAAAAATCTGAACATTATTCATAGTTTTCTTTGCTAGAAAGAAACACATTTCTAGCTCAAGCATATTAAAAACTCTCGAATATATTAAGTTGACTTTGTAAGGCAGTCCTAGATTTAAAAGAATAAAGTGCAGCATGACATAAATGTCTGAGTAGTGCAAATGACTACTGTTTTCATGGAGATAAAAGTTGATATTGATAACAAACTGTTTTCCTGATTTAAAGATTTTACAAATTTATTTATATTTGGCTGTGCTGAGTCTTTGCTACTGTGCGGGCTTTTTCTCTAGTTGTGGCTAGCAGTGGCTACTCTCAAGTTGCCGCTAACACGGACTCCTCTCTAGTTGCAGTGTGCAGGTTTCTCATTGCGATGGATTCTCTTGTTGCCAATCATGGACACTAGGGCACTTGGGCTTCCGTAGTTGCAGCTTCTGGGCTCTAGGGCACAGGAGTGGCACATGGGCTTGGTTGCCCCATGGCATGTGGAAGCTTCCTGGATCAGGGATCAGACCTGCATCTCCTCCATTGGCAGGCAAACTCTCCACCACTGAGCCACGAGGGAAGCCCTTTTCCTGATTTATATTCCATGTGACACATGGACGGTATTAGGATAGATCTGCTTATGGGAAGAGTACATTGCATTTGTATAATTTGGCTTATGTTCTAGCATTTTGTGCTTTTAAACATTATAACACAGCATTTTTCAAAGTTGCAGGGCAGGGTTCAAAGTGGCAGACTCCAGGCCGAATCCAGGTTGTACTCATGTTTGTTTGACTCTCATAATATTGGCTCACTCAACGTTTGTTTGTTTTTTTAGATTGAATTGTCAATGTCCGATGTCAAAATATTTCAAAGAGATTTTCAAAGAGATTTTGACTTCCAGATTCTTTTGAAAAATCAAAAGATTTGGCAGCATTGGATCCTCTTTCTCCCATGGCAGTGAGTGAGTGGCGGCGGTGGCTGCCCTTGTTGGCTGGGAGTTCACCATAGTCTTCCTCATTCTCTGTTGTCTCTTAAACCAGTCTGTTTCTATTTTTATCCTTTCTTTCCTGGTCCTGTGGGCATTTGAGTTTGTGACCCCTGCTCTGTGTAGTCTTTGTAACCATTGTTTTAAATTATTAAGAAATATCTGTAGAGTAAGTGTACTATAATGATCATTTTCCTTTTTTTTTTTTTTTAAAGTGTATATAATTCTGTGATTTTCAACTTAGTAAACATATTTTTTCCATGTTGGCATCATACCCTAGAAGCAAGCATATGGATTCAGAAAAGTGAAAACAGTTATATGGCTCTTGATAAATACACAAGGACCTCCTCAATAAAGTTAGCTAATGTTGGAATTAGAAAGAGGAACCAACAGAGAAGTCAAGAGAAAGGCTGGCTTCTCACCCACCGTGTTGTGGTGGGGATCACATCAGTTTAATTCCAGTTTCTACTTTTATTGATCCAGTTAGTAATCCAAAGATAGCTTGGTGAACATTGAATCAGAGTAAAGGACTGCAAGTAGTTGTTTTTTTTTTTAATTTAATTTTTATTTTATATGAGGTATATAGTTGACTTACAATGGTTTATTACAGATGTACAGCAAAGTGGTTAATTTATACATACACATATATCCATTCTTTTTCAGATTCTTTTCCCATGTGAGTTATTACAGAACATTCAGTAGAGTTCCCCATACTTTGCTGTAGGACTGTCTATCTGCTTTTATATAGTAATGTGTATTTGCTAATCCTAAACTCCTAATTTATCACCCTCTCCACCTTTCTTTCCCCTTTGGTAACCAATACGTTTGTTTTGAAAGTATGTGAATCTCCAAGTAGTCTTGAAAGCACATTATATTATATTTCAGTGGAAACTGACATGTTAAAATTGCTTTATAATATAGAACATCTCTCTCTCAAAATCATAATGCCTGCTGAGTCAGTATCCATTTCCCTTAGTCAAGGCAGGGTAAATACTGCCATATTCTTCTTTGTAACACCTCCCTCACCTTTCTAGAAAATCCACTTATACTGCCATCTTCTTTTTAAAAAAAAATTATTTATTTGGTCTTGGTTGTACCACGGCTTCTCAGGTGGCTCATGATAAAGAATCTGCCTGCCAAGCTGGAGGTGTGGGTTCGATCCCTGGGTCAGGAAGATCCTTGGGAGAAGGAAATGGCAACCCACTGTGGTATTTCTTACCTGGAAGATCCCAAGGTCAGAGGAGCCTGGCAGGCTATAGTCCTTGGGGTTGCGAAGAGTCGGAAACCAGTTAGCGACTGAACAACAGCAGCAGCAGTTGTGGAATGTGGGATCTTTAGTTGCGGCCTGGGGAATCTAGTTTCCCAACCAGGGATCGAACTCAAGGCTCCTGCATTGGAATCACAGAGTCCTAGCCACTGGACCACCAAGAAAGTCCCTGCTGTCTTCTTTTAACACATTCTTTCTTCATACAAATTTCAGTAACATTAGGTTACAACTTTATTTTAAATAAATCATTTTTGCTGAGCTACCTAATCATCTTACTGGACCTGAAGTAGAGGGGCGCAAATGGCCTCTTTATGATGGATGACTTTTACACAGGACTAATGCCATCCATTATGTTTACCCTTTCTAGATTTGTGTTCTGTTTTCATCTTCCAAGCTCTGTGTAATCTTTGTTCTTATGTGCTGATTAAACCAGCATTTGTTTAATACTTCAGAGTCCGCCCAATACAGTTCACATATGTTATTTTATGCCTTTCAGTCCCTGTGTCAGTCCTCAGAATATGATGATCCCCATTTTTGAAAATGAAGAAGTTGATGATCAGAACATGTAAGTGACTTGCTTAAGGTCAAAAAACTAGTATGCAGTGGAGTTGAGAATTATACCATGATTATACAGTCTATGGAATTCTCCAGGCCAGAATACTGGAGTGGGTAGCCATTCCCTTCTCCAGGGAATCTTCCCAACCCAGGGATTGAACCCAGGTCTCACGCATTGCAGGCAGATTCTTTACCAGCTGAGCTACCAGGGAGGCCCAAGACTACTGGAGTGGGTAGCCTATCCCTTCTCCAGCAGATCTTTCTGACCCAGAGATCGAACTGGGGTTTCCTGGATTGCAGGCAGATTCTTTACCAGTTGAGCTACCAGGGAAGCCCTACACCAGGATTATCTCATTTCAAGTCCTTGTTTCCAAAATAAGCAGTAGCCAGACTACTGGCCTCCAGAGGCCAGAAGATCAAGTAGAATCAGACAGTGACCTCAGTGATTCAGAAACTATAAGGAGCCGTGATCCTAAAGTGCAGATTGTTCATTTGAAGGTCTTTTGTGCTCCTGTGGTGACAGCAGGCTTCTCTGGATTGAATATAAGTGGTACAGAATGCCACACGAGGGTTTCTCAGGGAGGTAGCTGCAGTCTGTTGGTGAGAGTCTTGCATATTAGGTACCTCTGGTCCTGTCAGAGCAGCTGCAGGACAAAAGCTGAAGAGAGATTTTTTTTACAGAACCATTTCTGTAAAGACCCTCTTCTCATCTGGCTAGACACAAAGATAGTCACTAGTAAAGCTTCACTTGTCCCTGAAGCATTTTTATTTTAAAAGACGGTTTCAAAATAAGACAGAAGGGACAAATCAGAAGGGATGTGATGGTAGATGGGGGATTCTTTGCTCATTAAAATTTTTTTCAAGATACTGAGAAGATTGAGTTATGAATTTTAAAATGATGAACAATAAGCCTAATATAAGAATGCCGATATTCCCTTTAGGCCTTTTATTCTCTTAAAATTATTTCTAAAATTATATAATGGAAAGATTTTTGTATAAAACTAATTTTATTATGAGTTCATTCTAATTCCTGTACTCTTAAGATAGTCATTATAGCAAAACCTTTAAATATAAAAATGATATATATTTCTGTCTCCAGGGACTTCTGGCATTTTTGTATGAAAAGGGAGGAAGAAGTATTCAACAAATCATTTTTCTGGCATATGGATTTCCAAGTTGGCGAATATATTTCCTAGCTTATTATTACACCCCAAATGACTGAGAATGGGGGGAGCACTGAAGTAGCATCTATTTCTTTTGTAGAGACTAGAAACAAGATGCTTGTTTTACTTTTTCAACATGTTAGAATGAGTGATTAAGAATAACTAAATATTTTATTAGAGTTGAAATTAAGTTGGAATCTAGCTTCCATAGGCCTAGTGACCTTGAGATTTACAGAGAAGCTGAAACTCTATGTCTTTATTGACTGGTATGTATTTGAAACCTTTGAAATGTATAGCTGAATTAGTTTACTTTCAGTGCATATATATAAATCATAATTAAAATTACTAGTCTACTAGTCTCTACTGCAGCAAGGTCATCATTCTAATCTTGGTGGCTGAAACCTTTGTAGGCATGGAAAATTTGTTTTCCACGAAGTCTGAAATGATTACCAGATTTGTATATACTTTAGCTTTAGTAAAAATTTGAGACTACCTTCAAAAGTGTGGAACTTTTTGACATGCAAGTTACTTTAAGGGAAAAACCTTCAAATGATCTGCAAATGCTACCAAATGCATTTCCAGATGATACTAAGACAAATAGACATGTCTTCGTAAATAAGCGCTGTCCTATGGACATAGGACAGCATTTTTAGATCTAGAGATCTTATTTTTAATAGTCTTTTAGTCTTAGGATTACCATTATGAAAGAACACACGCTCAGTATCTCAAGGATGCTGCTAGCAGCTGCATCAAAATATTCGTAGGGACTTTGTTTATAGACAGGATGAAAACTGAAGATCAAGAGAAAAAAAAACTGATCAAGCCCTTGCAGGAACAATTTATCACTCTGCAATACCTTTGGCAATTTCTGAAAATGCATGCTGGCAGGAAGTTTTTTAATTACCAAAACCATCAGATCATTTGCTTGGTTCTTTTAGAGTCAGTGAAATATATGAGTGGGTAATGGAGTCTGTCCAAGAAAAAATGAGCTAAGCACTGTGCCTGGCACTGTCTCTGTTGCAGATGGAAGGCCAGATGAGCAGGGGCAGTCAGTTGCCAATCATCAGGCTCATATATAGAAGCACATGTATGTGCTACATATATATATGTGTGTGTGTGTGTGTGTGTGTGTGTGCGTGTATATATATGTTTGCTTGCATGCTCAGTCATGTCTGACTCTTTGTGGCCCCACAGACTGTAGCCTGCCAGTCTCCTCTGCCTATGGTATTTCCCAGGCAAGAATATTTGAGTGGGTTGCCATTTCCTTCTCCAGGAGATCTTCCCAACCCAGGGCTTGAACCTGCATCTCCCGCATTGGCAGGCAGATTGTTTACCACTGAGCCACCAGGGAAGCCCATATATGAGAGTTAAGAAAGAAAAAATATTATGTAGTGCTTAAGAAGACATTATACTTGCAGTGGGTTGCATTCCTGGAAAAGGCATTTTAAGTGGAAATGATTTTTTATTTTAATTTAGCTTTCTTTTTACAGTAACATTATTATAAGGGTTATATGCTTGACTAGAGGAGAGATACCTGAGTCTTTATACAATTGGCTCTAACTGTAATACTTAATCAGCTATTAATGATAGAAAACTGTAATAATGATGGCCAGTCACTTTTCAAAGATAACACATTTTCTCATTTAATTCCTCACACTGTTATCTTCATTTTGCAAATGAGCAGACTGAAGTTTGGAGAGGTTCAATAATCTGAGGAAGACCATAGGGCCAGGAAGCACTGCAGCATGGCTTCATTAAAGGGATTAGGAAATGCTTACTCCTTGAGAGTTTCAGAGAGAGGTATAAGGAGCAATGAAAAAAACTGAGGCTAGATGGATTATGATGGAAAAGGACAAATGGTCTGTGCTTTTGCTGGTTTGAAAGCAATAATGGGATGATTTTCCCCAGAGGGTTGTATAAGTGATTTACTTAGCAGAATGGCAGTAAATTGAGGATTATCTGTACTGTAGTTGTGAAATATATGAAATTCTTAGAAACATAGGTAACATGAAAGAATTTGCTTTGCCAGAATAATAATAGTAGCAACTTAAAAATAGTTTGGGGCATCATAATGAATAAATACCTGCTTATTATTGCAATAGGATGTGTACTCCATGGTACAGATTTGCTCTTGGTGCACGATGACATTCAGTATATCTGTAAAATAGATTAGAAGAGCGAAGGTAATTATAAAGTGTCTGTGAGCTGTTCATAACCGGAGTATTCAAGAATAAGATGGGACAGACATATAGATGGGTCTAGTATGTGGAAAACTAGAAAGAGTGTTGTTCTCATACCACCAACCGAAAAAAGTCAGATACTATACAAGACCATAACTTTTCTTGAACCTATTAGAGAGCTGAGGTTGTGAGCAATCAACTAGTCTAAAATATAGGGATATACAAGTACCTCCAGGAAGGGACAGGATGCAAGCACTGGCTTACCTGTGGCAGAGCATGGGAAGAGGATGGGACCACCACAGAAGTGAATAAGAACTCAGCTATAAATTATGACACATTTTTAAAGGTGGAGTGTGGGCTACGATGAACATATAGAGCACCTAAAAGTTGCAGACACAAAGGGTATTTGTGCCTACTTACAGTTCACATCAGGATCTTCTTTTGTATATTCGTTGGAAAGTTTGGGAGCAGGGGTGGCAGACCAGAGAAATCCTGCCTCAGTTCTGCAGGACTGGGGAGGGGACCAGCTGCTGCTGTGGAAAAGATACAAAGCTCTACTCATACCCTTCTCTAAGAAGAAAAAAAAAAGGCCTTCATCTTTTTGTCCCAGTGGACAGGCAGAAACCCTTTGTGGTTGGGGAAAAAGAAAATAAAGTACTTTGTAACTATGAGGGAATAAGGGGGAACAATCTGGGATCCGGACCATTAAAAGTCTTCTACATGATATATTCAATACAAAAAGTTATGAAATATACAAAAAGACAAGGGGGAAAAAAAAAAGCCCACTTTCAAGAGACAAAGCAATCAACAGAACAAGACTTAGAAATGACCTACATGTTTTAATAATTATACAGGGAATTTAAAATAACTGTGATTGATAAGTTAAAGGATCTAGTGGAAAAGATGGACAACATACATGAATAAGTCGGGAGTTTCAGCACAGAGGTAGAGCTCTAAGAAAGAATCAAATGGCAATAGTAAACATTAAAAACACAGTCATAGTATTGAATGCCTTTCATGAGCTCATCAGTAGACTTTCCATAGCTGAGGAAAGAGTCAGTGAACTTGAAGATAATCAACAGAAACTACTTAAATCAAAAACAGAAAGAGAAAAAAGAATGGGAAAAAAACACCCCAAAACAGAACAGAGCATGCAAGAGCTCAAGGACAATATCACATGGTCTAATATTTTAATATGCCATATAATTGGAATCCCGGAAGAAAAAGACAAAGAATGTGCAGAAGAAATATTAGAAGATATACGGTTGAGAGTTTTCCAAAATTAATGAAATGGAGGACATTAAACCATGGCTCTAAAAAGCTCAGAGAATCCCAAGTAGGATAAATGCCAAACAGAATACACACATCCTAGCTAAACATATCATATTCAAATTTCTGAAAACCAAAGATGAAGTGAAAATCTTGAAGGCAGCCAAAGAAAAAAGGCACATTATATGCAGAAGCAGAGATATTAATTAGAGCAGACTTCTAGTCAGAAACTTGGCAAGTCAGAAGACAATGAATGACATCTTTAAAACGCTGAGAGAAAAAAAAAAGAAAAACTGACACAAGAAACAGGATATTAAATAATAAAGGTCAGTCCTCTAGGAAGAAAGAAAAATTGTTTCTGCACCTAACGTCAGAGCACCTGAATATGTAAAGCAAACATTGACAAAACTGAAGAGAGAAATAGACAATAATATAATAACAGTAGAGGACTTTAGTACTCTACTTTCATTAATGGATAGAATATTCAGCTAGAAAATCAGTAAGGAAACATTAGATTTGGATTGCAATGGAAATAAGGTCATATGCAGAACATTCCATCCAACAGCAGCAGAATATTCATTCTTCTCAAGTGCATGCAGAACTTTCTTCAGGATAGATAGCATATTAGGTTATAAATCAAGTCTTCAAATAGTTAAGACTGAAATCATACCAAGTATTTATTCTGATCAAATGGAATGAAACTAGAATTCAGTAGCAGAATAAAAATTTGAAAATTCACAAATATGTGTAAATTAAATAACATACTCTTGAACAACTAGTGGGTGAAGAAAAAGAAAATTAGAAAATACCCAGCACAAATGAAAACAAAACAAAACATACCAATAGCAAAAGCAGTACTAAGAAGGAAATTTGTGATACATGCCTACATTAAAAAAAGAAAATCTCAAACAACACAACTTTATACTTTTTAGAGCTAGAAAGATTCTTAGACTCCTTAGTCTTTAGGACAGACTAAACTCGAAGTTAGCAGAAGGAAGAAAATTACACAGATTAGAGCAGAAACAAATGAAATAGAAAACAGACGAAAGAAAAAAAAATCAATGAAACCAAGAGTTGGTTTAAAAAAAAATTGACAAACTCTCGGCTAGACTAGCTAAGAAAAATGCAGAGAAGAATAAATAATGTCCAAAATGAAAGAAGAGGCATTACAATTATGCCACAGAAATAAAAAGGATAAGAGATAACTATGAAAAATTACATGCCAAGAAACTAGATAACTGATAACAATTGGATGAATTCCTAGAAACATGCAACCTATCAAGACTAAATATGAAGAAATAGAAAGTCTGAACAAACCTATAACTAGTGTGGAGATTGAATCAGGAATCCAAAACCTCCCAACAAAGAAAAGCCCAGGATCAGATGCCTTCACTGGTGATTTTTACCAAATATTTAAAGAAGAATAAATGCCAAGTCTTCTCAAACTCTTCCAAACAAAAAAAAAAAAGAGGAGAGAATAGCTCCAAACTCATTTTATGAGGCCAGTATTACCCTGAAAGCAAAGTCAAAGAAACATTGGATTTGGATTACAATGGAAATAAGGTCATATATAGAATATTCCATCCAATAGCAGAAGAATATACATTTTTCTCAAGAGCGCATAGAACTTTCTTCAGGACAGATTACATGTTAGGTTACAACCATAAGAAAAGAAAACCACAAGCCAATATCCCTGATGAATATTGGTGGAAAAATCCTCGATAAAATACCAGCAAACTAAATCTAACAGTACGTTAAAAGGATCACATAGCATGAACAAATGGGATTTATCCCTGCAGTGTGAAGATGATTCAACATGCAAAAATCAGTTAATGTAATGCAATATATTAACAGAATACAGGATAAAAACTGTATGATCATCTCAATAGAGGCAGGAAAAACATTAAATAAAATTCAACACCCTTATGCAGCTACAACACAAAATGGATTAAAGTCTTAAACTTGAGACCTGAAACTATAAATAAACTCTTGGAAGAAAAACATAGGAGAAAAGTTTCATGAGATTGGTCTCGGCAATGATTTCATGGCTATGACATCAAGAAGACAGATAGCAAAAGCAAAAATAAACGAGTGGAACTATATCAAAATTAAAAAAAAAAAAAAAAACTTCTACATAGCAAAAGAAACAACATAGTGAAAAGGAAACCTATGGAGTGGCAGGAAATATTTGCAAATCATATATCTAATAAGAGTTTAATTTCCAAAACATGTGAGAAACTCCAACAACTCAATAGCAGGAAAAAAAAACCACCTAATAACCCAGTTAAAAATTAGTTAAGGATTTAAATAGACATTGCTCCAAAGAAGACATGCAAATGGCTAATAGATACATTTAAAAAATGTAAACCATCACTAATCATCAGAGAGATGCAAATCAAAACCGTAATAAGATATCACTTCATACCTGTCAGAATGGCTATTATAAAAAGAGCAGCAAAAGACAACAAGTGTTGATGAGACTGTGAGGAATTTGGACCCCTTGTGCACTGTTGTTAGGAATGCAAAATGGTACAATCACTATGGAAAACAGCATGGGGATTCTTTGAAAAATAGAGCTACTATATGATTCAACAGTCCCACTCCTGGATATTTATTCATAAGAATTGAAATCAGGATCTCAAAGAGATGCTGGCACTCCTGTGTTCAATACAGCACTATTTCCAATAGCTGTGACTTGGAAATAATCTAAACACCCATCAACAGATAAATGTTAATAGTTAAAGAAAATGTATTATGTACATCCAGTGGATTACTGTGTGTGTATGTGCTCAGTCGCCAGCAGTGTCCAGTTATTTTTAATCCCGTGGACTGTAACCTGCCAGGCTTCTCTGTCCGTAGAATTTTCCAGGCAAGAACACTGTAGTGGGTTGCCATTTCCTACCCCAGAGGATCTTCCCAACCCAGGGATTGAACCCACCGTCTCTTGCGTCTCCTATATTGGCTGGTGAGTTCTTTGTCACTACGCCACTTGGGAAGACCATAATGGATTATTATTCATTCTTTAAAAGGAAGGAAGTTCTGCAATATTAACAACATGGATGAATCTTGAGGACATTATGTTGAGTGAAATAAGCTAGCAACAGACAAATACTGCATGATTCCATTTAAATGATATATCTAAAATAGTAAAATTTGTAGAAACAAAATGTGGAATGGTGGGTGCCAGAGGCTAGGGGAAAGGAAACTTGGGGAGTTACTAATCAATGGATATATAGTCTTGCATAAGCAAGATTAGTAAGTTCTAGAGATCTTCTGGGCAACATTGTACCTATAATTAATACTATATTGTGCACTTAAAAATTTAAGAGGGTAGGTCTCATGTTGAGTGTTCTTAACACAATTAAAATTTAAAGGAAAAACTGGTAACTTTTTAAATGTATATTTTACTACAGTTTAAGAAAAAAGAAGAAATCAAGATTTTTCGAGAATAGGCAGGATGAAAAGAAAGAAAAAAATTAGTGACAGTAATACTTCATGGTTAATGTGATTAAATAAGGTTCAAGCCATGTCTTCAGTATTGAGAAGTTAAAATTATTCAAGGAGCATGCTTATTAAGGATAATAAATTACAGGAATAACAATATCAAAATTAATAAGAATAGTGAAAGTTAAAAGTGTTAGTCGCTCAGTCGTGTCTGACTCTTTGTGACCCCATGGACCGTAGCCCACCAGGTTCCTCTAGTAACTAACATTTATTTAGCATATATTATGGACCAGACACTGTGATGAATGCATTCGCAACTTTTTTGGTAGTGGACAGGAAATAGTTTTGGCTTTGCAGGTCACATGCAGTTTCTTTTGCATATTGCTCTTTGGTTTTTGTTTGTTGGATGATTTTGTTTTGTTTCTGCATACTTTTTAAAAGTGTGAAAACTATTCTTAGTCTGAGGACTACACAAAAGCAGTCTGCAGGCTGAATTTGGCCTGGGTCTGTATTTGACCTGCATCTGGTCTTGACCTTGAGTGTTTGACCTCTGCACATAAGACTGCTTAACAAAATTCAAACCAGTTGTATATCCCTGAAAAGTTTGTGTAAAAGACCAAAAGCAAATGCAAGTTGAAAATTAATTGTCCTACTTCCATGGCTTTTGTTGCTCTAGAAAGGATAATATCATGATATTAACGAAATAGCAGTATAACCAAGTCCGTATTACTTTCCAGTCCTGGCCTTCATGTAGCATATTTTTAAGGACACTAATTTTTAATGCATTTTCAGCATGTAAAAATAACTTCAGCCTTCCTATTTTAAAATCTTACCATTTTTATGATCTAATAGGATGTTAAAATTTTATCAGTTGGATTCCAATCATGGAGTTCCATCTGAGCTGTCGCTCTTTTTACCCCCCTGACCACATAGCATTTGAACAGCTATTTTCAGCCAGTGGTGTAAGGCAAGAGAGAACAGTTCCACAGAGAAGAGTCCTGTAAAAAAGAGCACATGAGGGTTGAGAATGCCAAAGAAGTGAAAATGGGATGAAATGGAATTGTCAAAATGGTGCATTTCATACCTAAAAGATCAATTTTTATTTAAGCTTTTGTTCAACTTTTGGCCTGCAGCATTGTTCTTGTTTTTGGTTTTGTTTGTGCAGTTACTTATAGCTTCTTTATTATTTCTCTGAATACTGGTGCTGGTGTATTATACTTTATTATTACTCTTCCTTTTTTTTGCCTTCTTGTCGCCAGTAATTTTCCCTAACCGTGATAAGGTTGTCTCTTCCTTCCCGTCTGAGGTCTTTTCATTTGCCCCTCACTTCTCTCAAATACTGTAACTATTATATGAATGAAAATACATTTATAATTTAAGAAATGAAAACTTCACTATACCGTATATTATGGTCTGGGTCCTTGGGGTTCCCGAGACCCTTTCGGAGAGTCCTGGGAGTCAGTTATTTTCGTAGTAATGCTCAGAGTTACTTATGTCTTGGATTAATATATGTTTTCCAAGTTTATCAGTTTTAACTTCTAATGTGGTAGTTATTTATTGATATCCCATATAAACAAAAGCTTTTAAAATCCTTAGTCATTTCTAAGCAGTATAAATGGCTTTAGAAATATAAATCTGCCAAGAGAATAGAACTTAAGTGTTCTCTCACACACATTCAAAAAGTAAGGTGGTAGGTGTGGTGTGTTAATTAGATGGGGCATCCTTTCGTAATATATGTCTATATCAAATCAACCCTATGTACACTTTAATAAATTGCTAATAATTTTATATGTTCATTATATTGATATTTCAGTAAAGCTGGAAAAAAAAACCCTCACAGTTTAGTGGAGAAGACAGACTCTTCAAAGAATAAGTATAGTTGGAGGCAGTAAGTACAGATTCACATATCATGAGAATCCAGAGAGAAGGACACTTAACTAATTGTGATTATGGTAATGGTAGTAGAAGGGATCAGTGAGAAGTTAGAACCACATCTGCTAAGGCTTCCCAGAGGAGTTGACCACTGAACCACTGATTTTAAAAATCAGAACAAGTTAGCTAGGTGGAGGACATGATAAACATTCTCAAAGAAGCAGCAGAAACCGAAGAATGAAGACGAGTGCAGTGTGTGCGGGCAGACACAGCCAGTCAGTGTTACCGAGCGTCAGGTGGGTCTCACGGAGGGTGGAGCTGAGGTCAGAAGGGTGGCAGCTGGAGGCTAAAGAGACCTTAGCCATTTCTGGCTTTTTAGGATGTCCTAGAAAGGAAAGGACTTTTTAAATTTTTTCAAGCACATATTCGGTTTTAATGCTTTTTTCTATACTTGAAGAGTTTGGTTTATTAAAATAATAAGAGCTAATGAGTGTCAGATTAACTTCTAAATATTTCACACATATCAATACTTTGTAGTCATCCTCATTTTACGTATGAGAAAATGAAAGCTCAAAGAGGTTAAGGATGCGTAGCTATCTAGAGGGTGAAATGATTTTAAGTGCAGGCAGCTTCCTCCAGAATCAGCACTCTTCACCAGTATGCCCTAGCACCTCTCATACAAAAGGAAAGGAGGAAGGTCTGAGAGGTGAACAGCTAGTTACAAAACTGTTCTCAAAAATGAAAACTAGCTCTGTGAATGTGCTGGAAACTACTGAAGTGTGCAGTTTGAAGGGGTGACATTTCTGGTTGTGTGAGTTATACCTCAATAAAGGAAGATCCTTACATTGAGATGCACAGAGCTTTTATATATACAACTCAGATGATAAAAGTAAGTCTCTGGCTTATACTCTAACAATAAAGCCCTTTTATTAACATTTGTTGATAGACATTTAACAAATGGGATCTTAATAGGCTTCTGTGAAAATAAGCCCTTGGAAGCTTCAGATATGGGTTATGAAGATATATGTGTAAACTGGGTCATAACCCTTACTTGGTATATATGGCAATTCAAAGATTTCTGCATGAATGAGTATGAAATTAGCTTCTTCCATATCGTGACTTTGTCTTTCTGTTCAGTTTTCTACCAGTGACCTTCTAGTGCATTCTCTGCTTTATGTTTGTGTTGTCTGTATGTGGGTTTATACTTTTGTTTTAAAATCAAGGGCTTAATGTCTTTTAATGTTTGTAAATATTGGTTTCTAATAGGCTCTGTGATACCTTGAAACAATAGGCAGAAAAATAAGCTTTAGTATACAGTTGTTTTACTCCAAATTGAAAAGCACTTTTGAAGGTTGTGGTTTTTCTTTGGAAAGCATTTAATTTTATTTTTCTGTGAAATAAATTTAACCACAACTTTAAAAACACAGTAATGAACTTAATAGGAAGGAATCCTGTGGTAAATATTCACCATCCATTTAGTTCTAATGGGCAGTAATGATGATGTATTTTCTTGTTAAAGCTAATGAATGTAAAAAATATTTCCAGTTTTTGAAAGGCCAAATTGAGAACTGCTAGAGCTAAGTAGGGTATCCAGGAAAGAAAGAATGACAAGTGACACATAAATAGTGGATAGATGAACCAATCTTTAAATCCTCAAACTCAGCTCAGCAACAAATGACAAAACATGTTAGCAAATCTGTATCTTTTTGTTTTTTTTGTTTTAGCAGCCATTTAAGTCTAACTCTGACAGTTTCTTACAACTAGCGCATTTCATTTTTTAGACATTTTGCTTTTCTGAACTTTGAACTAATTTGAGTGATAGGCGGGACTTCCCTGGTGGTCCAGTGGCTAAGACTCCGCGATTCCAATGCAGAGGGCCTGGGTTCCATCCCTGGTCAGGGAACTAGATCCCACATACTGCAACTGAGAGTTTTCATGTCACAGCTAAGAGTTTGTATGCCACAGCTAAAGATCCCATGTGCCACACCTAAGACCTGACACAGCCAAAATAAATATTAAAAAAATTTTTTTTAATTTGAGTGATAGGCTCTTGACTTCTAATAAGGTACTATTATGAATGTTTTAGCAACATTATCCTTAATACTCTAAAAGTAGAAACAACCCAAATGTCCATCCACTGAGAAACTAGGTAAATAAAATGTGGCATATCCATGCAATGTAATATCATTTGGCAATAAAAAGAAATATACATTGCAGCATGGATGAGCATTGAAAACATCATGCTAAGAGAAAGAAATCAGTCACATAAGACTGTACACTGTATGACTCCATTTGTATGAAATGTCCAGATTAGGCAAATCATGGAGACAGGAAGCAGATTCAGGAAGTAGATTACTGGTTATATGGGGTGGAGGCGGGGTGAAGTTGGGAAATCAGTAGTAATAGTGTGGGGCTTCTTTTGGGATGATAAAAATGTTCTAAAACTGATTATGGCGAAGTTTGCACAATCCTGTGTATATACTTAAACTCATTGAATTATATATGCTTTAAATGAGTGAATTCATGTGAAAGTGAAGAGCATCAGTCACTCAGTCATGTTCGACTCTATGTGACATGATGGACTATGGTCCTCCAGGCTCCTCTGTCCTTGAAATTCTCCAGGCAAGAATACTGGAGTGGGTTGCCATTCTCTTCTCCAGTGGATCTTCCTGACCCGGGGATTGAACGTGGGTCTCCTGCATTGTGGGCAGATTCTTTACCGTATGAGTCACCAGGGAACTGTGAGTTATATCTAAATAAAGTGATTTGATCTATCCATCCATCTCTCTCTTATCTCAACAGTTAGATCAATAATTTGAAGACTGAAGGGTTTGAAAATGCATGTTGTGAAGGGAGGTAAAAAGCTAAAGACTATATAGTTCGGATACATTACTTTGCCAACAAAAGTCTGTCTAGTCAAGGCTATGGTTTTTCCAGTGGTCATGTATGGATGTGAGAGTTCGACTGTGAAGAAAGCTGAGCACCAAAGAATTGATGCTTTTGAACTGTGGTGTTGGAGAAGACTCTTGAGGGTCCCTTGGACTGCAAGGAGATCCAACCAGTCCATCCTAAAGGAGATCAGTCCTGGGTGCTCATTGTAAGGACTGATGCTGAAGCTGAAACTCCAATACTTTGGCCACCTCATGCGAAGAGTTGACTCACTGGAAAAGACCCTGATGCTGGAAGGGATTGGGGGCAGGAGGAGAAGGGGACGACAGAGGATGAGATGGCTGGATGGCATCACCGACTCAATGGACATGTGTTTGAGTAAAGTCCGGGAGTTGTTGATGGACAGGGAGGCCTGGCATGCTGCCATTCATGGGGTCGAAAATAGTCGGACACAACTGAGCAACTGAGCTGAACTGAACTGATATAGTTCGGAGTATGTCTCATCAAAATTCTTCCATAAAACTGCTTCATAATTTGAATAGAAATTTTCCCCATGGAAGGTTAAAAGCCCCTATATTGTGTGGTCATTTTATTAATATTTAATTCCTGGTTTTTTTCTCCTCCTGGAGAAACTTTGAACCCTGGCAGGTCTATATTGATCCAACAAGGTTTCAGAGACTTGCACTGTTGGAGCCGTGGATACCTGACCTGGCTTTGTTCCCAAAGCTATATTTAGGTTTGGGCAAGTGACATGAGGATGAGGTAGTCAATCTATTGGCCACAAGGAGGTTTTTCTTTGATTGACCATATGTGTCTCATTGTCTTAGCCAGGTCTCTCTTTCTTGGATAACAGAAGGAAAACCTTCCAACCACATCTTCTGGAATTCTTTTCTATCCCTCTCCAGTCTCCCAGGGTATGAGGGTAGGTGTAAGTTTTGTTCCAAAGTCGTCATCTCCTTTTGTCCATTTCCCTTCTTCATTCTTTCTAGGGCTCTAAGCCTTGGACCAAAAGATTGTGACTGGTGAGTTTTTCTGACTTGCTTACTCTTTCAGGCACACACAGTGGACAGCTGGGAACCCAGCCAAGCTCTCTGTCTTGTTGCTTGTCTAAGTGATCCCCAAGTGAGTCAGTGAGCCCCTAAGTCCAATGCTAACCACCCATTTGATTAGTGGGGTGAGTAGACTGGACTGGAAAACCTTCTGAACTCATACAGAGTTACCTTTGGATTCTTTTTTGTCTGCAAGACAAAATGGAAGGTTGCTTGGAAATTTCTGGCAAGTCTATTATCTTCAAACAAACAAGCAAATAAATAAAAACTACATTTCATTTCAAGCGAGGTCAATTTCTTCCTTTCCTTTTCCTATCAAAGAGTAGTCTTCATTTTCTTACCCTGATTTATCCATGGCTCTTTGAATTTAGCTTTCATTTCTATTGATTAGCCAGATTTGTTTACTGGAAATAACACTCTTATAAACTGAGGACCTCCTTCAAGCCCATGTCTACAGTCTGCATTCTACTTTATATTAGTAATAATGCTCCAGACCTCTCTCTCCTTCTCAAAACTCACTCTTCCTTGGACTGGAACTGAACTGATGCTTAGTGAATTCAACCTTTTCTCACACTAAAGCACCAAGGATTACTTCTTTCAACAGATCCATCTTTGTCTCTTGCAATGAACTCTCATCCCCTAATTGGAGTATTCTCTTAAGGCTCTACATATGGATGCATGACCAACTGCATCTTGTATATATCTAGACCTTGTGGTCCAGGGTGCTGGGTGTGTCCAACAGGTTAAAGACACCTGCGAATAATGGATATTGGTATTAAGTTAACCTTAAAAATGCACTCCAGGGACTTCCCTGGCAGTTCAGTGGTTAAGACCGTCACTTTCCAGTGCAGGGGCTGAGAGCTTGATCCCTGGTCGGGGAGCTGTGATCTCACATACCTCCCAGCCAAAAAACCATAAAACAGAAGCAATATTGTCACAAATTCAATACAGACTTTAAAACATGCACTCCAGCCTATAGCAGGTGCAGGCAAATACTGTTTGACTCTACTTGTTAGAGGTATATAGAATAGTCAAATTCATGGAGTCGAAAGTACACTGGTAGAAGCTAGAGACGGGGTGGGAGGACGGAAAGTGAGGACTTTGTGTCTAATGGGGATGGTTCAGTTTAGGAAAGTGAAAAACTCGGGAGATGGATGACAGAGTTGCACAATGATGTGAATGTACTTGGTACCACTAAACTGTACAGTTAAATATGGTTGAAATAGTATGTTTTATATTATGTGACTTTTACCACAGTTAAAAAAAAATTTTTTTTAAAGGATAGATAATGGTGCCAAGTGGACTGCTCCTGCCATTGTGTTTGATGTGGCAATCACTATAAAAATCAATTAACAAGGCTTTTCAACTTGTCGGTATTGTTCAGCCCTGTAGTACCTTAAGTCAGGGTTCTCTAGAGAATGCAGAATAACTAAAGATAATGGTTTAAAATAGAATTCTGGATTCCCTCCAAACCTGCAACTCATGGACTCTTGAGTGGGGCCCAGGAATTTGAATTAAAAAAAAAAAAAACCCATCCAAATGATTCTGATGCAGTTGTTCCATTTATCACTCTCAGAGCCAACAATATTACAATCCCCTTTTCTTTAGTTATAAGCTGGGCTTCCCTTGTGGCCTAGCTGGTAAAGAATCCACCTGCAATGTGGGAGACCTGGGTTCGATCCCTGGGTTGGGAAGATTCCCCTGGAGAAGGGAAAAGGTTACTTACTCCAGAATTCTGACCTGGAGAATCCCATGGACTATATAGTCCATGGAGTCGCAAAAAGTCGGACATGACTGAGTGACTTTTACCTCACTTCACTTAGTTATAGGCTACATCCCTAGGGAATAAGGAAAAGCTAATGATAATTTGTAAAATATGGTGTAAATTACCAAGGACCTGGAATATATCTATTTCTGAAATAACACAGCACTCATCACCTTATATTTGTTCATCCTCACCCTGGGAACAAATACATCTGTTACCATTCTTTATAGTGAACATCTAACGGAAGCAAGCATACCAGTTCTATTGGTCTATTTCTGCCTTCACAGGAGTTTCAGAATTATCTGTAAAAGGCCTGGAATTCAGAGGCACCCATGGGAATTAGCAGCAAGAAATATATAGTAAGTAGGTTAGTTAATGAGGTTATGGTGTTAGTGTTGTTTCACATTAAGATACTGCACTATGCCTGCGTTTGGGGGGAAACGTATATCCTCTAACATTCTGACTTGATTTGTTTTGATTTTGTACACTGCTTGCTATCTGCAAGCGTTCTCTTTGCTCCCCCTTTCTGGGGGAAAGTCCCACAGAGTTATATGAATAGCCGCCGGGTCACAAAGCTGGCTTCTCCAGCGTGACACTGCAAAGCCTGAAGGGCTAGCTTATTTATAACCGCAGGAGCTAGCTCTCTGGTCTAGACCTTTTAGTCCAACAAATAGAAAGAATCCAGAAAAATCAGAATTCTTTCTGTACGGCACCTTCTTCGGGAGGCAGAATCTCAAGCTCAAAAGTGAGGCTGCCTGTGGCTCCCATCTGTCTTAGGAGATATCAGGTCCTCATTTGCTGTCTCATTGACAAGGTTGTTGCTTTCTTCAGTTACCTTCTTTGGTACCCAAGAGGTCTTGGGGGTGGTGTGAGGTCAGTAAAATTAATAATGTAGGTGGTTTTTAGTTCCGAGGATTAACTTGTCAACAGCTTATATTTTTAAAAGTTGTACTAGGAGAAAGTATATTGTGTTCATAGGGGCATGTGCTTCATTATTAGTGACTTTCATGCCTCTGTGAGTGCTCTGATGTACCCTAATTATTTCTAGTACTTTGGATTCCGTTTGCTGCTAGGTGACAATGTGGATGTTTGGGATGCAAAATAGTAATTAAGGAGGCATCAGATATAGTCAGGGTGACTGGGTTTCATCTCTAGTGAATAAAACGTAAACTTTTCCCCTCAGTCCTCTATCATAAATAAAGTACTGAAAACAAACAAACCAAAAATAAATAAATAAATAAAAACTCTATGAGACAAATAAAAAAATAAAATAAAATGAGACTTGTATATCCTCTGATGTTGTGTTCCTACTGTGGCTATACTCAGAATTTAGGACGGGTTTCAGACTGTTAAATACACTAAGCCACCAAGAGGCAAAACCAGCAAAAATTGCTTAATCACAATAGTTTGGTTAAACTAACACAAGGTTATCTTTTTAAATGTTGTAGAACTCGGTGGTTCTTCAGAGACAGTTCAGGGTTGCTTAGATGTCTGTCTAATGCCAGGACAGTCTTATGGCTGCTTTCATGGCAAGCCAGAGGCCATCCTAGGGCTAGCCTCTTTGTAGTAGTCGCAAGTAGACAATGAAAGACAGTGGTTTTGTATCTTGGATACTGGTGAGCCCGGGCAACAAACAATCTCCATCTCTCCTACCCAGTCAGTTTTATGGAAAGGAAAATAGGATGACCGTATGAGTCAAAACATAGCCCAAGATCCCAAGTTGGCCTCTTTTTCCTGTTCTGTAGAACCGGACTACACTTTGTTTAGTGCCTTTTTTTCTTCTGACAGTCACATGATCGAAATTCATGTAGGCCAGAGAAATTACATTGGTCTCCCAAGACGGGGCATGGTAGAAGGCTTTGATGTGTACTCAAAATGTGGTCCACATCCTAGCAGCACCGTCATCACCTGGGACTTTGTTATACTCCATAATCCCCTTCCCAGACCCACTGAATCAGAATCTGTATTTTAAAAAGATCCTCAGGACTTCCCTGGCAGTTTAATGGTTAAGACTCTGAGCTTCCAATGAAAGGGGCATGCATGGGTTCAATTCCTTGTCAGGGAATTAAGATCCCACATGCTGTGTGGTGTGGCCACAAAAAATGGAAAGAAAAATCTCCCAATGATTTGTATGCATGTTAAAGTTTGAGAAGTACTGACATAGAGAATTATGGCTAGTACTTATTTTATTGATCATGAACACACTACTTTCCAACCTCTTTTGATCATTAAAATGTCTGTGATCTTGCCAGAACTTACTGGAAATACAACATGTTGATGTGAGGGAAGTGTTTATATGTGGGAATGATTGGCTTCCATACAGAAGCCATGTAACACCCAGCATAAACCGTTTCTGATGATACTGCCCTTAACTTGGGACCCTGAAGGATAATGTCATATTTTGGATATCCTGCTCTACTTTGATACATTGAGAAAGTGGAAAGCAGTTCCCTGTTCTTCATCTGCAAAGCAAGCAAATTTACTCTAGCAAATAGTTGATTTTAGAAACACGAAAGATAATTTTTATATAAAGTTTTGTTCTGCACTAAGTATGTAATTTGTTGGCAAAAGGTGGCTTTGCCACCTTTAATTATGCCTGATGCATATGTCTAATTACTATAAGATATGGTTTTTAAAGGAATTAAATGAGTGCAAAAAAAAATATGGGCAGTAAGGTAAGGAGTAGGGGCTCACTTTAGGTCACAGTTGTGTAGTCTGCCAGGCTGCTCTGTCCATGTAATTCTCCAGGCAAGAATACTGGAGTGGGTTGCCATTTCCTTCTCCAAGGGATCTTCCCAACCCAGGGATCAAACTTGGATCTCCTGCAATGCAGGCGGATTCTTTACCAACTGAGCCACTAGGGAAGCCCACAGTTGTGACAGGATCTCTTTATGAGGCATCAGAAATATCAGATAACTGTTGGTGGGGAAATGGTACATCTGCATTTGGGGTTCACAGTCATCCAACCCTGTGAGTGGAGGGAGACCTGAGGCTGGGCAGAAGCTCCCTCCTGGATTGTTTTTCTGTTGGTGTCTTCTTTTCTAGAGAGTGTGGTTTCTGTTCAGTGAAGAGTCCAGTGACCAGGGAGACTCACATGAATTAGCACTGAAGCTTAGACTTTTGATTCGGTTTGTTTTTTTGTTACTCTGAACTTTGGGGAGTATGACATTTCTTTTTTGGCTGCTTTAGGCATCTGGCTTCCACTGATGCACATACCACAGGGTCACACCAGGTCTGGGCCGCTGCGGGGCCTTCCTCCTGTCCTTTAAGAAGATGACATTTTACATCAGGATGCAGGACACATGTCATTCAAAGGCCATTCCGCAGCTCCCAGAACACAGGGACTCACTGAGTTTGCCACGGTTGCGTGCAAATATTTGAAAAGTCAAATGCCTGTCTGAAACAGTGTTTTAGGCTGTTGTTGAAGGAAAACAAGAACAAGCTAAAATCAGTGGTTTGAGGGAAATATCTGGCATGATTTCTCTGGCAAGCGTAATTTGTCCTTGTACCCATCTGGACACACATAAGCAGTCCTTTTGTCCACAGAAGGAGTTTGCACTTAGTTGACAAGTTACTAGTCTGAATCTCTAGGACACACGCAGATCATTCCCACAGGTGTATTTGTTTGTATACACACTTGTGTATTATCACTATAGAGCACCGAAGACAGAGCCTCCCCCGGGCTGGCTTGCTTGCTTCAGAGAGCCTCTCTGTAGTTGGCACTAGCAGCACCTTATATTTCTTCCAAGGTTAGTATCCGTGCCAGCCTGCTGGTGCTCCGCTTCTTGCCTGCGTGGCCACATCATTCCAGCTGTTGCAGTCTGGGCTCAAGTAAGTCTTACAGCCCAGACTGCCTCCCCAGTGTCCTCCAGACAGCACAGTTGCAGAGGAGATTGACACCTTAGAATTTGTCATTAAGCCTGTGGTTCTACCAGGTGAGAACAGCTAGTCCTTTTCTCCCCTTGGATGGTGGTGGTTTAGTCACTAAGTCATGTCCTACGCTTGTGACCCTGTGGACTATAGCCCGCTGGGCTCTTCGTCCATGAGATTTCCCAGCAAAAATATTGGAGTGGGTTTGCCATTTCCTTCTTTACGGGGTCTTCCCGACCCAGGAATCAAACCTGGGTCTCCTGCATTGCAGGTGGATTCTTTACTGACTGAGCCACCAAGGAAGCTCTCTCACTCGTCAGTCCTGCCAAAGTGGATTTTACCATCAGAAATCCCATCTTAAGACAACGGGGTGGTTTTTTGGACTTCTTGTCCTCTCCCTATCTTTTGTGGAGAGAAAGAAAATCCTGTGTTCCATAAACTAAAATGATGGCATAAAAATTTACATGATATCAATGAGTCTGTGAATAAACTCCTCTTGATATCCATCCTCTAATTTTTGGCGGCTGATTCAACTATCATGTTTTTTGCACTTTCCAAAGCAGACCCCACACTTTGTGGTCAGGAGCGCCTAATCAGATGTGACGAGGGTCACTCACTGCCACCCCCCCTCACTGCCTCTCTTCTTGCTTCTGTTGTGTCCCAGTGAGTAGTGGACATGTGGGAAACAGTCCTGACTGTTTCCACAGTGACCTTAAGCACATTTGTGGTTTATGAAATGGGCTGACCAAGGACTGCCCTTTTGAAAACTCCCATCTACAAAATTTATTTCAAAGAAACTACTAAATCAATTCTTCAGTAGTATGCTGGGGAATTTGCTTCAGTCAGTATTTTTAAAATATACATACAGGAAGAGTTCTGCCTATTTGATCAAATAGATCACTTTGAGTGGGAACGATGGACATCATTTACTCTCAGGTGTATGGATGGCATGTTGTGCAGCCTTCCTGGGGTCTGCTTTGCATCAGGGTGGGCTGTCAAGGCCAGGCCATACCCCATCAGGGCTGCCTTGAGGGCAGCATACAATTGGAGGGGCTCTGGCAAGAAGGGGAAAGCATAAAGGGGCAGGTCCTTCATGACTGGGTTTTCCAGTTGGGCAGACCGGGAGAAACAAGGTTGCTGAGCTCTGGGAAAGCTCCAGAGCCTTGCTGCAGGAGGGTGTGCTTGGAGAGGATCCAGAGGGTTTAGTGAAGGTCAGAAAGCATGAGCCAGAGAGAAGATGAAGTATGGGGGAATCAGAGCCCTGTTCAGCCACATCTAACAGGAGCTTTCTCTTGGATGTGAAGTCAGGGGTTGTTCTTAAAGTCACACCTAACCATCTGGAGAAACAGAGTCCTCTGGGGATCCTCAGTGTAGCATCCTCGGCCTGTTCCTCAGAGATTATGACTCGTTGGTCTGAGAGCTGCTCCTGAAATCTATGTTTACCAGTCCTCCAGGTGAGTCTTAGGACTGGGTGATTTTGGGAAACACTGCAGCTGGACTACGTTTATTTTGTTAGATGGCTGTGTTGGCTGGCTCTCAGGGGTCCCTGTGAGTGATGAACAGTGAATCACTGCATCATGGTAATATTAAATCAATAGATGTGATAATTCCTTTGATGCTTCCCAAAGAGGCCAATTCAATATGTCCCTCAATGAATTTTCCTAGAACTGTTTATCAGCCCACTTGAAATTTGCTAGATGAACTTGGTCTAATTAAAGGCAGAAAAAAATGACTTCTCTGAACTCATTGCCCCTTCATCTTTCAAAATGCCTTTCAGAATATTCATGTCCCTATATCAGCACCTCAGAGTGAACACTGGCTATAAAATGAAACAGCAATCCTAGGCTTTGGACTTACATTATGGACATAAAGCTTCTAAATATGTGTAACCGAAAATGATTTCTGCTATGATAAAAAAGTTAAATAGAATGGAAAATAAATCTCTTAGAGTTCAATACACTGATGGTAGATAACTTATGAGTTGTAGCAGCTTGATCAACAGTGAAGGGTTTCCAGCACACTGGTAAAAAGGAATTTTGTGGCTTAGTACATTGTTTATATCTTAGGAGTAGCTGGCTATAGGTGTCTGAAAGAACTTGAGCAAGCCTTAGCAGAAAGAGGGGTTTGTAATAAGGATATAGGGGTTGGCAGACCGAGAACAAGAGAGCAGCTGGGCCTTAGACAGATAACGCAACTAGGGGACAAATAGGAAGCCAGTCCAGACCTGTGGTTCTTGTGCTCCTTCTTCCTGTTTTTTGTTTGCCCATCTGCTCCTTTCTTATCTGTGTGTGGACTTGTTTCTCTGCACCACCATCCACTTGGTATAAAAATGACTACCCCGATGGTGGCTAAGTTACTATGTCAGCCCTGTTACAGTTCCAGCCTCATGGAGACCTTCCTTGACTTGCTTGTGGTTCTTGCTCCACACTCTCAGGAGAGGAAATCTAATGGGCCTGGCTTGAGTCAGGGTGCCTCCCTGGGCTCATGGTAGATACAGGGATGCCAGAGTCCATATGTCTCTGGAAATACAGGGTGGGAGGTGGAGATGTGATCCCTGAGAAAGGAGGATCCTTGTGAGGTGATCTGCTCACCCCAAAACACAGTTACTGTGATATATATTGCTGAAGATTTCTGTGACTTTTCTTTTCCCAATGGAACTAAATTGTATTTCTCCATTAAGATATCAGCATGGTGGCAGTGTTTTATCACCAAGGTATAGCTTCTCTGTCCTTTTTCATATACTAACAGATTTTGTCATTCCTGCCTTTCTTCATCTGATTGATCCCTATTCATGTTCAAGTTTCAGATTAAATGACTCTTTTTAGGAGAACTCATCAGTCAGTTTTCCTTGCTTTTATATATATCCTTCCCTTCCCTTATCCCTGATGAGATGAAGTATTTTTGGATTGAGGGAGGAAAGGATAAAGTTTGGAAATGTGCATATCCTTGAAAACAAACCCTAGGCTTTGTACTTCCTACCTAATTTATACAAATTTCCATGCTAATAAAAGAGCAAGACAGAGCTGGAACAAATGCACAATTGTTTTTGTTGTCATTTAGTCTCAAAGTTGTGTCTGACTCTTTGCAACCCCTTAGATTATAGCCCACCAGGCTCCTCTGTCCTTGAGATTTCCCAGGCAAGAATACTGAAGAGGGTTGCCATTTCTTTTCCCGGGAATCTTCCTGACCCAGGGATTGAACCCAGATCTCCTGCTTGGCAGGCAAATTCTTTACTGCTGAGCCACCAAGGAAATCCAGCAATTACTATAATATAAAGCAAAATAGAAGTTCCAGAAGAATGGTATAGGAGATAACATAAGGATATGGGATTACTGGAAGTCTCTATGAAGGGGATTTTCCTCGAGACAGACCTTGAAATACAAGTTGACTTTCTGGAGGTTGAAGTGGCAACAGAGAGAGGATCCTAGTTACAGAGGTCAGAATAAATAGAAACATAGATGTATCTGAATTCAAGATGTGCAAAATTCGTTTCACTAGAGGGTAAAGCTGCATTCGGGGAATAATCTAGAAAAGGTCGCTTAGGGTATCCTTCTTTGGGCAGAGTTGAAATAGGACGGAAGGGGGCACAACCTTTGAAAGAATGACATAGTCATAGGATATGACAAAAACTGGTTAGAGCCAACTAGGTCCAAGATGGCAGAATATTCCTCTTCCAGTGGACCCTGAGCCTCATTATCCACTCATTGTGTTGCTTTCACATTAAAATGACACACCCCCTAGCACCATGACTGTTCTGAGGCTGACCTTAAAAGGTCAAAAAGTGGTCAGTGGTCCAATTCCTGGAAACCCCCACCCCTTCCCTGAAATAGTTAGAATAATCCTCCCATTCATTAGCCTATGAAATTACTCAGCCTATAAAATGACTGAGGCTCTGTCTGTGGAGTGTGTTTTTCTCTAAATAAATCCGCTCCTTTCCTATCTTTTTGTCTCTCACTGAATTTTTTCCCCGCAGTGAGACATTAAGAACCTGAACTTCATTGAATCCTGTGACCAGGTGTGTGATCTCATTGAAAAGACTGTGGGCTCAAGTCCCAATCTGAGTTGCACAGAGTAATGAAATTACACTTAATTCCATTGGCAGTAGGGAGCCATTGACAGATTTTGGATAGAAGAAATACATCATTAGAATGTAAGCTCTGTAAGGTCAAAAACCGGCGTGCCCTTTTCTCTGAATTTTTAGCATCTGCCATTGCATCTGATATAAAGAATGTGTGCTTAACAAGTATTCGTGACTCCATGAATGATCAAAACCATTTTTTAGCAACATTGATCTAACAGCACCAGATAGAATGAGTTACAGGGGAAGACTGGAAACTCCAAGAGCAATTTGGAGATGAATTCACTAGTTTGGATGAGAATTGATGAAGACCTCTCAGCTAGAACAGAAAGGATGGAGGCTGCCTGCAAGATACCATAGAGGTAGAATCTGAAGGGCCAGATACACCAGAGGGAGGAGACCTTTTCATTTAAGGACTTGGGTTCCTAAAGCGATTGAGGACCATTGCAAAACCTGAAAATTATTGTTTTATAAGAGAAAAATAGGAAATATTTTATTCACCTGACTTTTTAAATTAAAAGTTGAGAACATTTAACCTAGATCAATCAAGTGATTAAAAAAAAAGAAAAATTTGGCTGTGCTGGGTCTTAGCTTTGACCCATGGGATCTTTTTTTTTTCTTTTGCGGCATGCCATATCTGTTTCCCTGATCAGGAATCGAACTTTGGCCCCTCTGCAATGGGAGTGTAGAATCTTAGCCCCTGGACCACCAGGGAAATCCCAGAAGCAATTTTTAAAAATATATACTTCAAAGTCTGCTTGCCTGTGGCCCTGTGTCTTCAGACAGTGAGCCTCTCCCTCGATGTTCCATGGAGGATGTCAGGCCCGAACTTTATCCTAAAATTCTTTCATCCATGGGCACTCTCTGTATTTTCCCCTTCTTCTCTTGACTGAGGGGGGGGAACAGGAGAAAGGGAAGGAAGGGCTGAGGCAGCACACTGTTCTAAAGAAAAACACACAAAAACTGTCAGTTACAAAAACTTGCTCTATGCAGAAGGAAATTAAGATAAGAGCTGCAACTGGCCTACGGTTTCCTTTCTCCAATAACAACAAAAATGTTTGTGGAAAAAATGAGTTTTTAATGAAGCAGCCACCCTTTTTATAAGGGTATAGATTGTAAATCTCCTGAAGATAACCTTCTGGGACTTACTATGGTACGATGCTTTCAGTCACTGATACCCATGTTTTTCCCCCTCATAAAGTCTTGTTCACATTCATGTGCTGTGATTTATCTTCTTTCTAAGCCACTTGTGTTTAAGAAGGTGGAGGAAAATGACTAAGAGAAGCTGTCATTAAGGATCGTAGGCCCTCTGCTAGGTACTAGTAATGAGAAGTCAGTTCAGTTTTCTTGCACTTGAGGAATTTACAATTCTAGTTGAGGAAACAGAAAAACATACATATATGAAGTAAATAATATTACAAAGCATATGCTAAGTGCCAAATGAGTCTGTTTTCATAGTATCTGCTTCATAAATGGAGCAAAACCACCAGTCAGGTACACCGCACCACTTAAGTGGATTTAATTTATCATTTTCTTCTCCTTAAGGAAAACACTTAAGGATTTCCTACAGATCTCATTGAGAGAGAAAATCATGTTTGACAAATTAAATAGAATACAATTATTAGTAGCTTACAGTTGCTATAAATTGATCTCAGTTGCTTGGTACTTGAATAATGACACAGGTTCTTTGATTTATGCTGTAATTCCAGTGCCAAGTGTTTCCATAGTTACAGCGCCCTTTGCACAGGGTCCCTGAGCTGGTTGTGTTAGATAGTCTCAAATTGCCCATTTTCTCAGATTGCGTATTTGCCGTCTATAGCAATGGAAAGAATTTAGTAGTTGTGCTAGGGATTCACAGTGCTCTTTTTAAAGATTCAAAACAAGGAAGGTAGAGTGATTAAAATATAGCCTTTCCTTTGGAAATGAGTACAATAAGACTTAATTTAAAGACTCACACCTTCAGGGGAAAATTGTGGTTATTCTTCCCTCCAGTAATTCAGAGAAGGCTTCCGCTGCATTTTGTCTTTAGTAGAAAAGTATCTTGAGCTGGCTGAGCTGGCTGTTGTGGCTAAATATTGTATGTGCTGAAACAGAGTTACACATCAGAATGTAAAATCTGGCTGTAATACACATAATTAGAGTTGGTAACATATGTGGGGTGTCTAAAGTGAGAAGTACTCACTAGGTATTTTATTTATGTCATCTCAGTAATTTCACAGGTGAGTCTTTTGAAGCTCTAAGAGAGGAGTTAACTTTCTTATGGCCCTGCAGCTCAGAAGTGCGGTCTAAAGTTGTACCCTGATGTAGCTGACATTGACCAATACCACAGGTTTTTAGATTCCTGGCATCACCATAGTCTGCCTCTGGCTTTAACTCCAGAATCACTGAGTTTCACATGGAGATGGAGACTGGAGGAGGAGTTCCCTAACTCACAAATTTAGTTCAAGTAAATTGAGGGTGCATTGAGTATGTGTGTGTGCAAAACACATTTGTGTGTACACTGCTGAGGGACAGTGTTGGCAGTCTTTGCTGTCTCTTTAGAGGAGGATGGGTGGAAGAGAAAATGTTACTAGGCCCTTAGATCTAATCATCTGCTTTCTCATCTCTCCAGCCTTATAATATGCAGTTCTGTTGTCTTGACTTAGCTGGCTGCATGTACTGTGGGCATCCTCCAAAGAAAGTGTTACTGTTCCTGACCGTCACAATTATTTTCCTCTGCTTGCTCTGACTGTTAAAATCCACCCCAATAAAATGCCACCTGTTAGAAGGTGATCAACTTTTTAAAGGATAAGCAGGAGCATACTTGTTTATCTCCTGGGATCCCTGGTATTGACAAGGAGTGGCAGTTCCACATTGTATATATACTTATAACCCTTGTAATAGCTTTATGTCGGCTTTCTTCATATTTTACTTAGAAGTGTGGACCCACAGAGAAAAATTTCAAAGCCTGTCTGAGATTGTGAAGTAGGTTAGCGCTGAGAGCAAAAATAAATCTGGGAAATATAGGTAGATCTGGAGACCAGGGTCACTGCCTTTCTGTCCTTTGTTGATACATTCTTTCTATCAGCCAGCCAGCTTTTAACTTTCTCTAGAATTCTGAGTTTTTAATGTCAGTATATTAAAAAAAATAGGATTAATATGACAGTTTATCTCCAATATCGTACTGTACAGAATGGAACATCTATTAGCAATTAGTGAACCTATAGGACACATCATTGCTAGCCAAAGCCCATGGTATGTATTAAGGTTCACTGTTGATACTGGACATTCTATAGCTTTGGATAAATGTATAAGGACATATTTCCATCATTGAAGTATCAAACATAGTTGTCTCACTGCCCTAAAAATCCTCTGTGCACCACCTAAAAACCCATGCTTTTAACTATTGCATTAAGTTGTTCTTTATAATGTTTCACTTTGCATATTTCAGAGGAGCTGTCCTGTGTCCTGAGTACTTTTCCCTCTGAATTCATGGTATATGTCGATTACATGTTCTTAATTTTTTTTCATTTATTTTTATTCGTTGGAGGCTAATTACTTTACAATATTGTAGTGGTTTTTGCCATACATTGACATGAATCAGCCATGGATTTACATGTGTTCCCCATCCTGATCCCCCCTCCCCATGTTCTTAAATTTTATCTTAGGTTGTTTTTCGTTAGTATATTATTATTTTCTGTAAATCCTGCTTACTAAGCTTGATTGTAAAACCGGTGGGGTGGGGACTAGCACTTGATCTCTGTCTAACCCTGACTCTGTGTGGCCCTTATGTTGTCAGTGCTGTGAATGATGATTTTGTGCAATGAATGGAAATCCTCTCCAGAGTAGCGCTCTTGGAAGGTCACTGTCCCTCTTGCAATATGATGTTTCTTAAAAGTTATAATTTCTGCTTTTTTAATGACACTGTCATCCTCCCTCACCCCTACCAGTTCTACCTTTTCATTATCTTCATGGAAGTGTTCCCTCAATACGCCAGTCTCCCTTTTAAAAAACTGTGGTAAGAGACATATAAAATTTACCATTGTGATAATTTTTAAATGTGCAATTCAGTGGCATTAAGTACATTTACAATGTTGTGTAACCACCACCACCATCACCACTATGTAGTTCTAGGACATTTTCTTGATCCCAAAAGGAGATCCCTTTTTCATTAAGCTGTCCCTTCCTGTTCTCTCCTACCCAGGCAACCACTAATTTCCTTTCTGTCTCTATGGATTCACCCATCCTGGATATTTCATATAATGGAAACATACAATATGTTGCCTTTGGTGTCTGGTATCTTTCACTTTGCATAATGTTTTTTAAGATTCATCCACTTTGTGGCTTGTATTAGTACATCGTTCCTTTTTATAGCTGAATGATATGCCCCTGTATGAATATACCACATTTGCTTATCCATTCATCTGTTGATAGGCACTTGAATTCTTTCCACATTTTGGCTGTTGTGACTAGAGCTCCTATGAGCATTTGTGTACAGGTATTTGTTTGAACACCTCTTTTTAGTTCATTTGCGTATGTGCCTAGATGTGGAATTGCTGTGTCATATGGTTATTTTATATTTAGTTTATTGAAGAATTTTCAATATCCCTTCTATAATGTTACATATATTGTATAACCCATAATGATATTGCTACTTGTAATTAAATACCTCCCTTTCTTTCCTAGAGCTAATTGGTTAGTGCATGAGTACGTGCTAAGTCACTTCAGTTGTGTCCAACTCCGTGTGACCCTGTGGACTATGGTCCTCCAGGCTCCTCTGTCCATGAGATTCTCCAGGCAAGAATACTGGAGTGGGTTGCCATGCCCTCCTCCAGGGGATCTTAGAAGGTCTTCTTAATCATACCTCTGAAACCCCTTTTCTCAACTTCATTTAAGCCATCAGACTCTTAATGTATCTTACCAAACCAATTGCTGATTATGTGACTTGAGCAAGTTATCCTTGGTGTCTCAGTTTCATTATTGATAAAGCGGGGGAAGAATCTCCATATAGAGGTACAGTAATAATAAAGTGAGATAATATTGATATATGCCATGCTCTTAGCTTTATGTTGTCACGTGAGGACTCAGTGAATGTAGCTGTTGTCAAGAGTCTTCTAACCTGTCTGTCTTCCTCAGGTTTGGTTTTCTCAGATCCACTAGCCATATTGCTGCAAGAATAATTTTCCTAAAATGCAAACTTGACTGTGTTGCCTCCCTACATGTTTTCAGGTTTACTGAGCTATAATTTGACAACTGTTACTTTATGTCCTTTTAAAACTCTCTATGTCTTCCAGACAAAGTCCAGACTCCTCAACTTAATTCGAGACCCTCTTATATGGCTTCCGTCCTTTGTGGACCCTTATATTTTCATGACCAGGTCTACACACCCCCATCCACAGGGCTTCCTTAGCATCAAGTCATTTGTTTACTCTTCTGTTTTTTTTAACTTAATGTTTTATTTTGGTCTCTGAGGAATTCGATTATTTCCTTGAAAACTTGGCTATATATTTAAAATAATCTTTACTGTATTTTATTCTGAGTTTCACTGAGATAGTTTCAAGGAAGCTTTTCAGATTCCCTCTATTGTCATAAATAAAAAGTCCTTTTTATAGTTCTCATCTCATCTCCTATCTCTTCCCTTTGCCTTCATACAGGACTCCTCTGGGCCTGAAACTGGGGTCAATTCATCTTTATATTCCTAGGGTCTGGGACTCAGCTGTTATATAATACGTTTAGTGAATTAATGAGCATTCTCCAGGCTGCAGTGTTTATTTGGAAGACTTGTGAATTTTTAAAAATTCACAACAAACTACTCGCTGTAGTTGTTAAATAATAATCTATATAAATGCCAGCTGCTAAGTGAAGCTTGTTCATATGGGAACATTTCCCAGTGGCCGTATTAGATTTCCAAGGGTAGATGTCTTTGTACTCAGATCACAGGAATTTATGTAGCCTGATCCCTGGGTGTGGTTTACACATGCTGCTTCCCCAGACTGTGTACCGTAGTCACAATATTTCAGCAGAATTATAAATATAATTCCCATGTGAGTGATGGCCTCTGAGTTTTATATTCAGGGAGGTACCCTAAGAGTTGCTGTCAGTTACTCTCTAGAGACATACTAATTAAAATAATGTCTTACATTTCCATAGTTCTTAAAAAAAAAACTCTATTGAGGTATAACACATATACCATACAATTCATGCATTTAAACTGTATGTTCAGTGTCTCAGTAGATCCACTGAGTTGTGCAACCATCCTCCCAATCAGTTTTGGAACGCTTTATGCTCCCCTTGTATTTATTTTTAGTCATTTCCTGGTCTCCTCTTCCCTCAGCCTGGTCACCGTTAATCTACTTCACGTCTGTATGAATTTGCCTGTTGTGGACATTTCATGAAAATGAATTTATACAAAATGTAGTTTGTGTCTGGCTTATTTTACTTAGCATGTTTGAGGGTCATCCATGTTGTACGTGTCAGTTCCTTTTAGAGGCTAAAAAATATTCCATCGTATGAATATTCCACATGGTGTTTATCTGTTCATCCATTGCTGGCTGTTTAAGTTGTTTCTAGTTTTAGTTAATATAAGTAATGCTGCTATGAACATGTGTATACAAGGGGATTTTTTGGTGGATGTATATTTTCATTTCTCTCGTGTATATACTTGGGTCTTATGATACCTCTATGTTTAACCATTTTAGGAGCTGCCAGATTATTTTTTCATGGTTCTTTTAATTTAAGAAAATAATACTTACATCTCCTGGCTTATTTTTATAATATCTTAGATATTTAGAATTGTTCTTCTCTCCGTTTTAGAAATGAGAAAACCGAGGCACAGGAAATTAAACTTGTTTGCCAATGGTTACACAGCTAATAAAGATTGTGTCTTCTAACACCCGTAGTGGCCATTATTCACTGAGCTTCTCAGCTGCCATTTGTATCTAGCTACAGATAGACGGTGGGGGACAGGGAGCTGGATAGCAATGCATTAAAAATATTAAAAAGTGTCAGTCTCATAAGTTATGTGATCTTAGTTATGTTAATAGAAACATCTAAATAGGTGTTTGAAACAAGGGAAGATATAATGCATTTGTCCTTACTACTTAACTATCCCATGGCTAAAGTATTAGTTTCCATCTAGGATGATGTACATTAAGACAGATACTGTCAACCTAGAGTTTGTTCAGCGAAGAACAGCCAATGAAAGGCTTGAACACCATTAAATAGGATTAAAGGTTATATTCTCCAGTGATAGGTCTGGAGAGAAGACTTAGAAGAATGTGGTAGTTTCTTTCATATTAGAATATCTCTTGTGTAGATCCTATAGAAAAGAAGGGTTTAGAGATGGGCTGTCTTGTCCCAGAGGGAAGAAGCAGGAAGTTACAAGGAGATAGATGTGTTCCAATATTTATATCTGAATTCATATCAGAATAATTTTTGACAATTGGAGTTAGTTGCAAATGAATTGGGCCGCCTTGGGAGTTCATATAATTCTCTGTCAATAATAGTATCCAAACAGGAGCAAGACGACTGCTAGTAGGGAATCCTGTTCAAGTGATTCAGCATCCTGTGAGTTGTATTAGATGATTTTTGAGGTTCCTTTCAACCACAAGAAACTGCTATTTTGATGTCTAGAGAAAACAAAGGTGGAGGAAGCTAAATACAGCCTGGAAAACAGTGGGCATGTAAAAGGTAAAGATGGGTGCATGATGATACTCTTGAAATTTGGTAACCAAATCTTTAAACTTCAGAGCAGTGAGGGACCTCATTAATCACTTCACCTATGTCCCCTTATTATATAGATGGGGATACAGATACAGAGTTTATTCACCTTCAGGTCAGTTCAGTTCAGTCACTCAGCTGTGTCCGACTCTTTGCGACCCATGAATCACAGCATGCCAGGCCTCCCTGTCCATCACCAACTCCCGGAGCCTACTCAAACTCATGTCCATCGAGTCGGTGATGTCATCCAGCCATCTCATCCTCTGTCGTCCCCTTCTCCTTCTGCCCCCAATCCCTTCCAGCATCAGGGTCTTTTAAATGAGTCAACTCTTCGCATGAGGTGGCCAAAGTACTGGAGTTTCAGCTTCAGCATCAGTCCTTCCAATGAACACCCAGGACTGATCTCCTTTAGGATGGACTGGTTGGATCTCCTTGCAGTCCAAAGGACTCTCAAGAGTCTTCTCCAACACCATAGTTCAAAAGCATCAATTTTTTGGTGCTCATCATTCTTTACAGTCGAACTCTCACATCCATACATGACCACTGGAAAAACCATAGCCTTGATTAGACAGACCTTTATTGGCAAAGTAATGTTTCTGCTTTTTAATATGCTGTCTAGGTTGGTCATATCTTTCCTTCCAAGGAGTAAGCGTCTTTTAATTTCATGACTGCAATCACCATCTGCAGTGATTTTGGAGCCCAAAAAAATAAAGTCTGACACTGCTTCTACCCAAGGTCAAATGCTCAGTGAGTGGCAGAGTCTGGACTAGGATCCATGTTGTTTTAAAATAAATAAAAGAATTATTCATGTCAACAATTAAAGAAAGCACAAATAACTTACTGGGTAGAAATACCAACGGATCCAAGGATCTGGTCATAACCAGATGTATTATTAATGAAAGCTAGATATGTTCAGGATGTCTTTCTAACCTTTAGAGGGCAAAATCAAAGAGCGTGAATGACAAGCTTTACCACAAAACTCACCCTGGTGCCACTGCCAGAAGATATTGAACTGAATGAACCATTGATCTGACACAGTGTGGCCCTCTAAACTGTGCTCTGTGTCTGTATGTTTCTTTCTGTCTTTGCCTTCATCATTGTTTTTGAACGTCCTGTTATTTTCATAGCTTGGTCCCATGGATCTTGTTTTGTTCTAGGTTCACCTTTATCTGAGTGTCTTAAGTGTTAACACACAGCAGATGCACTGAACAGCAAAGGATTCAAAACTTCTAACACTGATAGCAGTAAAAAAAAAAAAAAACAGTAAAGCATTCAAGAGCAATGAAATAAAAACAGGGGAAAAAAATCCTGCACTCAGTGGAAACCCTGCTAGGAGCTTGCCAGCCGGTTAGGAGGCCTGTGCAGGACCACCGAGGTGGTCAGGTTATGCTCAGATGTGCCAGACTGTGAACAGACGGCAGTTCTGCCTCCCAAATTTAGGCACAGAGCCTGAGGATATTATAACAATTAGTAACCAGGTAAGACTGGCATGAGAAAGGAAATCTAATCTTGATCATTATTTTGAATATTTTAAGAGGAGTTTATCAAATAAGTTTTCTCCCTTGAAATGGATGCTGTTTAGGGTCCTGGGGACATCTTGATTCCCTCCTGCTCTTTTCTGTGGGACTGCATATCTTCATCTTCCCCACAGCATCCTCAAGAGAGTATTAGTTTGCATATTTCTAGTTTTCTTTACTTGAAATACCCTGTGCTACTTACGTATGTCTACTGAGGTCCAAAGGTAAAAAGAAGGGCATTTTGATCTCTCTTTTAAAGAGTATGATGAGGGCTTCCCTGGTGGCTCAGCGGTAAAGATATGCCTGCCAATGGAGGTTTGATCCCTGACCGGGAAAGATCCCACATGCCATGGGGCAGCTAAGCCCATGTACCACAACTACTGAGTCTGTGCTCTGGAGCCCTGGAGCCGCGACTACTGAACCCACGTGCCGCAACTTCAGAAGCCTGTACACCCTGGAGTCCCTGCTTCCTAATGAGAGAAGCCCACCCACCACAACTAGAGAGTAGCCCCTACCTGCGGCAACCAGAGAAAAGCCAGTGCAGCAGTAAAGACCCAGCACGGCCAAAAATTAATAAATTCTAATAATAAATAATAATAATAAAATAAAGCAATGCCTAAAAATGCTTTAAAAAAAAAAAAAAAAAGGAGTATGATCAGAAAGCGTTTGAGAAGCCTGTCATGAATTATGAGTGTTTTCAGTAAATCGTTGACAGAGTATCTTCAGCCACAAAACCCTGAGAAATTTTGTTTCATAATTGCATCACACTCCTTTGGTACCATTTGTTGGAGTCAGAATTCACTGGGGAAAACACTAACTTAATTGCCAAACTTTATCTCGCCTACTTTCAGCACACCTGCAAAGTGCTTATCATAATGGGAATTATGCTTGTTCCAAGGAGAAGCTATCCTTGTGAATTAACCAATTAGCCAGTGTTCCATATCTTATCTTTCATTCTCACGCCTATGAATTTTTTCCCTCCAAGTACCGACACTTGTTTGTGAGCTTGTAAATTGAAATGTATGTATTCCTTTGCTTGACATCTCATCACTGCATAATATGACCTTCAGCTATGCTTTCAGGAAGTGATTATTAATGTCTGGGTAGAAAAATCTGCAGGCTGTATGTGGAAACTGATTTTTTCTTTTTAATTTTTAAAGAAAACTCCCACCTTACAGTGTTTCTTGACATATGAAACAAGATAATCTTTAACAGAAATAAAAGATACTGGAATGAAATTTGTACCAACATGTTTCTGAAAAGTCAACACATTTGACTGTCAGTTACAGAGAAGATTACCAGAGATAAAGCACTGATCCCTCCAGGGAGGAGGACTGGTTGTTACTCGGCAGGACCCAGCATGGGTCAGACTCTGGGGTGAGGGGCGGGTGGGGCGATATCACACCAGAAAAGTCACCCAAGAAGACTTTCAAAACAATGTATTTCTTTGGTTTTGCCATTTCAGACTTATTCGTGATTGGTGGATCGAGTGTATTTGAAGGAGATTTGCTGCAACCCTAAAACTCTGTCTGTGTTCTGATATGAGCTAGTGGAGGAAGGGGGCTCTTGACTTTGTTTTTCAGAGTTAACATGAGCAAGAAAAAATTTGCATTAAACTTTGATCAGTGTTCAGAATGACCAAAATATGAAAATAAATTGTTTTGTTGTCTCCACATTCTTTCCATGAAAGAATTCATGGAAAAAGCAAGTTTCAGAGTAATTTCACAGCCTGTTGCGGTCGTGAAAGATCTTAGGATGTTGGTGGTGATGTTCCGGGTTCACTTTCCCTCCTCATTGTCCTCTGAAGCTGTGTATATTCAGCAGATGGACCAGCCTGTGGCACAGCTGACCCATTAATTTTGACCGTGTTCATTATTAGAAACTTTCATTGGTTGTGCTGCAATTCACAGCAGCCACTAAGATGGCCAAAATAAATGGATTTTTCAACACCTTATAAGCCATTCAGTTATGGCACAAAAACACAGACAGAACTGTCGGTTCAGAATTTTATTTGAGAAGGGACCTAAATCAACTTGAGCAATAATTTTTAAACACATACTAATAATTTTTTTTATTAATCCTCAAGTTCCTAAGCACAGAGAAGGAATCTCAAAGGATCTTAGTAAATGTGAAATAAATTATGTGCTATGCTTAGTCGCTCAGTTGTGTCCAACTCTTTGCGACCCCATGGACTGTAGCCCACTAGGCTCCTCTATCCATGGGGATTCTCCAGGCAAGAATACTGGAGTGGGTTGCCATGCCCTCCTCCAGGGGATCTTCCTAACCCGGGGATCAAAGCCAGGTCTCCTGCATTGCAGGCAGATTCTTTACTGCCTGAGCCACCAGGGAAGCCCGTTACATACATTATAAATAAGGAAATGAGCCGTGGTTCACTTTTGTATGGGAAAGATTATAACTAGTGACTTCTTCGTGTTTATTATTACTGGCTTATTGCTGGATTCCACCTAACAGTCTCTTTGTTTCCTGGAAAGATGATCTCAGATGTCTTAAAGAATCACAATACTGATTTGCTTTTCATTGTGTGGAACAGTGAATTTTGCAGCTACACATACTTCTCCAGGTTCATAGTGGAGGATTTTAAGCAGTCAGTGAAGGCAGAAAATTAAAGGAGAGAAAAATCCAGTGCAAGCTGTTCAAAACCAATCAGTAGGAAATTATGTAAACTTAATTAACTAGGGCATCAAGGGAAGGACTATGGAGTATAATGAAATATTTTTGAAATGAGGCAAAGCAGCCAAACTAAAACAAGGTTAGTTGAAGTGTTTCCAGAAGGAAGGGAGGGAATATCCTCTCTGCAGAAGGATATGCTTGACCTTGTGCCTTATTTTTGTCTGTGAAAACCTGTGCCAGTATTTTCAAGAAGAGATGGACGTACCAGGACAGTCCAGAGCCAAGTGAATCCAAAAAGGGAAGGTTCTGGTTTGTACTTTTTACTGAATGATGTTCATGTAGTAAAATGGATTCTGAAATAAGACATTATGGTCCAGGTGTAAACCTCTGACCTTCCATTTACAAATGGACCAGAATAATTAGCCAGGATTTAGATGAAATCTGTATATTTCAGAGCTAGGTAGACCAGATGGGGAAAGACTGTAGGTTCTATCCATTGCTCAGATGCAGTTAAATTTTAAAAAATATTTATTGAACCCCTTTTCTAGTGATGTGCTAATGCTGCATGGGACAAAGAGCTGAGTAAGGCGTTCATTCCATTGCCCTTTAAGAGTTTCCAGTCTGTTATGGAGGCTGAGACCAGTACACAGTATAACAGACAGAGGTACAAAATGATACTCCAGTGACAGAGGACTCCTACATATTTGTCTTTAGTCCTGACTTCTTTCTTGAGGCCCAGATCTGAAGGGTCCACCGCATTTGGGACTTCTCCCTTCAACTTTTCCTCCAGTTTTTAAAATTATGGTAAAATATGTGCAACTTAAAACTTACCATCTTAACCATTTTCAAGTGTACAGTTTAGTGGTATTAAATACGTTGATACTATTATACAACCATCACCACCATCCATCTCCATTACCTGCTTAAAAATAACTTCCTACACTTTCCTCCCTCCAGCCCTGGCAACTACCATTCTACTTTCTGTCTGTATGAATTTGACTATTCTAAATACCTCATGTAAGTGGAATCGTACAGTGTTTGTCTTTTTGTGACTGGCTTATTTCACTTAGCATAATGTCATCAAGATTCACCCATGTTCATAGCTTGTATCAGAATTTCCTTCGCTGTTAAGACTGAATAATATTCAAGCCAAACTTCAACAGTACGTGAACCGTGAACATCCAGATGTTCAAGCTGGATTTAGAAAAGGCAGAGGAACCAGAGATCCAATTGGCAACATCCGCTGGATCATTGAAAAAGCAAGAAAGTTCCAGGAAAACATCTACTTTTGCTTTATTGACTACGCCAAAGCCTTTGACTGTGTGGATCACAACAGACTGTGGAAAATTCTGAAAGAGATGGGAATACCAGACCACCTGAACTGCCTCCTGAGAAACCTGTATGCAGGTCAAGAAGCAACAGTTAGAACTGGACATGGAACAACAGACTGGTTCCAAATAGAGAAAGGAGTGTGTCAAGGCTGTATATTGTCACCCTGCTTATTTAACTTATATGCAGAGTACATCATGCGAAATACCAGACTGGATGAAGCACAAACTGGAATCAAGATTGCTGGGAGAAATAACCTCAGATATGCAGATGAAACCTCTTTTATGGCAGAAAGTGAAGAAGAACTAAAGAGCCTCTTGATGAAAGTGAAAGAGGAGAGTGAAAAAGTTGGCTTAAAACTCAACATTCAGAAAACTAAGATCATGGCATCCAGTCCCATCCCTTCATGGCAAATAAATGGGGAAACAATGGAAACAGTGAGAGACTTTATTTTTTGGGGCTCCAAAATCACTGAAGATGGTGACTGCAGCCATGAAATTAAAAGACTCTTGCTCTTGGAAGAGAGCTATGACCTTGGAAGAAAAAGCTATGACCAACCTAGACAGCATATTAAAAAGCAGAGACATTGCTTTGCCAACAAATGTCCATCTAGTCAAAGCTGTGGTTTTTCCAGTAGTCATGTATGGATGTGAGAGTTGGACTATAAAGAAAGCTGAGCGCTGAAGAATTGATGCTTTTGAACTGTGGTGTTGGAGAAGACTCTTGAGAGTCCGTTGGACTGCAAGGAGATGCAACCAGTCCATCCTAAAGGAAATCAGTCCTGAATATTCATTGGAAGGACTCATGTTGAAGCTGAAACTCCAATTCTTTGGCTACCTGATGCGAAGAAGTGACTCGTTTGAAAAGACCCTGATGCTGGGAAGGATTGAAGGTGAGAAAAGAAGGAGATGATAGAGGATGAGATGGTTGGATGGCATCACTGATGTGATGGACATGAGCTTGAGTAGGCTCCGGGAGTTGATGATGGACAGGGAAGCCTTGTGTGCTGCAGTCCATGGGGTCGCAAAGAGTTGGACACGACTGAGCAACTGAACTGAATATTCTGCCGTATGTGTATACCATGTTTACTTAGCCATTCATCTGTGGATGCCATTAACTTTTGAGCAGGGAAAGAAATGTAAACTTTGATTTTCTGGTTACATCAGAGGTAGTTAGAAACCTAGAAAAACACACACAAGTGGTTTGTTTCCTCAAAGCTTTTGTTTATTTGAGTAGTAAATATAGAATTTAAAACTTTTGGGAATCCATGGGAAATTATATTTATTAAATATAGATATGGGTTTCCCTGGTGGCTCAAATGGTAGACCCAGGTTCGATTCCTGGGTTGGGAAGATCCCCTGGAGTACGGATGTGAGAGTTTTACCGTAAATGAGGCTAAGCACCAAAGAATTGATACTTCAAATTGTGGTACTGGAGAGCACTCTTGAGACTCCCTTGAACAGCCAGGAGACCAAACCAGTCAATCCTAAAGGAAATCAACCCTATTGAATATTCATTGGAAAGACTGATGTTGAAGCTACTTTGGCCACCTGATGCAAAGAGCCAACTCATTGGAAAAGACCCAGATGCTGGGAAAGATTGAGGGCAGGAAAAGAAGGGGTCAACAGAGGATGAGATGGTTGGACGGCATCATGGACTCAATGGACGTGAGTCTGAGCAAACTCCAGGAGATAATGGCTTCCCTAATAGCTCAGATGGTAAGGCATACGCCTGCAATGCAGGAGACCTGGGTTTTTTCCCGGGGTCTGGAAGATCCCCTGAAGAAGTAAATGGCAACTTACTCTAGTATTCTTGCCTGGGAATTCCACGGACAGAGGAACCTGGTGGGCTACAGTTCATGGGACTCACAAAGAGTCAGACATGACTGAGTGACTAACACACACCAGAAAATAATGAAGGACAGGGAAGCATGGCGTGCTGCAGTTCATGGGGTCGCAAGGAGTTGGACACAACTTAGTGACTAAAAACATCAACAAATATACATACACAATCTCCTATACACTCAAATCCTTTATGAAAAGGACAGACTCTCTAAAATCCTGTCAAGTTTTGAAAGATAAACAGTGCGTATATGAACTCTTAATTTAAAAGTTAGGTTTGGAAATACATACAAAATTTTATAAATAAAAGATTTACAAAATTTTATTTACTTGTGATCTCAGAGACATACTATTATAGATTGAATGTTTGTGTCCTCCCCAAATTCTTATGTTGAAACCAAATCCCCAGTGTGATAGTTTGGGGCCTTTGGGAGGTGATTAAGTCATGAGAGTGAAGTCTTCATGAATGGGATTAGTGCCTTTATAAATGATAGCCCTGGGAGCTCCCTTTCCCCTTCTGCCGTGTGAGGACACAGAAGACAGTAGTCTGTGAACCAGAAATTAGGCCCTCACCAGAAACCAGATCTGCTGGCATCTTGATCTTGGAATACCTAGCCTCCAAAACTATGAGAAATAAATTTGTTTTGTTTACAAGCTACTCAGTTAGTGGTATCTTGTTACAGCAGCCCAAAGATACTAAGACACATGCTTTACATTTTTTTTAAACTGTGGTAAAACATACATGCCATTTTAATCACTTTTAGGGGTGTAGCTAAGTTCCACTAAGTACATTCACATTGTTATGACAACATCACCACTATCCATCTTCAGAACTTTTTCACCTTCCCAAACTGAAACTCTGTACCTGTTAAATAATAATTTTCCATTCTGTCTTCTGTCTCTCTGAATTTGATTCCTCTAAGTACCCCATTTATGTAAAATCATATTTTTTCTTTTGTGATTGGCTTATTTCACTTAGCATAATGTCTTAAAGTTTCTTCTGTGTTGCAGCATGTGTCAGAATGATATTCCTAAATACCACATTTTGTTTACCCATTCATCTGTTTATGGACATTTGGTCTGCTTCCACCTTTTGGCTATTTTGAATAATGAGTATACAAATATCTGTTCAAGTCCCTGGTTTTTCAGTTCCTTTGGGTATATATCTAGAAATAGAACTGCTGGATCATATGGTAATGCTATGTTTAATTTGTTTAGGAAATAACCATATTTTTTTCAGAGTGACTGCCCATCTTGCATTCCCATGACCAATGAAAAGGGCTCTAATTTCTCCATGTTCTTGCCACCACTTTTTATTTCCTGATTTTTGAATAATAGTCATTCTAATAGGTGTGAGGTGATATCTCATTGTGGTTTTTTAAAATATAACCTATGTATTTTTGGTTGCAATGAGTCTTTGTTGCTGTGCATGGGCTTTCTCTAGTTGCAGCGAGTAAGGGCTTACTTCATTGTGCAGGGCTGGCTTCTCATTGCAGAGCGCAGACTTGAGGTGCACGGGCTTCAATAGCTGTAGCATGTGGGCTCAGTAGCTGTGGCTTATGGGCTTAGTTGCTCTGTGGCATGTGGAATCTTCCCAGACCAGGTATGAACCTGTGTCCCTTGCACTGGCAGGCAGATTCTTGTCCACTGTACCACCAGGGAAGTCATCTCATTGTGGTTTTGATTTGCATTTCCCAAGTGATAAGTGTTTCTGGGTGTCTCTTCATGTTCTTATGAGCCATCTTTTTTTTTTTTTTTTTGCGGGGGGTTGGGGGAGAAATGTCTGTTCAAGTCTTGTTCCCATTTTTAAATTGGATTATTTTTTGTTGTTGAGTTCTTTATATATTCTGGATATTAATCCTTTCTCAGATATGACTTGCAAATATTTTCTCCCATTTTGTGGGTTACCTTTTCAATCCATTTATAGTGTTTTTTTGATGCACAAAAGTTTTTAATTTTGATGAAGTCAAATTTATCCATTTTTGCTTTCGTTGACTGAACTTTTGGTTGTCCTATCCAAGAAATTATTGCCAGATCCAGTCATAAGCTTTTCCCCTATGTTTTTTTCTAAGACTGTTATAGTTTTAGCTCTTATACTTAGGTCTTTGATCTATTTTGAATTGTCCTTTGTGTATGGTGTAAGATAAGGGTCCAGTGTCATTCTTTTACCCACAAATGTCTCAACATCATTTGTTTAAGAGACTTTCCATTTCCCAGTGAACAGTTTTGGCACTTTTGTTGTAAATTGTTTTACCATATATGGGAGGGTTCATTTTTGGGCTCTCTATTCTGTTCCATTGATCTGTTCCTTATGCAAGTACCACACTGTTTTGATCTTGTACTGTAGCTATCAGTTCAGTTCAGTCGCTCAGTCATGTCCAATTCTTTGAGACCCCATGGACTGCAGCACGCCAGGCCTTCCTGTCCATTGCCAACTCCCGGAGTTTACCCCAACTCATGTCCATTGAGTCAGTGATGCCATCCAACCATCTCATCCTCTGTCATCCCCTTCTCCCACTTTCAATCTTTCCCAGCAACAGAATCTTTTCAAGTGAGTCACCTCTTTGCATCAGGTGGCCAAAATATTGGAGTTTCAGCTTCAGTATCAGTCCTTCCAATGAATATTCAGGACTGATTTCCTTTAGGATGGACTGGTTGGATCTTCTTGCAGTTCAAGGGACTCTCAAGAGTCTTCTCCAACACCACAGTTCAAAAGCATCAATTCTTCGGTGCTCAGCTATCTTTATAGTCCAACTCTCACATCTATACATGACTACTGGAAAAACCATAGCTTTGACTAGATGGGCCTTTGTTGGAAAAATAATGTCTCTGCTTTTTGATATACTGTCTAGGTTGGTCATAACTTTTCTTCCAAGGAGCAAGTGTTATTTCATGGCTGCCATTACCATCTGCAGTGATTTTGGAGCCCAAAAAAATAAAGTCTCTCACTGTTTCCATTGTTTCACCATCCATTTGCCGTGAAGTGATGGGACTAGATGCCATGATCTTAGTTTTCTGAATGTTGAGTTTTAAGCCAACTTTTTCAGTCTTCTCTTTCACTTTCATCAAGAGGTTCTTTAGTTCTTCTTCACTTTCTGCCATAAGGGTGGTGTCATCTGCCTATCTGAGGTTATTGATATTTCTCCCAGAGATCTTGATTCCAGCTTGTGCTTCATCCAGCCCAGCGTTTCTCATAATGTGCTCTGCATAGAAGTTAAATAAGCAGGGTGACAATATACAGCCTTGATGTACTCCTTTCCCTATTTGAAACCAGTCTGTTGTTCCATGTCCAGTTCTAACTGTTACTTCCTGACCTGCATGTAGCATGTAGTTACATGTGTGTGCTAAGTCATGTCCGATTCTTTGCAACCTTATGGACTGTTGCTTGTCAGGCTCCTCTGTCCATGGGATTTTCCAGGCAAGAATACTGGAGTAGGTTGCCATGCCCTTCTCTAGGGGCTCTTTCTGACCCAGGGATTGAACCCACATCTCCTGTGTCTCCTGCATTGGCAGGCAGGTTCTTTACCACTAGCACCACCCATAGTAAGTTTTAAAATTTGGACATGTGGAGTCTTCAACTTTATTCTTCTTTTTCAAGATTGTTTTAGCTATTCCAGTTCCCTTGAGCTTCTGTATGAATTTTAAGACAGTGACATGCTTACTTATGGTCTTTGAAATATTTTATAGAAAGTCTTTGACATTTTTATATAAATTTCCTTTTGAGGTAATCTTCTCCTGCTTATCTGAGTTTAGAGTATGCAAGGTCTGATGATTTAAGCCAATATAGGGCTGTATGGTTTTCTTTAAGCCCTTAGAAGAAAGGGGTTATATAGGATTTGGAAAATATATTTCCTTTCTAGAGAAAAACACATTAAAGAATGTGTTTAGTGACTTAAAAAAAAAAAAACCAAACAACTCTAGTTGGAAAATACTTAGCATTTACCCTGAGAGGAAACTTTATATCTGTTCCCCTCCCTCCACCCTCTGTTTTCTCAATAATCTTATTTTTTACTTTGCAAATGGATAAGATTGGGAGATTTGTCTGTAACAGTCTATATAACACATGTGTGTAATATGCAAGCTATGAAAAATTACCTAAATCTTTAGGGGCTGCCTTTTGTTGTTTAAGGATACATAAATCATGATAACTTTTAGATAAGTTCCTCTCATATTCATAGCCTTCATGAAGGCTACATCGTTATTTTCTGAAGCAGGTGTTTGTTAATTGTTTTTCAATGAAATTTAAAAAAGAATTCACATCTATTTTATCCTGTCCAATAATAGGCAGTGTTTGAAAGAACTTTTCAGACTTGAAGTTGCTCAGTATGTCTAGTTTTCTGTCTTCCCTATTCAAAGGAAAAGTACTTATTAAATTTGTTAATGATCATGTTTTTGAGTATTCCGGACTCTGTTTAATCACTTTGGTAAAAAGTGAGAAGTTTATATTTTCCTGTCAGTTTATTTAATTATCAAATTTCTTTTGGCTTTGGACTCCAGCATGCTGCAAATCTTTTTAAATTTTGCTGTTACTTATCTTATCACTTATGATCATTTTTTTTTTCTCTTAAAAAAATGGAACGCTTCACGAATTTGCGTATCATCCTTGCGCAGGGGCCATGCTAATCTTCTCTGTATCGTTCCAATTTTAGTATATGTGCTGCCGAAGCGAGCACTTACGATCATTTTTTGATCATAATTTGTGTAAGAAGTTCTTTGAATCCTCTTCAGCAGGTAGAGTAAGACCAGCTCTATCCTGGGGAAATCTGGAGTATCTCTACCCTTTTTACTGGTATCTCCTCTACCATTCAGGTCATGGTGTCCTCTTTTTGGAATAAGCCTGACCATCCACATATCTCACTCACAATTAGAGGTTGTGGAGATCTTGCCAGTTTTCAAAATCCTGTGGAATTTACTTTGCTCATTAAAGGTGGTAACCACATCAATTTTACCTGATTAGTTTCCAGTAAGTTGAAAATGTTGTAGGTATTTTAATAGGTACTGTGTAACTTGTATATTTAAGACAGTTTGTTATCTGTAAGTCCAATTTGACCACTTGAATTTTTTCAATTATAATGAGTTATTGCAGAGTAACTGGTCTCACTGCATGGTTGATCTAATTTGGCTACAGGAGCAGTGGGAAAAAGACAAAAATTAATGGGAAATGATTTATTTTACCATGCTATAAAGCTATGATCTGGATACAAGAAATGTAAAATACTTTTTTAAATGAAAAGACACATATTTAAATACATGTGTGTACTTAAGGTTTTTTAAAAAAATATTTAAAAATATTCAGTGAAAGATCAATGTGTAGATTTTTAAAGGTGTGACTATCCCCATCAAAATATGTGAAGTGGTCCATAAAATGTATGTTTTAGATGTCTAGGATGGTTCACCCATGTAAAAATGTGGTCTTTCCCCCAGTTCAGAGGCCTTAAAGACCCGCAGAGTGCACACTGACTGGGCTGACACTGCTTGAGGTTTGGTCCAATCTTCTGGATCTAAGACATTTTCCAATTTTAGCAAAACCCAAATGAACTGTGGTTTGTGTCACTGAAATTTCCTTTATCGTCATTGTCAATAATTACTGTTTATTCACCATCATTAATGTGTAATACAAGAGAACTAAGTGCATACAGACTGTACTTTAGAGATTCCTGGACCACTCGTCTGAGTTGCTTGGTGAATTTAGATAGCTAGTTTCATTATTATCATGGGTTTACAAAATTGTCAGCTACCAAAATTTAGCCTATAAAAGGATTCTTTGTCCTTTTTAAAAAATTTTTTAAACTGCTTTACAGTTTCTGCCATCCATCAACATGAATCAGCCATAAGCGTACATATGCCCCCTCCCTCTTGAACTTCCCCCCAGCCTCCCACCCCATCCCATCTTTCTAGGTTGTCACAGAGTTTGAGTTCCCAGAGTCATATAGCAAATTCCCACTGGCTATATATGGTGTTGGAGAAGACTCTTGAGAGTCCCTTGGCATGTAAGGAGATCCAACCAGTCCATCCTAAAGGAGATCAGTCCTGGGTCCTCATTGGAAGGACTGATGCTGAAGCTGAAACTTCAGTACTTTGGCCACCTCATGCGAAGAGTTGACTCACTGGAAAAGACCCTGATGCTGGAAGGGATTGGGGGCAGGAGGAGAAGGGGACAACAGAGAATGAGATGGCTGGATGGCATCACCGACTCAATGGGCATGAGTTTGAGTAAACTCCGGGAGGTGGTGATAGACAGGGAGGCCTGGCGTGCTGCAATTCATGGGGTCACAAAGAGTCGGACACGACTGAGCGACTGAACTGAACTGATATATAGTAGTGTGTATGTTCCCATGTTACTCTCTCCATTAGTCCCACCCTCTCCTTCCCCACCTCCCCATGTCCATAAGTCTGTTATCTATGTCTGTGTTTCCATTGCTGCCCTGCAGATATGTTCATCAGTACCATCTTTCTTGATTCCATAGTCATTAATGTACAATCCTTGTCCTTTCAGCACAGAGAATTCCAGAAACTCTTTATTTTCTATTTTTCTCTTTCCAGTTGAGACTGAATGTGATAGTGCTTTTTGGAAAACTTGCTTCCAGGAAAGTTAACTCAGAGATGTGGTGTCCCTTAGTGATTAACGGTAGTCAAGGATATAACTTTGGAGTTAGACCTGTGTTCAGGTCCCACCTTTGCCATTACTAGAGTTTCAAAATGGGAATAATTATAATCTCATAAAATTTTGGTGAGAATTAAATGAGATAATTACTGAAAAGTGCTTATTTATTCAATCTGGCACAAAATAAGTACTCAATTAAATATGACTTTTGTTACTATTGTGATTCATTGTTTCTTCTACATATAAAAGCAGTATGTCTTCTTTTGGAAATCTGGGAAATCAAGATGAAACTTTAAATTACACATATCATACCATGACAGTAATAGTGATAAAATTATTAGTGTATTGCATTGTAGCCTTTTCTTTATATATATGTATATATAATTTGGGGTATGTGTATGTACACAAATGTAAGTCTGGCAGATAGTAACTGTTCAGTAAGGAGTTTTTGAATGCATTCAATATGGTAGAATATATCCTTAAAAAATTGTTGCATAATATTTTCTCATAGCTGTACCACATTTTATTTATCCAACTCCCTATCCCTATAAAAAATAGAAAGATTTTTCTATTACAATAATCCTTCAGGTAAACATTTGTATTTATAAATCTTTATATATGTATCTAATCATTTCTTTAAATGTGCCTATGTAGAATTACTGCGTCAGCAGTTATGAGCTTTATAAAGTTTTGGAACATATAGCCAAAATGCCCAATATAAAAGTTGTCCCAAGAACAGTGTTGGCTTTCTAAACTTTGCCAATCCAATATGTCAAAATGATCTTCTGCTATTTATTTTTACAATTTCTTATAGTTATGATTCATATTTTTGCTGTATCACAATTGAACATTTTTCTTCTATATTTAAGAATATTTTAAAGAAATTCCCAAATACAAAAAACCTCGAAAAGCCAAAGCAATCTTGAGAAAGAAGAATGGAACTGGAGGAATCAACATGCCTGACTTCATGCTCTACTACAAAGCCACAGTCATCAAGACAGTATGGTACTGGCACAAAGACAGAAATATAGATCAATGGAACAGAATAGAAAGCCCAGAGATAAATCCACGTACCTATGGACACCTTATCTTTGACAAAGGAGGCAAGAATATACAATGGAAAAAAGACAACCTCTTTAACAAGTGGTGCTGGGAAAACTGGTCAACCACTTGTAAAAGAATGAAACTAGAACACTTTCTAACACCATACAGAAAAATAAACTCAAAATGGATTAAAGATCTAAATGTAAGACCAGAAACTATAAAACTCCTAGAGGAGAACATAGGCAAAACACTCTCCGACATAAATCACAGCAGATCCTCTATGACCCACCTCCCAGAATATTGGAAATAAAAGCAAAAATAAACAAATGGGACCTAATGAAACTTAAAAGCTTTTGCACTACAAAGGAAACTATAAGTAAGGTGAAAAGACAGCCCTCAGATTGGGAGAAAATAATAGCAAATGAAGAAACAGACAAAGGTTAATCTCAAAAATATACAAGCAACTCCTGCAGCTCAATTCCAGAAAAATAAATGACCCAATCAAAAAATGGGCCAAAGAACTAAACAGACATTTCTCCAAAGAAGACATACAGATGGCTAACAAACACATGAAAAGATGCTCAACATCACTCATTATCAGAGAAATGCAAATCAAAACCACAATGAGGTACCATTACACGCCAGTCAGGATGGCTGCTATCCAAAAGTCTACAAGCAATAAATGCTGGAAAGGGTATGGAGAGAAAGGAACCCTCTTACACTGTTGGTGGGAATGCAAACTAGTACAGCCACTATGGAGAATAGTGTGGAGATTTCTTAAAAAACTGGAAATAGAACTGCCATATGACCCAGCAATCCCACTCCTGGGCAATACACACTGAGGAAACCGGAATAGAAAGAGACACGTGTACCCCAATGTTCATCACAGCACTGTTTATAATAACCAGGACATTGGAAGCAACCTAAGATGCCATCAGCAGATGAATGGATAAGGAAGCTGTGGTACATATACACCATGGAATATTACTCAGCCGTTAAAAAGAATTCATTTGAACCAGTCCTAATGAGATGGATGAAGCTGGAGCCCATTATACAGAGTGAAGTAAGCCAGAAAGATAAAGAACATTACAGCATACTAACACATATATATGGAATTTAGAAAGATCATTTGAGTATTTTTCACTATGTTTTTCATTATAAGTTTCAAAAAGCATATTGGATCAAAACTCAAATTAAGAGGGGAAATGTGTTCTTTTATGATGCTTAAACTCTGTATTTGGAAATAGAGGATTAAGAAACTTCGATCCTTTAATATATGTAATAAACTCTAACCATTCAAGGGTTGAGCAGTGTCTTGTTAGAAGCAATTTATTTTCCATTAAAATGGATACCACTTAGAATTTGCAGTTTGAGGTCTACTTGGCTAAGACTACATTTCCACCCAATACTTTAAAATTGTTGTTCTCCAAGCCAGGGAAATAATGTTTTCTGGGCCTACATATGATGGCTCTATACCAAACCATCAATATCTAATAACCTTCCAAGGCCTGTGTGGTTTTTCAGAGATTTATTATGTAGAAGGGAGAAGCAAGCAGGTTCTGTTTTATACTATTTAGGACCTAAGAATCACCCTCTTCCCTCAGGATTCACTTGTACTGAGGCCTAGGCACAGAAAAGCTGGCTGGTCGTCACCCTGAACTGCCTTAGTCCTTGCTTTAGTTCAGACTGGAGCCTCATGAGGGACCCCTCAGTGCTCCATTTCTTTGTGTTTGAGGTATAAGTTCTAGATTTCTGAAATGTACACCTAGGAATGCCTAGTGAGTGTGTTAAAGCTGACATCATTATAAAAAGTGGGCAGGAGATGTGCATTTTGTGAGAAAGTTGAAATTTTCGTGTATCCTAACTACAGTTAAGGGGGAAATCATAAATTAAAATACCACCCCACCAACAACCAACTTCCCCATTAACAGATAAATAGACTTTGCATACGGCAGTTGGAAGGCACCTAATCGATTATCTCCTTTATTGGATTGTGACCATGGACGTCTCAATGTTAACCCTGTAATACTAAGGCCTAGAGGAAAACCTGGCTCAGGTAAATATACAGTGAATATTAGCTGAAAGAATAATTCAGTGACCTAGCTCTGTGATTTGCATTTTTTTCCTTTGCCAAAGATCTTTTAAATTAATTTTGTTTCCCGTGGCCTCCGAAATTTAAAAGATATCCTGCCCTGCCTTGATCAAGTAATAATTGATTTGTTTTCTTATTTTATTGACTGAAACCAACCAGGATTTCTAGTCTACATGAGAAAATCATGGTTAGTTAAGACTGTAGTTCCAACTCAGAAAAAAAGAAATTTGACATTTTATTTAGATGATGTAGCAAATAAACTTTTTGAAATAAAAATATTTTACAGCCCAATATTACTTTTTGGAAGTCTCCTATGAGTGTGAGCATCTAGACTAAAAATTAATGATTTAGTCTAACCTACATATCTTATAAACTTGTTAAAGTGTAAGGAATTAGGGTGAAATGATTTATTGGCAAAGTCAGACTAATTGATTCCCATTTCCCAGTGTGAAGCGTCTGGTGGGTATATAGGCTAGGGCTTAGAGAAGATATTCTGGAATGAAGGCTTAAGCTACTGGCTCTCTTTTATGAATACTGTTTGGATTGTGCTGATTAGAATAGGTTACAAGTAAAATCCCATTTTAACACATGCTTTATTATCTCATACTTAGTTGCATATAATGTAATTGCATATCCCCATGATCTAGCTCATAGTTCATACTAATGTTTCGTTGATAATGAATCCAAAATTCTACAAGGTAAAAATAATTCATTTGAATAGGTGTCATAGAGGACCCATTTTGTCTGAGAAGGATGCAGGAACACCCCCTTATGGCCCCAGGAGAGGGACTTGCTTGAGGGAACATATCATCAACTTAAGATCAGGCTGTGGCCCCAGCACAGATTGACTCGAGAACCAACGGCATTGGCCTTTGTATAAAGCTGACAGAGAAAACCGGGGGTGAAACTATACAGTGAAGCAACATCAAGGGTTTGAAGTGGGTCAGGATTCTAGTGTCTGTGATGTTTTGCATTTTTACTGTTACATATTCACATGTCAGCATATTAATAGATGGTCAGTAAAACTTGAATATCAAAAATGTTAATCACAAGTCCCTATTTGTGCAGAGAATAGAGAGGAAATCATACAATGGGGAGAGAAATACCAAAATTTACCTGAGAGATGAAATTTTTACAATTTTCATGTTTTAAAATGTTACTGAACTATAATTTATAGACAGTAAAAAGCATAGGTTATTACTTTTTTTTTGCTAGGAAAAATTTGGGACAATGTTATCTTTGAAAGAGACAGTATCTAACATCCAGAATCATAATCCAATTAGTGAAATGAACCTCTTCCAACCTGAGCATCGTCATTTGGATGTTAGTATGGAAAAAAGAAATACAACACGGCAAATTCTGGAGTCCTACAAAAGCAAACACGAGAGCTTCTCACTGAAAGCTTTTATAATGGACATTAGCAGTCACCAATTCTAAGCTTTTTAGATCTGGTTAAATTGCCTATGACAGCAAGTTTCCATGATAATTTTTACCTTTCTCACCTCTGAAGGACAAGATGGTCTAGCTTGTTTCAAATTCCTATATTTAATTAACAAAGGAAAGTCTTGCAGGCAGTGTTGTGACAAGTAGCAGGAAGGTGCAAACATTTGCAAGATGGGGTGGGCTGAGCTCCTTTTCCACCAGGCAGTTCCCACACACTGCGAGGCATGCCCTGCTCTTTGCTCTCTGACTGTTTTATGTCACACACAGAACTGCTAGGTTTTAGAATCATTAAAAGAGGACTGATGAAGTTAATAAGTCCGAAACATGTTCTCTGACTATTTGTACAGTCAACTCTTAAGAAATATCTTGAAGTTAAAAAGAAAATCCAGCATTAATAGTAAAGGCGCAGTTTTTGCATATAAGCACTTGTGTGTGTGGAGAAGGCAATGGCAACCCACTCCAGTACTCTTTCCTGGAAAATCCCATGGACGGAGGAGCCTGGTAGGCTGCAGTCCATGGGGTTGCAAAGAGTCGGACATGACTGAGTGACTTCACTTTCACTTTTCACTTTCATGCACTGGAGAAGGACATGGCAACCCACTCCAGTGTTCTTGCCTGGAGATTCCCAGGGCCGGGGGAGACTGGTGGGCTGCCGTCTATGGGGCTGCACAGAGTCAGACACGACTGAAGCATCTTAGCAGCCCCAACTTGTGTGTGTACTGGAATATTAAAAGATTTTTTAAATGTTTTTTCTGATTATTAAGAACACGATTAGTATACCTTCATTAAGACAATGCATGACACAGATTCAAATAAAACTTGATGGGCTGAAATGATGGAGCAAAGCTTAAAGAGATGCTTCAAGACATGCTTAAGCAGAAATAAATATAAAATCCTGAACTTAGGTTCCAAAAATCAACTCTGGGTATACAAGATGGAGACAATAGCATTTTATGGCCAACCCCCCCACCCCCGCCCCAGCCAAGAGATTTTAGCTAATTATAATAAGATCATTGTAAAGCAAAGTAGTAAGACATTAGCCCCAAATGCTTATATTAAGTTGCATCAAATAGGGAGGAGAGAGTTTTATAGTACCTTGAGTGTTATTGTCAGAACATTAGTTTTGTGTTCCATTCTGGGGGTTACATTTTAAGAAGGGTGTTGACCAACTGAGGCAGACTGGAAGGATGGTGGCAAGGTAATGAGGGGACTAAAAAGTGCCTGAGAGACTGAATCAGAATAACTGGGCAAAAGCATGAGTAAAATCATGGTTCTTGCCTCTGGGGGGAAAAAACCCTAGAGATTATTTAATCTGGGACTCTTACTTTTGACATGAGGAAACTATCCTGGATCACGGGGACAAGACAGGAGCAGACTGGTTTCCAAAAGTGCTACATGATGAGAGAGCAGGTGCCCGGCACATGACCTGCTGTGTGGAAGGGGGCCCATGTCTTTCCTAGCTTGAAAAGTCAGAAGCAAGACCAATATTTGGAAGTTGGAGGAAAGATTTGAAATAAAAATAGAAGCAACAACTTCTTAGTGATTGCACCTGCCTAAAATTGAAATAGACTGCCTTGAAAAGCAGTGAGCTGCCCATCACTAGATGTGTTCAAGCAAAGGCTGGGAATGTAGAGGTGATTCCTTCTGTGCAGGAAGGGTTGGGTTCTACTAGTTCGTTATTGCAGCAACTTTTAATTGCAAATAAGAACTAACATTTATTGAGTACTTATGGAGTGCTGTGCTGAAGTAGCGTATATGTATTACCTCTTTGATTCTTAAAATACATGAGGAGGCCGAGACCCAGAGGACCACTTGTTTTTTTTGCCTGTGGTCATGTGTTAGTACCTGGTGAGGTGGGATTCAAATCCAGGGCGATCTGCCTCCAGAGGCAGTTTTGCTAATTTCTGTGCCGCCGCTGACCCTTAACTGCAGTTCTCTGACTCACATAAATATGTATTAGATCCATTTAGGTCCTTTCTTTCATGACTTAAAACATTTCTGAGCAGAAGGAGTCTCTCAGTAAGAGAGCCGAGCTTGCATTTGGGGGTCTGGTTTCTTGTGGGATTTAGGTGTCATGAATGTGCCTTGCAAGCCTGTGTGCATTCATGGTCCTTGATAATAAATCCTCTGGAAATAGACAGCCATATGCAATTTCTGAGCCATTTCAGGAATGGTCAACATGATATTAAACTACCTGTTTATCGTTAAGAGAACCCTTGTTCCAGAATCTACTCACTTTATATATGTATTTTAAAATTTCTCCTTGGTAGGTGTTCCATGAAAATTGTATGTAAATTTTGATCCACCTGCAGCCCAAACTGAACTATTTTTTAATTGAACTTTTTATTTTGACACAGTTGTAGATTCACATGCAGTTTTAAAAAAATAATAAGAGATATCCAATGTACTCTACCCAGTTTACCCACAGTAGTAGCTTGCAAACCTATTGCACAGTATCACAAGGAGGGTATTGACATGGATATAGTCAAGATAGAGAACGTTTCCATTACCTTAGGGATCCCTCTTATTGTACTTTGCTCTCTTTCACCCTCCTATCCCTTGCTCTGACAACCACTAATCTATTCTTCACTTCTATACTTCTTGTTATTTTAAGAATCTCATATAAGTGAAATCATACCATATATAACATTTTGGGGTTGTTTCTCTTCACTCAGCATAAATTCCTTGGAGATTCGTCCAGGTTGGTGCAGGGTAACAGTAGTTTTCTTTTTATTGCCCAGAAATATCCATGGTATAACTCAGGTTGTTTAACCGTTACCTGTTAAAGGACATCTGGGTTGTTTCCAGTTTTCGATTACTGAATAAGGCTGTTATAAACATTTGAGTAAACTTTTTTTTTTTAATTTCTCTGAGATAAATGTCTGTGAGTGCAATTGCTCGGTTATATGATAGGTTGGTATTTTGTTTTATAAGAAACTGCCCAACTGTTTATTACAGTGACTGTACCATTTTATAATCCTATCAACCAAGTATAAATAGCCCCGTTCTTTGCATCCTCGCCAGCATTTGGTGTTGTCATTATTATTTATTTTATTCTAAGAGACGTATAGTGATAGCTCATTGTGGTTTTAATTTACATTTCCCTCGTGGCTAATGACGGTGAAAATCCTTTCATATGCTTATTTGCCACATGTATATTCTCTTCAGTGAAATGCCTGTTCTTCCCCCTCCTCCATTTCCTGATTGGATTGTTTGCATTTTTACAGTTTGGTTTGAAAGACCCCGAGTTTCTATAGAGATTTCCATGTCAACAAAGTGCTCTTCATTCCTTCTGTCATACCTGCCTTGCCAATTCCCTGCTCAGGCTAACTCCCGTAGTCTGACTTGTGTGACTTTTTAGAGCCTAGAAAAGTCACGATTCCATTCTGAAGAGATGTAGAACAAAATACAGGTCGTCTGAATTGACAGCTTCCTAACAATCTTTTTTCTTAGACACAAGTCACATGTCATAAAATTCACTTGTTTAAATTGTACAAATCATTGATTTCTAGTATATCCCCAAAGTTGTACAAACATTATGCTGTGTAATTCCAGAATATTTTCATCACTACAAGAAAGAAACCTTGTTCCTATTACAGTCGCTCTGAATTCCCCTATTCTCCCATCCCTCCAGTTCCTGGAAACCACTAATCTTACTATCTGTCCCTGTGGATTTACCTATTCCGAACATTTAATGTAAATCAGTCATACAGTATGTGCCCTTTGTGTCTAGCCTCTCTCAATTAACATAATGTTTTCAAGGTTCATCCATGTTGTACCTGATATCAGTATGTCATTCCTTTTTATGACGGAATAATACTCTGTTATATGGCTATCCCACATTTTGTTTAGCCATTAGTCAGTATTTCTACTCTTTGTCTATTATGAAGAATGCTGCTATGGATATTGTGTATAAATTTTTGTGTGGATATACATTTTCACTTTTGAGATATACCTAGGAATGAAATTGCTATGTCATATGGTAATTCTTATGTTTAACTGTTTGAGAAAATGCCAAACTTTCTCAGAGTGGCTGCACCATTTGACATTTCCACCAGCAGTATATTTCTCTTCACCTTCACCAATACTTGTTATTTTTATTACAGCTGTTTTTAAAAATTTTAAATTTATTTATTTGTTCATTGAAGGATAATTGCTTTACAGAATTGTGTTGGTTTCTGCCAAACATCAACATGAATCTATGATCATTCTAATGGGTGTGAGATGATACCATTGTGATTTGCATTTCCCTAATGACTAATGATGTTGAATATTTTTACATGTTCTGGTTGGATATTTGTATTATTTTGGAGAAATGTCTATTCACATCCTTTGACCATTTTTAACTTGTTGAATTGTAAAAGTTTTATATTTATATTCTGGATGCTAGACCTTTATCAGCGGATTTACAAAGATTTTCTCCCATTCTGTAGCTTGTCTTTTCACTTTCTTAATGATGTTCCTTGGAATCACAAAGGTTGTTATTTTTAATAAGCTCATTTTAATTATTTCTCCTTTGGTTGCTTTTGTGCCTTAAGCAATTTTTAAACGGTGTTCTTTTACTCTTTATTATGCCCACTTTGATCTTTTCCAGGTGCCCCCCATTGACAGTAAAAACTTAGTCTCCTCCTAGTTCCTTTAGTAGATGCAGATAAACTTGCCTCCGACTTTCTGAGAAGGCTGTGATTACTTGCCATAAATTCCCCAGCTTCCTTGGTCCCAACTTCATAAGTTTCTTCTTTTCATTCTCCCTCCTCTTGTCACATTCTCTTTTGGAGAGAAAAGTTTTGCTTTTCCTTTTTAAGATGAACACCTCCATCTGGGCTATTTATTTCATCCCCTCTGCTTAGCCTTTGATTCAATGACTGGCCTTTCTCTCCCTTCTAGCATCAATAATCTCTCCTCTACTCTTCCTTCTTTTCTCCCTTCATATAACCTCAGCTCCCTGTTTCCCCTTTAAAGAAAAATAGGAAGGGGAACATTCCCAAGTTTTATTTTTCCTTAAACCTAACAACCTCTTTGGCTTTTCCTTTTCATCTTGAAGGAGCTGTCTCGCCTCATCTGAAATATTGCAGTAACCTTTTCAGTGGTCTCCAAGTCCCGAGTCTCCCACTTTGACTCATTGTACACACTTTCCATCATATAAATCTTCCCAAAATGAAGTTCGTCTCACCTAACTCTCCAGTCTAAAAACTTTTGATGACTCATTTAATACCGAGTTATCCCCAGGACTCCTCAGACTAATTTAATTCAGAGTCTTTGTAATATCCTGTCAACCCTGCCCTGAACATAGCTCTTTAGTTTCCTGTCTAGAGTCTGCTCTTCAGAATGCCTGTTTTCCTGACTCTTCTATGAAAATTGTCTTTACTAGAATGCCTATCTTTTTTCAACATCTCCTCCCCCTTCCACCAGAGGGCACTCTATAATCTTTAAATCCCTACCACATTGCAAAGTTCAATGTGGCCCTTATTACTTGCTGTATAGCACATGGAACTCTGCTCAATGTTATGTAACAGCCTGGATGGGAGGGGGGTTTGGGGAAGAACAGATACATGTAAATGTATGGCTGAGTCCCTTCGCTGTAACTATCACAACATTGTTAATCGGCTATACCCCAAAACAAAATAAAAAATGTTTTAAAAAATGGATTGTAAGCTCTCTGAAGGCAGAAACCAGTAGCTTGTCTACCTTTGGATCTTCTCTAGTAACCAGACAGAGCTTTCGAACTAGTAGGTACTCAGTAAGTATCTCTTGACCTAATGAAATTTGAGTTGAAAACAAAAACCAGGGCCATCCACATCCTTGGAGAAAAATCTGGAAAAGATAAGGCAGAAAACATGAGGTAGACAGGGACTGGTGAAGCCGAGCAGGTAATTTATGCTTTAGCTTTACAGTGACTCAGAGTACAAACTCAAAACCTCATTTTTCTGAGTGTCAGTTTTAAAACTAATCATTGCTTAGCAGATGTATGCTTTATTTTCAAAACCCCAAGGGTAAAATACACATGCATGCAAACACACACACACACACGTATACAGTGGAACCAGTTGAGTAGAGAATGATATAGAGTCACCTTATGTGACAAACTGAATCATCTGTTCAGAAACATGGCCCTGAATTGTTATGAAGGATGTCATGGTCACTTCTCGATTATGGAGAAAGGAAGTAGTGATTTGCAGGAACTTTGTAACCTATAAAGTAATATATATAAATTTACCTTTAAAAGTTTAAAAGTATTTCCTGCAAAGTGTGGTTCAGTTTTATATGCTACTAGTTGGTGGGTAGTGGTGGTCTCTCAACTGCCTTCTGAAGCAACTCTTAATGAATTTGTGGGTCATGAAATCAATATGATCAAAATCAGTGTGTACTCAAGGATAAACCTAATTTCAAATTTTTATACTGAAAAACTTTTAGGTCAACCCATACACTAGAATGTATTCACACCTCTTTTATATGCAGAGTATTAGGTTTCTGATAGTATCTATTAGGTATTCCAATAAGGTAAATTGATTAAATATTTCCCTGTTTGGATAGGATAACTGAGAATTTATTTTGTCTACATTTTTAGGGCTGAATAGGAATGTGATGCTCTTCTTACTTTATCTTTTTGGAATATTCAAATTTGTTTCTAAATAGTAAGCTATTGAAATCCAGGAAACTGTTTCTTTCTTTTTTTTTTTTTTTTTGGTAACCTTTTCCCTAACAGAACTCCTTCGGTATTGCCGTTAGTCAATAATACTAATCATGACAGTCCCTTTTATCTGTTGAGTGCTTGCTAAGGGGTGACACTTTCCTAAACAATGTGTACCTATTATTCCTTTTAATTCTCATAGCAAGTTTGTGAGATGCTTTCCTCTCTTTTCAAAGGAGAAAGTGCTGCTTCAATAGTTGGCTCAAGGTCACACATTACATAGGTGGCTGAGCCAAGACTGGAACCCAGGCAGTCTGACTCCAGGGTCTGTGCTTCCAACCACCACACCATTTTCTGCAATAAATATGTATTCACAGTGATGCTAATTAGAACCAAGCTGTGCACATCTCATATGTGCAGTGACATCCTGTCTATGTTTTTGTTGTGTAATGTACCCAGGATACTATGAGCCCACAGCTGGTGTCCATTAATGATAATGGTGTGGGAATTCAAAAATAATTTCCAGAGCATCCTGGGTACAAGGCATTACATAATTTTCATTATTCAGTGATCTTTAAATTCTGGGGCTTAAAATATATTTGTTATTTGGAGACCCAAAATAGTTCTTTTTTTAAAAGTTGGATTTGAGATGGAAGTAATGGTGCAGTATGCTATTTCAGTTTTACTTCTTCTAAGCTGTTTATCTACTTATGCCTCTCTGAAGGGAGAGGTAAAGGCAATTTTCAGATTTTCTTTATATCAAACTTACTGGATGGGAGAAAAATAAATATAAGTTTTAAAACTTCTTAAGGAACCTTTGCTTTATCTTCAGGTAAAAGTACTATCCAATTTTCTACCACTACTTCTAAATACATTATAAGTATCTGGATAGGAAATAATAAGTAGCAATTAAAAAGAATGAGCTAAAACATCAATAAATAAATAAATAAAATAAAAAGAACAAGCTAAATAGATATGTTCTCACAAGGAAGGATGTGCAGAATATAATTTACTAGTGTAAAAAGAGCAAGTCCCAGAAACATGTTCAATATTTTTCACCTTAAGAACCTATTAATATATAGAAAGTATATTTGTAAATGTATAGAAAATTATTTGGAATCATATACACCAAGCTGTCAACTATGGTTAACTCGAGGAAAAAGACTGAGATGGAGGGAAGGAATGAAGTAGGACTTTTAAATTCTATATATTTCTGTTTTATTTGAAATTGTATGTGCTTTTATTTCTGTTTTGGTTGCATTGGGTTTGTTTTTCTTAAAAAATAACTCTCTAAATACAAAAAAGTACAAAGATAATAAAACATACTCTCATATACCAGTCACCCAAAATAATGCTCATTTTTTTCTCATACTTTGGAAATTTTTAAAAACTAAAATTATATAGCTGAAGTCACCTATGTTCTCTTCCCAGTTCTTATTACTTTGTTTTCTTCTCTGAGGTTAACAACTAGCATCAGGATCTGGCCATGCCAATATCTTCAGGTCTAGTTAAAACATTTTTAGTACTGCAGTGGGCTCTCCATTTCTGTGGGTTTCATATCTACTCATCCTACCAGATGCAGATCAAAAACATTTTGGGAAAACAATTTTCTAGAAAATTTCAACAAGTAAAACTTGAATTTGCCTCGCTCCTACAACTATTTACATACCTTTTACTTTGTATATACATTTCTTTGTTTATCGTTTACATTGTATTAGGTATTACAAGTAACCTAGAGATGATTCAAAGTGTACAAGAGGGTATTATAGATTATATGCAAATATTATGTCATTTTATACAAGGAAAATGAACTTCCACAGATTTTGGTGTCCCTGTAGTCCTAGAATCAATCCCCCACAGATACTGAGGGAGAAATATATATTGTATCCAGTAATGTGAATATATCACAATTCATGTCGCCTTCCACAGAAAGATATTAGGGCTGCTCCCCTCATTTTTTCATCTCCTATGGATGGTTCTTCAATGGACATTCTTTATGTACCTGTCTTTTTATGTACCCGTGTGAGAGGTTTTCTAGGTCAGGGCTTCCCAAACTTTTTGTCTGTCAAGTCAAAGACAGAATTTTTGCATAGCAGACTGGTAAACAGACGAGAGGTAAATGGCAGGGTCTCTGGCTAAGCCCAACCGCCATCCCAATGGCTGAAGGAGTCATTATTTAAGCACATCAGGACCATCTTGCCATATCACACCTTTTGAGAAATTCTGCTTTGGGGCCTTATCTCTCAAACTTACCTTATTTTTAAATTTTCACTGGAGTGTAGTTGATTTACACTGTTTCTGCAGTACAGCAAAGTGAATCAGTTACACATATACATATATCCACTCTTTTTTAGATTCTTTTTGCGTATAGGATATACTCATTTTCAACTTTGCTAGATACAGTTGACCCTTGAACAACTTGGGTTTTGAACCGTGGGTCCGCTTACATGTGGGGTTTTTTCAACAATGGGAAATTCCCTGATGGTCCAGGGGTTAGACTTTGTGTTTTCAAGGCCGTGGGCCTGGGTTCAATACCTGGTCAGGGAACTAAGAACCTGCAAGCCATGTGGCATAACCAAAGAGAAAATTAATAATAAAAACAAAAAGGTAACAAATACTGCAGTACTACACCAACCTCAGAATGGTGGAACCCGCAATTGTGGAACCTTGGACATAGAGGAACCATTACAGGGAGGTCTATACATCTGTCACTGTGCAGTGGGTCAGAGACCCTAACCCCCGTATTATTCAAGGGTCAACTATATTGCCAAATTACTCTTCAAAACGATTATGCTTCAAAACGCCAAGCATATACAGGGATTCCCTTTATTTCTATTTTTTCACCTGCAATTAAAAATTGTCAAGCTTTTTTAACATTTGCCAGTCTGGTCTGGTGGATTTAATTTGCAGTTCTCTAGTTACTAATGAGGCTGATCATCTTTTCATGTTTACTGGCCACATGAGTTCCATCTTCCATGAATAACTTAATTTTCTTGTTGATTTGTGGTAGTTCATCACAAAGTCTGGATATTAATTCTTTGTTATATATCTTGCAAAGGATTTCTCCCAGTTTATTCCTTATCTTTCTTTCTTTTTTTCATCGAGGTATAGTAAATTGTTAGTTTCAAGTGCACCGCAAAGTGATTCAGTTATATGTGTATAGAAATTATACACACACACACATATTCTTTTGCAGACTGTTTTCCATATAGGTTGTTGCAAGATATTGAATTTAGTTCCCTGAACTGTACAGTAGGTCCTTGTTTATATTGCTTTTCTTTTTAACTTCATTTTTGATGTAAATTGATTGTATAAAAATTTATACTTTTAATGTGATCAACTTTATAAGCCTTTTAAAATATGCCTTATTTAAGAAATCCATTAAGGTGTCTATGCTGAATAAAGATTTTCCTGTACTAGTTTTAAAGTTTTATACCTCAAATTTAGGCCCTTCTACCTATTTGGTATTTATTTTTGTGTAAAACATAGGGTAGAGCTCTAATTATAACACATATAATTTTGTGTGTGAGTTTGCAAATGAAAAGCCTGTTATCTCATCCATTTATTCAACAATTCATCCTTTCTCTGATTCTTTGAAATCTTTCCTCTGTCATATGCCAAGGACCATGCCTGTTTGACTGTATTATGCTTTTTCTTTTTTTTGGATTGTTGAAGATGATTTTCAAGGTCACTAAAGTGGTAGGAAAAGCTTAGAAAGTCATCCTGATACTGATATGAGGCAGTGAGTTATGCCTACATTGACAATATAATTTATCATCCTAATTCACTTTTGAGAATGAAAGTGTATTCTTAAGATAATTAAAATTACATAATTTTCAAAATATTTACTTCTTGACTGAAAATTGGTTTTATTACATTGGACTATAAGACAACCTGTTCAAAAACCATTTTCCTAAAATATTTTTTTTTCTAAAATATATAATACATATATGTTAAAATAAATTTTAAAAGCTATGTATTGATTATCTGAACTTTCAGAAATAACAATCAAAACAGTTATTCTTGGCATACTCACTCTAAAAACTTTATCTATTAGCATGTCATTGGTCTTTTTCTGAAGAATATGTTTTAAATGACCTTATTGTTTTTAGTGTTTTTACAAAATTGCTCATGCTTGTCTTCAAAGTTGCATTGTATGGCTCATAAATGTAGCATTACTGACTCTTCTATATAAACCACAATATTATTAACTGAAAAAAATACTTCCTCTAAGGTGCTGAGATACTTGATAAACTCAGAACAAATTCTATTAAATGGAGTCTGTTTTTGTTTTTGTATTAAAGTATTTAAGTACATGAATAAAATCATGCCAATGAGTTTGACAATGTAAATGAGATGACAAATTTCTTGAGACATCCAGGAAGAAATAACTGGAGTAGCCTCATATCTTTTTAAAAAATTCAACTGATAGTTAAAAATCTTGAAACCAGGAAAAAAAATCATCTAGTCCTAGGTAGATATAGTGATAAATTTTACAGTTGTATACAAACTCTTCCTGGGTGGCTTTTTAAAGAAGAAACTGACAAACTGATGCTAAAAGTTGTATTGAAATGCATAGAGCCAGGAATAGCCAAAACAGTTTTGAGAAGGAACAGTGGAGATGGAGGTCTTATACTACTTGATTTTAAGACTTAATGTAAAGCTACAGGTAATCAAGATGATATGCTTTAGACTCAAGAATAAATGTCAATATATATACATCAGTGGAACAGAGTTCAGAGTCTAGAAATGGACCCACACAAAACAGTCGTTTGATTTTCAACAAAGGTACCACGGAAAAATTGGATATCTAAGTACGATAAATAAAACCTCAACCTTATCACACTCCTTATACAAAATTAATTCAAAATGGATCATAGTCCTAAACATAAGAGCTAAAATTTCTAGGAGAGAATATAGGAGAAAATCTTCATAATGATGGGTTAGGCAGAGAATTCTTTGAAAGGACACATAAAAGGCACACATCATAAAAGGAAAAAAATTAGTAACTTGAACTCAATTAAAATTTGTAACTTTTGCCCTTTGAAATACACTGGTAAGAAAATGAAAAGACAAACCACAGGCATAGAAAGCTTTATAAAACATATGTCTGATAATGGACTTATGTCTAGAATATATCAATATCACAGATCATTAACACTATAAGCTCAGTTTTTAAAACACTTTACCAGTGGAGATATACAAATGGCCAATACCCACTTGAGAAGATCCTCAGTGTTGTTAGTCATCAGGCAAATGCACATTAAGACCACATGATACGGCAATACACACCCACTAGAATGACTATAATTAAAGATTTATAATAGCAAATGTTGTTGAGAATCTGGAGCTAATACAGTTATTGTATACTACTGGCAGGAGGGCAATGTGATACACCCTCTTTGGAAAGCAGTTTGGCCATTTCTTAGGAAGGTGAGCATACTCTAAGAATATGACTCTTCAGTCTCACTCCTAATGTATGTCTATGTAAAGATTTATATGCAAATATGCATCAGTTCAGTTCAGTGCATAGCAGCTTTATTCATGATAGCCCCCAAATGGAAATAGCCCAAATGTTTTTCAGCAGGTAAACTGCAGTAAATTCATATAGTAGAATACTACTCAGCAGTTACTAAGGCAGAAACTTCCTGATAAAGACTACAGGATGGATGAATTGCAAAAGCATTATGATAACAGAAGCCAGAAACAAAGGATCTTATACTGTACTATCCAATTTTTATGAAATTCTAGAAAAGGCAAAACCATGGGGACACAGAACACACCAGTGGTTTCCAGGAACTGGAGAGCGGTGAAAGGATTGACTGCAAAGGATACAGGAGGACTTTCTGGAGTGTTGTGAATGCTTTATATCTTAATTGTGATGATTGTTACATGACTGTATACAGTGAGTCAAAATTCATTGAATGTATACATCAATACTATCGAGGTGTGAAATATTATTGTCAATAAACTACACCTATAGAAGTTTGAAAGTAGAAATATTTCAACCCAAATATTTTCATAAACATTGTCTCTTTGCCTCCATTCAGAATACCTTCTTAGACAAATATTATTACAAAACAAATAAGCTGTATCTATGATTCTTAAAGTTCAATTTAGAGGCTGTGAAACTATATGCTTTTTCAGTTTTATTCTATTCTAGTGCAGAACATAAATTCATCCAATTAAAATTAGGTGTACCAGCTAAAGATTCTCCCCACAAGTTGAGATTTTTCAAAACACACTTGAGAACAAACTTCCATTATTGGGATTAACTAATTTTCTGTCCAGAATTGAAATGAATGAAAATAATTTCACTATTGAAAATGAGCAGAATTAATTTAGAATAGTCATTGATCTAACTGAAAGGTCATGCATCACAGAATATTATATATCTTCTATATTTTCTGCAGCTGCACTTAGTTTTTTCAGGCACAAGTTTTTTTTTCTTTGTTTTTACAACAGCTACTAACTTATTGGCTAGAAGCTGGTGGCTTGGCTTCCCTGGTGGCTCAGATGGTAAAGAATCTTTCTTTGATGCAGGAAACCTGGGTTTGATCCCTGAGTTGGGAACACCTCAGGTGATTTTGGGCTCCAAAATCACTACAGATGGTGACTGCAGCCATGAAATTAAAAGACACTTGCTCCTTGGAGAATAACTATGACCAACCTAGACATCATATTAAAAAACAGAGACATTACTTTGCCAACAAAGGTCCATCTAGTCAAAGCTATGATTTTTCCAGTGGTCATGTATTGATGTGAGAATTGGACTATAGGGAAAGCTGAGCGCCAAAGAATTGATGCCTTTGATCTGTGGTGTTGGAGAAGACTCTTGAGAGTCCCTTGGACTGCAAGGAGATCCAACCAGTCCGTCATAAAGGAAATCAGTCCTGAGTATTCATTGGAAGGACTGATGCTGAGGCTGAAACGCCAATACTTTGGCCACCTTATGCAAAGAACTGACTTATTGGAAAAGACCCTGATGCTGGGAAAGATTGAAGGCAGGAGGAGAAGGGAGTGACAGAGGGTAAGATGGTTGGATGGTATCACTGACTCGATGGACTTGAGTTTGAATCAGCTCCAGGAGTTGGTGGTGGATAGGGAAGCCTGGCGTGTTGCAGTCCATGGAGTTGCAAAGAGTCAGACATGACTGAGCGACTGAATTGAACTGAATGTACAGAGTGGTGACTGATTAACAATACTATATTATATACTTAAAAGTTGTTAAAGATAACTAATTGCATGCACATGTAATTGTGTGGGGAATGGATGTATTAACTAACTTTATTATGGTAATCATTTAACTGTGCATATACATATAAACACACACATATATATGTATATATATTTTAGAAATCTTCACAATGTACACCCTAAACTGATAAATAAATGTTCTATGTCAGTAATATCTCAGTAAAGCTGGGGAGGGGGAAGACCACCCAGATTTGAAATGTTCTTATGAAATAACTTAAAGGTGTATGCATGTTATCAGCATGACTTACTACTGGTGATGTAAAACTTGTCACCTGACCAAAGCAGTGTTTGCCAGATTTCTACACCGTGAAGTAACTTATCCTTCCCCGTCCACCAGCCCTCCCCCGACCCCCACCCCAGTCTACCACTACTATTTGTCATCCTTCTTTGGAACCAAGTCACTCACTAAGTCCAGCTCACACTCAAGAGAGAGGAGGGAAGAATTAAGCTCTACCTCCTGCAGTGGGCGGGGGCGCGGGGTGCAGGGGGGTGGCAGTGTCTCTGTAAATTATTTGGAGTTCTTTTATAAGGAGGACTTATCTTCTCTCTCCCATTTATTTATTTATCTATTTATGTCAGTATCAGCTCAGGCCTATTTATATTCTACTTTGTGTTGTAAACCAAACTATGTTATTTATTTTATTGCTCTGATTGTTTGAGCTTTAGTCATTCTTTTGGGTTGGCTCTAAATTCCTTTGACACGCCCCTGTCCTTTTGTTTTTTTAAGTACTTCCTTACCTTATGGTACTGCTATTTGCTCTGGGCTTATCTTGCGTTTTTGCCCCAGCCTTAGAATCATTTATTTACCCAAGGAACTCTGGTTTCTTTTATCATAGAATGGTGTTTGAAAACCAAGATCTGGGCCCTAGGTGTGCTTACTGTAGGAGAGTGTGGCTGCTCCTAGGGTCTCTCAGCAAACAGAGCTAGGAAACGTCTAAGACATATATATTATTATTCTGTATCTATCTTCATGTATATTAAGCTGAACATGAATTTATATTCATGTTTTTGACTCTAATATTTATAATATTTTTAACTCTTTTTTTTTTTTTTTAACTCTTAACTTAGTACTACATGGCTTACTTTGGCCTGCCTCCCTTGCGTCCTTTCTGATAGTAGGAAACCTGAATCCCACCATCCACCATTCATTTACTTATTCACTCGACTCCTCTGTATGTGCGGCTACTAACTTTGGAAGTAAATGCCAATATTTCTTCATAAAGGTCATATCTTCTAGTTTTAGTTTGGGCAGTGATATCTCTACCCGCCACCTCTGGTAGATGGAAGATGTCAACAAATATTTTGTGTAGGGTGCCTGCTCATAATCCACTTACTTGAGAAAGGAATTTGGGACTTAATTTTTCATTAAGCATGCACATTTTAAAAGCTTATTGTTGCTGAAATGAAAAATGAAAAATTTTGCAAAATATTGCAAAATGAAAAAGCACCCCCAAACAGTAAAATACAGTCTTTGTTTACTCCAGGAAAATTAATGACATAAGCACTGTAGAAGGAATGCTCTACTGTTTAAATACTTTACAATGGGACTTAGACTGTGTTTTCTTCACATATATCTAGCCTGTTGCTTATTATATTTCCCACTGACCCTGGAAGCCTGGCAACTTTGTGTATCTCATAACACATGGATGGCATGGGTTACAGAGTGATTGGCTTGTGTAGCAGGTGGATGAGTGGGCAGCAGCATCAAATACTTCTCCTGTGACTGTCAAGACAGGACGGGATGAATTGTGCCTAGCCACTGTGTTCCTGCACATTTCATTTTACCAGCAGGCACCTTGCATGATGTCTCTGAAAGGGCAGTGCTAGTTGTTTGTATCAGGAAACGATGGTGCAAAATGATTGCTGATCACCTTGCAGATTAAACAACATACAGAAAATGTATCTTACCACTTGACAAGACCATGGAAGAGGCTGCAGAGTTCAAAACAAAGAGCCTACTACACCTGTCACAGCCTATCCAAGCTTATTTTATTGTGGCGAAAAAATAATACTTTTTGAAAAGTAGATACTCTGAATCAAATATCAGACTCTATGGAATTCCCTGATGGCAGGTGTAAACTGGAGTGGGGGACAGCCGGGATGAATGATCACACATTTAGGACCTAACAGAAGTCTTAGACGCGTCAGAGTACAGGGGATAATGATAACACTCTACAAAGGGTGAGTCTAATAGTGGCAGACCATGGGCACCCTTGACTGCTTTTTATCTTGGTGAAGCCTGGGATTACCCCACAACTTCTCTTTAGGACTGAGCCTCTGGGAGTAACCCAGGGGCATTACAGTGTGCCTTCTTAGATCCCAAACTGATATTACAAACTCTCTCAAATGGCTTGAAACCTGTCCCAAAAATCTGCCCCTAGATTTTGACTGTGGGGGAGTCAGAGTTAAGTCACTGTGATGTTGAGAGAAGCTGGCATGTTTGGGAGTTGCGAGAAAAGAGCACTATGATAAAATCACATTTGTAAAGCGCATGGGGGAGCGAGGTGAGAGATGTGGGATTTCCCCATTGATGTATCTTTGAGTCAAGAGCTGACAATGTGGGAGGATACTGTTGAACTCATCTGAGCTAATCAAAAGCAGTAGCTAGTACATAGTGAGAGCTTCAGTTGTTAAATGCAGGGAAGAGTGCAGTAGTTTGGAAAGTTATATTACATGCAAGAGAGGATGTCCAAGAACTATGGATGATAGAAACATCAGTTTCTTCCTTCACTGAGCTTATATTTTTAAAGAGATGTAAAATGTTTTCACATAGGAGCCTGTCTCATCTACTCTCTAGAGCACAGGCTCTTAGATGTGTTCTGAGATTCAGATTTGGAGAATAAGTTAGTATTTCAGGATTTTTTTGTTCTTATTTTGTGTAGTTACATGTCTTCCGACCTTGGCTTTTTTTAGATCAGCCTCATAGAATGTGTGCATGTTAAGCCACGTCAGTCGTTTTCTCCTCTTTGCGACGCTGTGGACTGCAGCCCGCCAGGCTCCTCTGTCCATGGAATTTTCCAGGCAGAAATACTGGAGTGGGTTCCCATTTCCTACTTCTTTTCCTTCTCCTCATAGAATGATCGTTTCTATCTTCTTATTCTGTTATGGAATGAAATTTCTGTTGTGCCAGGTCATTAGGGAATAAGCAATTCGGGGCCTAAAAAATAAGTTTGCTGTATAGTTGAGGATTTGATGATGTATGTCCCCAATTTTTTACTTTAATTTTGAATGAAATTGTTTCTGAGAGGTGCCTTTTTAAACAGAGAGGTTTTTTGGCCAAAAGGTATGTGGGATCTTAGTTCCTTGGCCAGGGAGCACAGAGTTTTAACCGCTGGACCACCAGGGAAGTCCCTAAACAGGAAGTGTTTATCTTGACTTGATCTCTTCTTGACTCAGGGTCATGTTTAGGAATGTCAGTGTTTTGTGCTGTGCGTATCTATGGGGCATGGGACATGGAGCTGATTTATTTAGTCTGCAGCTACAAAAGCTCTGTGGGCTTCCCAGGTGGGCCTTAGTGGTAAAGAATCCATCTGCCAAGCAGGAGACATGGGTTGGGAAGATGCCCTGGCAACCCACTCTAGCATTCTTGCCTGGGAAATGCCATGGACAGAGGAACCCAGCGGACTACAGTCCATGGGGGTCGCATAAGAGTCAGACATGACTTAGCAACTTAACAACAGAGCTCTGGCTATGAACAGCCCCTTTTCCCCAGGGCCCCTTGAGCTGCCGTGGTTGACAGGCTTCTGGGTGGATGTGTGTGTCCTTAGGATTTTTTTGCTTTCTCTTTCTCCCCTGCCTTCCCGGGCTGTTGGTGAGCTGGTAACTCTTTGTTGGCTTAGACTGTAGAATGAATTTCGTTTGGGCCTCTTTCTGCAACTGGCTTTCTTCTGTGCCAATGTCTGCCACTTGCAACCTTGCCACCTAATCTGTCATTGTTTGCCATCTCTGCTTCTGCTTCCAGTCTCTGTAGCTATCTGACAGCTCTTTTCCCCTTCACTTCTTACCTTTTTCTATCCTTTCTCTTCTCCTTTGTGCTCATGGACATTGTCAGTAAATCAGAGAAAGGCTTTCCCTACAAATAGCCATCTGATCAGCCTGCAGCTCTTTAGCACTTTGGCCTGTTTTTATAGCCTAGTTTTTGTAGCCTCTGAACCTTAAATACGTTAAGAAAAGAAGATGCTTCTGAACTTGAAGCCATGGACTTATCAATTGACTTGTCTCCATATAAATGAAATTTTATTCTATATCTTGCAAAGTGTGGTCATCCTAGAGTGTACCTTTTGTTTTAAAAAGGTAGACTAATTTAATGTTCATGTTTCTTAACCCTTCTTGAATGGATCCCATTATTTGTTTAATTTTTCAAAGTATGGCAGCATATTGGATTGATATTCTCAAATGTTTGAGGCCCAGAGAAAAGACCCGCTCTCCCATTGGAGTCTTGCTAAACCTTCCTAGTGTCTGTTCAGACTCTATCACAGCATTTATTCACCTGGCCTCACAGTATGCATGTTCTCTCTTAGCATGTTAGGGGCTCTTTGAAGAGGAGAGAATGGGTATATACTGGTGTCATTTTTTAATTTTCTGCTTTACTACTGCTCTTAAAACAGTACCTTGTATCTAATAGCTGTCCCCAAACTGTTCTGTTGACATGAATAACCCACTCTGCCTCCCAGGTGCCTTTTGTAGTTTGAGCCTGAGGCTAGCTGAGGGCATCTCCCACTTGGGTCATTTCACACTTGCTCACACTGAATCTCCTCTGCCAGTTGCCCAAATTCCTAAATTCTTCCTACACTCTATCTCCAAAGAGTCTGGCTATTTTGCTGCTTAGGGGAACTTAGTGTCAAACAGAAACCAGAAAAAGTTACTCTGTACATCCTCTTCTACAGCCTTTTTTAAGATATAAATAAGTTCTTTACAGATCTCTGTCCTTAGGGATAAATGCTCATTTGTTCTTCACACAATTTTTTTTGTCTCTGAGCCAGTGCACTCCCCACAATAAAACAGGCCCACTACTTTTTAAATAGCCTTATTGAGGTATAGTTCACATAGTATACAGTTCACACATTTAGAGTAAATAATTCAGTGTTTTTTAGTATATTCACAGACTTGTGCAACCATCCCCATAAACTAATTTTAGGATATTTTCATCATCTCCAAAAGAAATCCCGTGCCCATTATTAGTCATTCTCCATTTCCCCAGTTTCCAGTTCTAGGTGATCAAGAATCTACTTTCTGTCTCTACAGACTTGCCTATGCCAGACATTTCATGTAAATGGAATCATAGTATATGTGGTCTTTTGTGACTGACTTTTTTCACTTGATACTACTGATTTTTAAAAAGACTTGTGTTTATAACTTTCCACAAAACAGATGTGGTCTTAGAACACTCATAACTCCTTCTGTGGCCTCCTTTTATTGGATTTGTGATATTTGGTTAAGTTGCAAAATATACTGTCACACATCAAATAACACTGACTGCTGATGGTATTGAAAATGGCCCTGTTTCAGAGCCAAGAGAATTTTGCACAAGATTCAGTTAAAGTTATATTTCATCAGTCTGCTTCACACTATTGCTGTGATCAAATGAAATGGGATACAGTAGGACTCAGTGGTTTTCACACTGACCCGTGTTCTAGTGGGTTATTTGAGGCTTTGGACTGTATAATCCTAAGGATCATAAAGCTTTGGAGCTGGACGTGACCCAGCAGTCACGGTTTAATCTCTTTCTCTGACTCCTATCCCATTTCACAGGTCTCAGAATGTTACAGATCTCAGAAGGTCAACTAGTTAATTAAAAGAGCCTGTTACGGCAAGATTAGAACCTGTGTATCTCAGTTACTAATCCAAGTTCTTTCTTTTACTTCTTTTTGGCCTGACTGCTGTTTTAGCCTGGGTTCTCTAGAAGCCAGAGCCTGAGGGCAGGGGTTCAGTGAAGATTTACTGGGAGGTGCAATCCCAGAGCAGTGAGAGTAAGAGAAAAGCAATGAGAAGGGAGACGCTTTGAGAAACAAAGGGATTGGATTGCGCTGTGTCAGGATGAGCCTCAAAGGGATTACACTGGTTGATCAGCAGGTGCGTATGCTCGACCTTATGTGGTGTCTCCAGACAGGATAGATGGACAGTTCATGGGAGCAGGGAGCGAGAGGGTGTGTATCTGCCTGGACCCTTTCTGCTGTTGTTTCTGATTATCAGAGGTCACCTTGTGGTGAGTTAATTCACGGTTCCGAACTGTGTCATCCTGCCTCACTGATAATCACTTGGAAAGCCAGATTCCATGCCTCAGGTAGAATTTTATCCAAGTTCGAAAGTGGTAGGAGAATCTAGAAACTCAGTGTACATGGCTGGTTAGCAGTCAATGGGGAGGATCTTCTGTCCCCAGCAGCATCCCTGCTTGGCTTCAGGGACAATGAGCCAGTGGTCTGGAGGGGAATTGAGGAGGTGCAGAAGCTAGTGGCTCAGTTGGTAAAGAATCTGCCTGCAATGCAGGAGACCTAGGTTTGATCCCTGGGTCAGGAAGATTCCCTGGAGAAGGGAATGGCAACCCACTCCAGTATTCTTGCCTGAAGAATCCCATGGACAGAGGAGCCTGGCGGGCTACTGTCCATGGGGTCACAAAGAGTCTTAGACATGACTGAGCAACTAGCACAACACACAACAGAAGTTATGTTTTATATCTTGGCAGGATAATATCCTTCCTAGCTTAGGCTCCTGAAGTCATTCATGAGCTAATACATCTGAAGGATTTATTTAGATTGACAGTGACCGTCTTTGTTCTAACGAGATGTTTTTTCATGTTGCTGTGGTTGAGACTCTTCAGAGTATTGAATATTTAGAAACCCGTAACAAAAACCTTTAGTTAGGAAACTTGTACTATTGACCACCTCTCTTCTCTACAGTATAGAAAACACCTGGAAAGACTTTTCATAATTAAAATTGCTCAGTACCTAGGTTTCTGTATAGGTTGTTCCACATGGAGAGATCTCCTCTGCCAGTTAAATTCTTATTCTTCTCCAACCTATATTGAGATTTCTTCTGCTCTGATCTCTTAAAATTTGCTTTCACTATATTTACCCTACTTTCTCTCATTTATATGTCACTTCAGAATTTTTCTCTCCTAGTTTGATTCTATGCTAATTTTCACCCTAAATGTCATTTGCTTTTTATAAATTCTCCTGCTTCCTAGAGTTAAAAATGCTTGTTGACTGTCTAAACATGGGTTGGAGTACTAGGTTTGGGCTAAATTGTCCAGCAGAATCTTGACAGTGGACAAAGAAATGATTAAATCTTTAAGCTTTTCAGTGAATAATAGCTAATGAAAATTTTAAAGTGAGCTTGGAAAGGTTTGGAGATGAGAGGATCATATATTAATTAATGAATAAAAGAGGAGGTTGTTTCAGTGTGGGAACAAATGGTAAGAAATACCATGACAAGGAGGCCAAAAACAGTGGTTAAATGGTAACTGTGGTATAGAAAATGAAGATCACACAAAGAAAAGGAGATTTTTGTAACAGTAACACTAGTAGAATCAGAGAATTTCAGAGCTGGAGGAGGCTTTAGAAATAATTTAGTTCAATCCAGTTTATGCAAGTGAAGAAAATGAGGCTGAAAGAGGTTGAGTGACTTAAGGCCAAACAACAGGCTCAGATCCAAGGTTTGAAGTCAGTTCTTCAGGCGGATGGTTGTTCCTCAGCTGCTTTGTACCACAAAGTACCACATCTCCTCTGAGAATGTTCCTCGCTTCTTTTCCTAAAGACTTCTACAGAGTTATTTTTACCATTTGGTGGTTTTATTTTTTTTTCTTTTTACCACTGTATTTGGTAAAATTAAAGGTTTTTGACTTTTTATTTACTTTTATTTATTTAAAAATTTTATTTATTTATTTTGGCTATGGTGGATCTTGGTTGTTGTGTGGGCTTTTCTCCAGTTGCAGGGAGTGGGGGCTACTCCCTAGTTGCGGTATGCGGTCTCCTCGCTGTGGCGGCTCCTCTTGTTGCAGAGCATGGGCTCTAGGGCACACGGGCCTCCGTGGTTGTGGTGTGTGGGCTCAGTCGTTGCCATTCCTGGGCTCTAGAGCACAGGCTCAGTAGTTGCGGCACACCGGGTTAGTTACTCCATATCACGTTGGAATCTTCCTGGACCAGGGATGGAACCCGTGTCTCCTGCATTGGCAGGAGGATTCTTTACCACTGAGCCACCAGGGAAGCCCTTTATTTACTTTTAATGTCTCCAAATACATTGGGCATTAGAGCTTAGAATTTATATAATGACTTCATACTAATAGTGTAGTATCAATGGAAAGGCTTCATCAAGAAAATCAAGCCAACTTCATAGCTGAGGAGACCATTAATAGTTTAATAAAAGAATTTTAATGGTTGCTTTTCTCATAAGCTTCTTTTCAAGACCATATGTAAACCCAGATCTGATCTTAAATATATTTGTCTGGAGTTCAAGCAGTTTCTCTTGTACGATCCTTCTGCAATGCTTCTATAGCATATTGGTGCCAATGGCATCAATTCTGGGCCAAACAAAATAAAATGCCTCTCCGCCTCTCTTCCCACAACACACACCCTATCTTTATTCAAGCTCTCCTAGCCCTTCCGCTGGTCACAAGACTTTATGAGAGGAACATGGGCTGAATTTCAGACTCCCATGACCAGGTGCCTTGGGCAATTCACAAACTGTGAAATCTTGGGAGACAGCTCAGTGTTTTTGGAGGCAGCTCAATGTTTTTGTGTACCCTTCACCTTTGTGATTTTAGGATTATCTTTATGAAAACTGACATGTTAAAATTGTATCCTAAAGAGTTTGCATCTCATTAAATATGGGTAGAATCCAATTTTTAAAACCATGTCCAGTTCTCTATGAAGAAGCTAATTCCATTTTCTGGAGGACACCCCTGTGAAAATAGCACTTGGTTGATGGTCACAATCTATTAAATAATTCTTTGTACTAAATGTTTTCTCATTCATTCAAATCAGTTTCTATAAAGAAGATGTTACTTTGTCACTTATGTTTAGTTAGTTAATATGTATTTGAATAGAATTTAGGTAAAATCTGGCAATCTTTCCAAGTTACAGAGGTTCTGATTTTTGTGGTTTCAAATGTCTTTGGCGGGCAGACAATTGCAGGGAAGAGAATATGGAGCCTGGGACATGGGCCGTTCCTGCACCTTAATTCTTTCTTCCCTCAATGCCTCGTTTTCTACCTATAAGTCATTAAGTAGGAAAACAAGATGACATTAAACCAATATTATTCTTCATATCATTAATAGCTGTTAGTCTTTTACCATAACTACCAGAGATTTTGTGTTTTTCAAGTAATGAGTAATGGTATACACTTTATGTCTTGTTAAGGCACAAGGAGGTAAACACCTGTGCACGTATCCCATTGGAGTGTCTTCTGTGAAACACACAATATTAATAGCAGTAACTAGCGTAGTTGGGGCTTACAGTTTGCCATTTGCTTTTACATAAGTGATGCCATTTAATCCTGACTGCAAGTCTGTGAAACAGGAATTATTATTAATCTCATTTTGTAACTTGACTTGCCCAGTGCGGCTCCTCTCCGGTACGGTATCCTTTCCTATGCTATTTTGTGTATGTTCGTGGCTTCAGTTATCACCCAGCTGTATCAAATTTATGTCACCAACCCTGAGCTCTAGATTTTTTTTAATCCAATGACATTTTTGGCCTCTCCACTGGGATGTCTCATAAATACCTCACGTTCAACAAATCCAAAACTGAACTCGTGGCCTCCCTGTCAAACCTGGTGCCCTTCCAATATTTTCCTTATTAGGGAATGACATCACCATCCACCATCCAACTGTGCAAAACCAGAAACTCAGTTCTTGCCCTGAAACTGTTCTTTCTCTTGCCTCATACCCCAAGTGTCACAGTTCTTTCAGTTTTGCTTCCTTTGTAGTCGTCAAATATGCCCACTTCTCTCTGTTTCCACTGTCACTCCTCCAGCCCAAGCTCTCCAGCATCATTTCTTCATCCTGCTCCAGCAGCTTCACAATTGTTCGCCTCATACTAGAGCTTCTTGCCCACCCATAATCTATTCTCCACACAACATCCAGAATGATCTTTACAAAACACAAATCTCAAAAGGTCACTTCCTACCTCCTCCCTGCTTAAAACCCTAGTGAGTTTTACTTCAGGAACTTCTCTTTCCTCTCAAAATAGAGACCAAATCTTTTATTTGGTAAGGACGTGTGATATAGTCCCTGCTTCACTTCCATTCTCCTCTTTTGCCAGGTTCCTGAGTGCTCTTCTCTGGGCTTTTTAATATACCACGTCCCCTCCTGCCACTGACCATTGTACATGCTTTCCCTTTGTTTGGATTTGTCTTCTTGCTGCCTGTCACCTAGTTACCTGCTACTCTACCTGGTTTTAGTACCATGAATCCTAAATCCCCAGCAGATCTAGACTCCCTACAATACTCTCTCATACTACCTTCTTTCTCTCCTTATGCACCTGACTACATGGGCTTCTCAGGTGGTGCTAGTGGTAAAAAAAAAAAAAGAAAAAAAAAAAACCTGCCTGCCAATGCAGGAAACATAAGAGACTTGATTCCCAGGTTGAGAAGGTCCCCTAGAGGAGGGCACGGCAACCCACTCCTGTATTCTTGCCTGGAGAATCCCATGGACAGAAGAGCCTGGAAGGTTACAGTCCATAAGGTCACAAAGAATTGGACAGGACTGAAGTGACTTAGCATGCACGCATGTACCTAGCACAGTTGCCGTGTTACACTTACTTGTGTGATATTTTAAAATTAATATTCATCATTCTCACCAGACCATGAGCTTCATATCACGGACTGTGTCTGGTTTTGTGTACTATTATATCAGCATGTCTAGGATTGTGCCCAGCACATAGTAGGTCCTTCATATGTGTTTGTGAATGAGTGACCCAGCGAATTTGATACATACTTTCTAAAGCCTTTTCTGGTCCTTACATCCTATGATTCTGTAAGAGGCAGAATGCCTCTGGGTAAGTATGCCACTAGGTAAGGATTGCTGAAGTCTAATTGTTCACCCTTTGTGAGAAATGGTAACAATATCTTTTGTTGAGATGGAAACTGATCCATGGGAGTGAGGCTTCCTAGAGATCAGAGAAGGCTTATTGGTCTCTAATATCATTCCTAGACTCTATCGCAGGGTGCCCTGAACATTCTGATTCTGAAAATGGAGAGAAATGTATAAAAAGAAGTGGCTGTAGAAACAGTGACACTCAAGTAGCGACTAGCACACAACAAGTGTAACTAGCACACAGTTTTTGGATGCTAATCCTTTCTCCAGCACCAAAGATCCTTGGAGAAATGGCTGATTCCAGGACTGGGGCAGGAGATATACAAGATGAGCCTGGAGCATCTTTTAGTGCTGGAGAGTAAGAAAGTGCTCAAGAGAAACTCATCCGTGGTATGATATTAAAGGGACACAGTAGCCAATGCAATGAGTTCCTAATGGTCAGCTTGAGCAGCAAAGTAAAATAGTATTGTATCATAACCCAAGGTATAAAATAAATAAATATACATGAGTCTATACTGATACAAATAAATGAATACCTCAACAAATGGGAGAAAATAGAAAAATCTGTAATAAATGAATGATGATGGAAGGACAAATCTCCCATGCAAGAGAGCCCAAGTAATTTATGTATCTCCTTTGCTGTCAAGGAGATGAAGCATAAATCCCCACTCCCACACTTAGTTGTTTATAGTGACTTCCTTCCAAAGGGTACAGCATAGAATGGGAGGGAGGGAAAGAGTAACTTTATAGTATGGAACCTTGACAAACACCACCTTTGCCAGGTGATAAAGATTAATGTCAACAGTGACCGGTAGTGTTCATAATATGCACTTTGGTATCATGTGATGAGAATGGCACTTTAACTCCGTGGTTTTCCTCCCCCACATTTGTAACACCAGAATGATCATGAGGAAGACTTTAGACAAATCCCAATTGAGAGACATTCTGCAACGTACCTGACCAATATTCCTACAAATAGGAAGATCATAGAAAACACGGAAAATCTTAAAAATTAAAAATTGTCACAGCTAAGAGGAACTTAAGGAGACATGACTACAAAATGTAAAATGGTTCCTTGGATGGGGTTCTGGAACAGAAAAAAAGAACATTAGGTTAAAACTAGGAAAATGTGAATAAAATGTAGATTTTGGTTAAAAATAATGTATCAATATTTGTTCATTATTTATAATTTTGATAGATATCAACAACGTACCACTTTCAGGGACTGAACTAATTTACCTTTTCACTAGTAATGTGTGAGAATGGCTTTCCTTTTCTTGTTAATTGGTAGGAGTGTTGTAACAGGGAAGTTAGCCTTTTTTCCTGTGGTAAGTTCCATAAATTCTTTTTTTTTTTAAGTTCCATAAATTCTTTTCTCAGATTCTCATTTGTCTTTTGACTGTTTATGATGGTTGGTACCAACTAAAACTTTATTTTCTATATGGCTGACTTTATCATACTTTTTGTTAGTGGCTTCTGGGACTTCTAAGATTATGAAATACTTCTCCACAGTTTTCTAAAGATATAGTTTAATTTTTACATGCAAAACTTGGACCCATTTGGAATTTATCCTAAGGGAGAGTGTGAGCTGTGTACTGACAATACTGAAAACACCTATACTTGCAGAGACTATCCACCTCTGACCTCTAGGAACCATTCTTTCTTGTTTTTTTAAAATAATGATGGCTTCTCTAATTACTGACATCTACTGTCTTCAACATGGGATGTTAAAAGCTGCTGCAGAGAATCACAGTTCCATGTGCACAAACACTTACCTGTTTATAGAGTCTAGCATGCCAGGCGTGACATGATGGCACTGAGGAGTTTTTGCCAGTGGAAAGATAACTGATGATGGAGTTGTTGGATTTCTGTCCATATTTGGCAGAATATCATCCCCTTCTTGACTGTCCTGGAAACTTGGTAACTAAAAAGCAAATATGTATTACCAACAGGCACCCATAAAAACAGAATTCCTCATTATCACAAATTGTTTTTTGGGGGGAGGGATTATGTTATTTTCCTTCTTATAACTTCACAACTGAGATAACTAAAATATTAGTAGGTAGAGAACAGAGCCTTGGTCTCTAAAATACTTGGTTTCTACTGTGTAAAATGGAAATGACACACATTTCTAGTATTGCATAGGCCAAAGGTCAGCAAATATTTTCTGTAGAGTCAGAAAATATTTTAGGTTTTATGGTCTACACAGTCTTTGTCCCACTGCTCAATCCCACTGCGGAAGCAGGAAGGCAGCCACAGCTGATAGGCCAGATGCGGCCTGTGGGCCAAGTATACTGGCCTCTGCACAGAGAACAAAGTGAAAGTACACCTGATTTACTGTTACGCTTGGTACTTAGCAGATACTCAAGCAGTATTAAACTTTTTGGGTGTATATATTTCCAATAAATAATTTAATCTTTTAATTAAAATTTTACTTTCATATTAAAACCTTAGAAAAAGTGGGTTTCTGTTTCTATTTTATTATTTTTGCTTTTAAAATACTGCTACTGTTGCACTTAGGACAAAACATAGATAGAACCTGAAATAATGGGGGGAATAATATAAAGGGCACAATGCCTAAAGGATCAGTGTTTTTGTGCAGAGAACACAGTAGGAGCCTCAGATGGCTCCTTTAAAATACTTCCCTTTATAACCTGTCTAAGTAAAAAGGGGCCCCAGATCATGTTGTCACTAAGTTCTAAGTAGCCTTTTAAAACTGGATAATTTAACAACACTGTGAAATGGGTAGATGGAAAAATTACCCCAAGTGTGAGCCTTCTGAATTTTTTTCTTGCCTACTTTTTTCCCCTGTGAGCTTGATACTTTTTATTATTCCAGTAACATCTGAATGAGTTCTTACTGTTTTTATATATTGCAAATATTTTATCCCAATCACTGAAGTTTTTAGTTATGTGGTTTTTTCATTCTGTTAGTATAAAAATTCTTATATACATTCAAATCTGTCAATTTTATGCTGCCATGTAATCCCTCCTCTGAATTTACTATGCAGTAGGTAATAATCTATACTGGTCACCCCCCTTCTTAAACTCTGCCTCACTGCATATAAATTTTAAATATATGTGCTTGGCCTATTTCTGGGTTTTCTAAGCATTCTAAGGGGTTCTTTAAGCAAATTACTTCTGAACCCCACTGAAGGGTAGACCCTGGCCACTGAGGAGAACACCATGACTGGCAGACTGCTTCTTATACTCCACTCACACTCTACTCTAGCATATCTGTGGAGGCTATCAGTCCTTGGCCTAAATATTAGGGATGAACACTAACCCTAAATAAAAATGAAAGATACCAAAGTCAATATAAAGAAAACAATGATTTCTACATTTAAGACTCTTACCAGTATTTTTTGACGCTGCGAAGGTGTTGCACTGAAAAAATCATCATGGTCATCTTTTGGCAGCTGTTCAAGAAAATCTCTCATCTGCTTCTTCCTTTTAAGAGTTCCCACTTTGGCAGTTATCTTCATAGTTTCCTTATCAGCATCATCAATCTTGCCTTAAGAGTCAGCAAAAGATTTTGGTAAGGATTTGGTCTTGAATAGTAACTGCTCTATAAAGTTAACAGCCTTTGCAAAATCTAAACTGTATATTCATATTAAATAAACTCAGCATCTGTTGTTAATATTTCCAAGCCTCCTAAATAACAAGTGACTCTACACTGGGATTCGGGCAATATGATTAGATTACAAAAATACTCAAGAAGAAATTACATTTCGATTAGGCAGGGTGTGGTTGGAAAGGTTCTTTATCTGTGAGGGAAGTTACCTTATATTTCCCTTGCTGATTGTCTACCCTATTGTCTTGCTAAAATATAAACCTTATTGAATTAGGACAGGGATACTGAATGTTCCCTAAAGCTTCGTATAAGACTTCTCTGGCGTAAACCTGGCCAGGAATGTGTACTCCTGGGGATTATACACTAAACTTATTCTTATGAGTTTTCTTATGAATTACTAAGGGACCCTAACAAAGTGGCCTCAAATTTAACTTAGAAAAATAACCCAGTTGTTGGAATCTCTCAATCCAACTGCAGATTTCCTAGAACAAACTCAAAGCACAAGGCTGCTAAGGTTACGATTAATACAAGTAAGTAGCTAGGTCAGACTTAAAAAATTAAACAGATGATCTTTGGGGTTGTTTCTAGCTTTAAAATTATAAAAACAAAATCCACCTATTAGAAGACCCATGGATAAATATAAATTACATCTAATGAGTGATCAGAAATCAATATTGAGAACTAGGAAAAAACTTATTTGCTATAAAGGTTACCATCTTGGCCTTTGGGGTTGGCTGGCTTTTTCTTGGTGTCTGGTTTCTGAAATCTTTTTCCTCGGGGATCTTCCATGTACTTCCTCTGGCATTCATCCGCAGATCGAGAACCTACAGCCGTAGCTACGTCTGACCAGAAACCAGGCTTGTGCTTTGGCAGAGATGCAACAGCACTACAGAAGACCAAAACCAGTTAAAGAACAAGAAATTCAACTAATTAAAAGTAACCTTTTATTGAAGTGAAGGGATGCCACTAAATCAGGAATTTTATCAAAATCATTCTAGATAACTATTTGGGAAGAAGTTAGAATTCCCTACACTTAATAATTCTTACTCTAATATGAAGATGTGAGTTTATGTATCTAGCAGATGCCTTCAATTTTGTTGTATTCTATCAAACCTGAAAAACTATGCCCAGTTTTTCAACATATTTTCCTAAGTCCAGCTAAGAAATGATTAGATTTTTGGGGGTGGGAGGTGGGGGCTCTAGCATGATTAACTTTTCTGCACCAATGCATGAATCTTACTGGTGCTAAGTATATAGGAAGACAGGTTCTTGGGTTCTGTATACTCCAGGTTACAAACTCGTACTAAAAAGTGTTATGCTTGCTTTTACTCTATTTTAATTTATAGAACTCAGTATTTTATGTATAGTACTTAACTGAGGGAAATGAAAATTGAAATAGAAAAAAACGAAGTCAATATAAGGTAGTTTCCCAATTTAACAATTGAGTTACATTCTAAAATTTCATTGTAAATGATTATTTAGAACCTGGTATACATATTACTGCCTCCCCAACTCCCAATAGATTTTATATATTGTGGTTAGGCTGATATTAATAGTTCTGCCAGAAAAGGTCTATTTAACTCACCAATTAACCTATGCAGTATCATGCTGGAAAAAATTTAACAACTAGTTCTCTGGGGTTAAAAAGCCCTGTTTGTGGTGTTTGTCAACTTCCATATTGTAAATACTTCTATTGTGGCTTATTTCAAGCTACCAGTTATACAGAATTTCTACCATACAGATATGATAGACATTAAATACCTCAAGGGCACAGATAAGAATAAAATATAGTAAAATATTTAGAAGTGATGAGTTTAGAGTTTGTTTCTAGTAAATTTTAGTTTATATAATTTTTAATAATGACAAATTGAATAAAAATATTCAATTTGTAAAATTCCTAAATATTTAAGAGTCAACTTTTGTGAATAGATATGATCTAACTACAGAATACCACTTATTCCATACATAAAAGGAGAACAGAGAACAAGTACTAAGAGCATTGAACTTGTTAATGAATGTTCTACTTTTGCATAATTAATCATTCCACATGTGTTCTCAAGTGGAGAACTACAGGGAGGGGGCTCAAAGTTCCCTATTTGTATACACAGCTAGCATGCAAGTCTAGGATTGCCTAAAAGGACTAGTTTGTTATAGTAAAAATACTTAATCCATTTAATATGAAATCATTCTGTAGTTAACATATCTCCTCTAGTCAATCTAAGTAATTTAAAAAGGCAAATGTAATCATATTACTCCAGTCCTACTTAAAAATCATTTCATTGGGATTTCCCTGGTGGCCCAGTGGCTAAGAATCCAAGCTCCCAATGCAGGGGACCTGGGTTTGATCCCTGGTCAGGGAACTAGATCCCTCATGCCACAACTAAGACCCAATAAAGCCAAATAAACATTTTCTTTTTAAAAAATCACTTCATCATTCTTAGCATAAAAACCAAGTAGGACCTATTCTATTCCTTGCCTATCAGTTCTCATCCTCTACTGTTCTTCCCTCACTTTCTGTATGCCAGTCATTTTGGCCTTTTAGTATTTTAAAATATTCTCTCTTACTTTCTACCTCTATATACTTGGTTTTAATTTAAAATGTACTTATCCTGAATCTTTGGCTTGAATACTTATTTATCCTTCAAATCTTAGTTCTGGTATCTACCTAAACAAAGTCATTTTCCAGAAAAATATTCTCATAAACCTCTTATAGGGATTATTTGCTAAGTATCTGTCTACCCTACTAGGCTATAAGCATGATGAGGGGTATAAAATAGTGGGCTGCAAGTAAGAATCACTTAAGGAGCTTATAGCAAAATTTAAGGAATCAAGTAAAAATAAGCAAACAGATCCATAGACTGTATTCCTGAAGATTTCAATTCAGTAGGACTGGGGTGACAGTCCTTGCATTTTCCAAAGCTCCTTATGTGATTATTTTGCGTCAGCATTAGAATTGCTTTATGTTGTTTGTAAGAATAAAGTATTACATCTAATTGAGTGGAAAGCAGGAAGGGGTAATAACAAGGAAAGGTTACAGGGAGGAAGTGACATGTGAGATGAAATTTGAGGGATGGATAAAAATATAACAGGAGAAAATGAGGCAACAATATTGGCAAAGAAATGAAGACAAAGAAACTGCATATGGCTGCTGCTGCTGCTGCTCAGTCGTATGGCTAGGGAATGGTAAATAATTCATATTTATAGTCTGGTAAACTTCAAAGAAATGGCTGCGGGTCAGAGTTGTGAAAAAAACTAGAGAATCGTAACCCAAGCCCAAGTCTTCCAGATCAGAATATTATAATAGTATGCACTCTAGGCACTTATAAAACATTTTAAGTTTATAGTAAAATTGTCCTTTTGGGTATGGTTCTCTGAATCTTAACATATACATGTAGATACAAAACAGCTCCATCAGACTGGGGGAAAAAAAAACTTCTAGTCCCACCTCTTTGTGGTTCACCACTACAACCACCGGAAATCCCTGATCCATTTTCTTTCTTTTTAGTTCTGTCTTTTCCAGAACATCATATAAATGGAATCATATAATATGTAACCTTTTGGGCTGGCTTTTTTCACTCAGCATAATACCTTTGAAATTAATTCAAATGGTTACAAGAATGGATTGTTTTTCCTTTTTATTACTTAGTAGTTCATTCACTGTTAAGATTGTACCATGATTGCCTTTATGCAAACAGGGCTGTGAAAATCAGGAAGAGAAATGAGCTACGTAAAATCAATCTATAATGTTTATGGGCTCACACTGCAAATTTTGATATATTTTCTTCTTTGTTCAGTTCAGAATCTTTTCCCTTGAGACTTCCTCTTTGACCCATGAATTATATACAGGTGTGTTATTTATTTTTCCAGCACTTGGAATATTTTTCCTTTATTGATTTGTAGTTTAATTTAGTTATGGCCAACAAATACCCTTTGTATAACTTCAGTTATTTTCAATTTGTTAACATTTGTCTTATGATCTAGTAAGTGTTCATCTTGGTGAATAATTCACCTATCCTTGGAAAGAATATTCTTTCCCTACTGTTAGGTACACTATTCTAAAATGTCAGCTAGATACAGTTGGTTGATAATGTTGTTGAGTTCTCCTACACCTTCACTAATTTCCTGTCTACTAGTTCTGTTAATTACCAAGAGAAGAACACTGAAGTCTCCAACTATAATTATGCGTATGACTCTTTTCAGTTCAGTACATTCCTGAAGGACAGGGAAGCCTGGTGTATTGCAGTCCATGGGGTCACAGAGTTGGACGCAACTGAGCAACTGAACAACTTTCCTTTTAGTTCTTTCAGATTTTGATTCTTGTATTTTGAGTTTTTTTTCAGTGCTAACACATTTAGGATTAAGCCTTCCTCGTGAAATGACACTTCTATTATTTTGTAATGTCTTGCTTTACCCTTGATATTTTCTTCATACTGAAATCTTTGATCAGTATTAGCATAGCCACTCCAGCTAGCTATTGGGTTTGCATGGTATTTATCTATCCTTTCACTATTAAGTTGGCTATGTCGTATTTGAAGTGTTTCTTTTATATCACACATTGTGGGATTATGTTTTTAAATTCATTCTGACAATCTATTAAATGGTGCATTTAAATTATTAACATAATTAATGCAATTGTTTTTCTTTGCTCCCCATCTTCTATTTCTTTTTCTTCCTTTTTTAAAAAGTATTTTATCTATTATATATTTGAAGATATCTGTGTAGTTTTTTAGTGGATGCTCTGATGTTTACTATATACATACTGCACAGTCTACTTTGAATCAATATCTTACAGCTTCAAGTAAAATCTAACCATCATACAAGTGTCTTCCTCCTTCCTTTTTGTTATAGTTATCTTCTGTATTACATTTACAAATATTTAAAAATTCCATCATACAATATATTTGCTTTAAACCATTAAATACTTAAAAGAACTCAAGAGGAAAATAGTCTATTATATTCACCCAGAGAACTGCCATCTCCTTCCTATTCCTCCATTCCTGATATTGCCTCTTTTCCTCTCTCATCTCTATTCTGCTATTGAGTCTACCGAATGAGTTTTTAATTTTGATTATCTCATTTTTCAGTTCTAAAATTTCCATTTGAGCTTTCTTTATACCTTCTACTTCTTGTTGAGACATTATAAATTTCTGTTCAAGAATGATTGCTTTTAGTCCTGAAGTGTTTTTTATGAGACTGACATGCTGCTCACTATGCCAAGAAGGCAGGTCTAAAGTGTTTTTATATTCCTCCTTCAGAATCTTATCAGATAATTCCAACCTCTGTGTCATGCCATCATTCACGTCTTTTTGAATGACATCATTGCATGTGAATTGAAATTTTCATTGTTCTTTATATGTTAAGTAATTCAGGATTATTTCCAAGGCATTTTGAAATAGGAAATTCTGGGTCTTACACTCTATGCTAGTTTGGTATGTTCACTAAGTCATGTCCAACTCTTTGCAGTCCCATGGACTGTAGCCTGCCAGGTTCCTCTGCCCATGGAATTTTCCAGGCTAGAATACTGAGTGGGGTGCCATTTCCTACTCCAGGGGATCTTCCCAACCCAAAGATTGAACCTGCGTCTCTTCTGTCTCCTGCATTGGCAGGTGGATTCTTTACCACTAGCATGACCTGGGAAGCACCCTATACATTCTATAGAGAATATTAATATTTTTGTTTTAACAGGCAACCAACCTGGCTGTAACCTGAATTATAAATTCCAGTCAGTTTTCTGTGGTTGCAGTTTCAATGTTAGTTCTGTTTTTAAAGCCTTGCAGTGCTGTTAGGATATACTGCATGTTGGATACTGGGTGGATGGCCTGGAAATTGGATGGTAGTCTACCATTAGTTCAGTTCTCAAAGCCTCTGGTTATGCTGTCTAGGATCAGACCCACAAATGGACAAGGCGGGTTAAGTCCAAAAGCCCATAAACAACCTTCTCGGGTTACGTTCCCTAGCTCGTCCCTCTGCAGTTTTTGGTTCCCTAGAGTTCTGTTTTTGCTTCTCTGGCAGAAATCAGGGGTTTTAGTTACCAGCTTTGCTGCACACTTTATATAGCTGCATCTTGCTCCAATGCCAGGCAGAGGACAGACGAGAAAACTGCAGAATTACTCTAACTGGAGAGAAAGGTTCATACTTCTTGAGTTTTACGTGTGTGTGGGCCCCGACTGCTGCTGTGAAGTTTACCCCTGCTGGACTGTATGGGTACTGGGTTATGAGAGAAAGGAGAAAAGAAAACAGAGATTTCCCCTACTGTTTCTGAGTGGTAGTAATCCCCTTTCCTGCTCAAGCCAGAACCAAAGGGCTTCTCTGTGAACTCTCTTTGTCTTGCCTCAATGCACACTTCCTGGTTTTGGGTGGTCTTGAGTCTAGCTTGGGGGAATATCACAGGAAAAACTAGAACTTCACTTCCAGTTTGGTGGTTCTTAAAATTCTAGTCTTTCCCAATCAACTGCTATTATTTATCTTTCTGCATCAACAAAAGCAGTTCCAAGCATTCTGTTCAGGTGTTTATATCTGCGTAGAAGAAACAGTGGAGTATGCTTACTTATCTTACTGAGAATTGGCATTTCTGCAGTTCAGGCATTTCAGAATACCCTTAGGTGATCTGAACATACAGTAAAGGAAATAATGGGGGATACAGCTGAAAAGGATAACTGAAGTCAACTATTGCTCTCAATGTAAGGCAGAAGAATCTTTATATAGTTTGAAGATCAGTAAGAATGCAAGTGAAGGGTTTTGACTTGTTAGAACCACATAATACATTACAACTAATCTGGAGTTGTATACAAATACAAAGCTACTTCCAAAGTTCAGGCAAAAGGCATTAAAGGTCTGAAAAAGAGTAGTGTCAAGAAAAAGGCTCCACAGGCATATCTCGTTTTACTGCTCTTTTCTTTACTGGGGTTTTATTTTTTGAACAAATTCAACGCCTATGGCAACCCTCTGTCAAGTAAGTCTATTGGCACCATTTTTCCAACAGCATTTGGTTACTATATGTCTCTGTCACATTTGGTAATTCTCACAATATTTCAAACTTTTTCATTATTATTATATTTGTTATGGTGACCTGTGATGGTACTGTTATTGTTTGGGAACCAAGAACTGTATGTATCTAAGAAAGCAAATTTAACTGATAAACATGATTAAGCTTACTGAAGAAGGCATGTCAAGAGCTGATGTAGGCTGAAAGCTAGGCTTCTTGCACGAGTTAGCCAAATGTGAATGCAAAGGAAAAAAGTTCTTGAAGGAAATTAAAAATGCTACTCTAGTAAACACATAAATGATAAGAAAGTGAGACAGCTTTATTGATGATATGGAGAAAGTTTAGCAATCTGGATAGAAGATCAAAGCACTCACCAGGTTCTCTGAAGCCAAAGTCTAATCTAGAGCAAGGCCCTAACTGTCTTTAATTCTATGGAGGGTAAAACATGAGAAAGCTACAGATGAAAAGTTTGAAGTTGGCAGAAATTGGTGTGACGCTTAAGGAAAGAAGTCCTCTCTGTGACACAAAAATGCAAGGTGAAGTCATAAGTGCTGGTGTAGAAACCGCAGCAAATCAGCCAGAAGATCTAGCTAAGATCATCAATGAAGACGGCTGCACTAAACAACAGATGTTCAACACAGACAAAACAGTCTTGTATTGGAAGAAGATGCTGTCTAGGACTTTTATAGCTAAGGAAGCAAAGTCAATGACTGGCTTCATGCAATTAGGGACTTAAAGTTGAAGCCAGTGCTCATTTACCATTTCATAAACCTGAGCAATTGTGTTAAATCTACTCTACCTGGGCTCTATAAGTGAAACAACCCTAGAGGACAGCACATTTGTTCTGAATTATTTTAACCTCACTGGGAAAGCAACTCAGGAAAAAGATTCCTTTCAAAATGTTACTGCTCAGTGACAATGCACCTGGTCACCCAAGAGCTGAGATGGAGATGTACAACAAGATTAATGTTGGTTTTTTTTTTTTTTTGTAGTGGTTTTTGCCATACACTGACATGAATCAACCATGGATTCACATGTGTTCCCCATCCTGAACCCCACTACTCCCTCCCTCCCCATCCCGTCCCCCTGGGTCATCCCAGTGCACCAGCCATGAGCACTTGTCTCATGCATCCAACCTGGACTGGCGATCTGCTTCACACTTGATAATATACATGTTTCAACGCTATTCTCTCAGATCATCCCACCCATGCCTTCTCCCATAGAGTCCAAAAGTCTGTTCTATACATCTGTGTCTCTTTTTCTGTCTTGCATATAGGGTTATCGTTACTATCTTTCTAAATTCCATATATATGCGTTAGTATACTGTATTGGTGTTTATCTTTCTGGCTTACTTCACTCTGTATAATGGTGTTTTCAGTCTGTTAAATAACATCCATTGTGCAACTTATGGGTCAAGGAGTAACTCTGATTTTCAAAGTCTTATTATTTAAGAAATATACTTCCTAAGGCTAGAGCTGTTCTTGATGGTGATTCCTTTGATGGATCTGAGAGACGTAAATTGAAAACCCCCCTGGCAAGGATTCACAGTGAAGATACCATTAAGAACATGTGTGACTCATGAGAAGCGTCATCAACATTCACAGGAGTTTGGAAAAAGCTGATTCCAACCCTTATGAATGACTTGAAGGAGTTAAAGACTTCAGTGGAAGAAGTTACTGCAGATGTGATGGAAGTAGCAAGAGAACTACAATTAGAAGTGGAGCCTAAAGATGTGATTGAATTGCTGCTGCTGCTTCTGCTAAGTTGCTTCAGTCGTGTCCAACTCTGTGCGACCCCACAGACGGCAGCCCACCAGGCTCCCCCATCCCTGGGATTCTCCAGGCAAGAACATTGGAGTGGGTTGCCATTTCCTTCTCCAATGCATGAAAGTGAAAAGTGAAAGTGAAGTCGCTCAGTCGTGTCCGACTCTTAGCGACCCCATGGACTGCAGCCTGCCAGGCTCCTCCGTCCATGGGATTTTCCAGGCAAGAGGACTGGACTGGGGTGCCACTGCCTTCTCCGATTGAATGGCTACAACCTCATGAAAAAACTTGAACAGACGAGAAGCTGCGTCTTACGGATGAGTAAAGAAAGTGGTTTCATGAGATGAAATCTACTGAAGATGCTGTGAAGGTTGCTGACATGACAATAAAGGATTTAGAATATTATATAAACTTAGCTGATAAAGCATTGCTGAAATGACAATAAAGGATTTAGAATATATAAATTTAGTTGATAAAGCAGTCACAAGGTTTGAGAGGACTGACTCCCATTTTGAAAGAAGTTCTACTCTGGGTGAAATGCTATCAAATAGCATTGCATGCTACAGAGAAACCATTCATTAAAGGAAGAGTCAATCGATGTGGCAAACCGCATTGTCTTATTTTAAGAAATTGCCACAGCCACCCTAACCTTCAGCAACTACCACTCTGGTCAGCAGCCTTCAATACCAAAGCAAGACTCTCCACCAGCAAAGGAATTACAACTTGCTGAAGGCTCAAATGATAATTAGTATTTTTAAGCAACAAGTTCTTTTTAAATTAAGGTACGTGCGTTAGTCGCTCAGTTGTGTCCAATTCTTTGTGACCCCATGGACTGTAGCTTGCCAAGCTTCTCTGTTCATGGAATTCTCTGGGCAAGAATACTGAACGGGTTGCCATTCCCTTCTCTAGGGGATCTTCCTGACCCAGGGATCAAACCTGGGTTTCCTGCATTGCAGGCAGATTCTTTACCATCTGAGTCACCAGGGAAGCCCAATGAAGGTACATACAGTGGGTTTTTTATTTTGATACAATGTTATTGCATACTTAATAGACTACAGTATAGTGTAAACATAACTTTTATATGCACCAGGAAGCCAAAAAGTTAATATGACTTGCTTTGTTGAGATATTCGCCTTATTCTAATAGTCTGGAACCTAACTAACAACATGTCCTAAGTATACTGGTAGCTTCATGATTTTTTAAAAGATTAAAAACCAATAATAATAAAGAGTTTAAAGTTAGCTGACTAGGAGAATTACATATTAAGAAACAGGAATGTCAAGCAAAGTGGACAGGCAGAAGAAAGTAAGTTTGGCTTTTGACGTTTTAAGTTAGCTGTGAAAGTGAAAGTCGCTCCATCGTGTCCAACTGTTGTGACCCTATGGACACAGTCCATGGAATTCTCCAGGCCAGAATACTAGAGTGGGTAGCCTTTCCCTTCTCCACATCGCCCCAACCCAGGGATCGAACCCAGGTCTCCCACATTGCAGGCAGATTCTTTACCAACTGAGCTATCAGGGAAGACCCGAAGTTAGCTGTAGGTGAGATTTATACAGAGATGTCCAGCAGGCAAAGGGAAATACAGACCGAAGTACAAGAATTCAGAACTAGAGACACAGATTTGGGAGTCCCTATATAAAAAAGCAGAGCTTTGGAAGGAAAAGACCACTGAGGAATACACTTTGCTATAGAGCAAGCAGCCAAAATCAAGAACTTTGGAATATAAGAAAACTTCTGCCTGAAAATAAGACAGAAGGAAAATTTAGGAAATGGGGAAAGGAAGAGTACAGTGGCACAAAGATCCCTTAGGAAGAAAAAGTAGATTTGAAAATGAATTCTAAATGTTATAAAGTTGGGGGTACACAAGAAAATGGAACACTAAATGTGGTATGTTTTTATGTTATTCTTACCTCTTTTATCAGTGACATCTTCCTATCTTTGTACTGGATGATTTTTATCAGCATACCACTATACTCTGGCCTGAGTCATCTAATAAAAAGCAAGCAACTAAACATACATGTTCCCTTATCTCCTCACTCCCTTCTATGACTGTGCCGCCTTCTGTTCCCCATCATCGCCACATATCTTTTGCTGTCCATTTAGGTTGTCTTTACTGTCTCATTCACTTTTCATTGCTCAACTGTGACCTGGCTTCCAATACCAACTACCACACTACTGAAACCGCTTTTCAAGTATATGTAGCCAAATCCAACTCTTACCATACCTGGTTTACCAAGCAGCAGTAATTAAGAAACCCTGGACAAATCACCTAATTTTTGAGACTAATTTTTCATTTATCAATGAGGGGGAAAAGACTCTATTAAATAACCTATAAATTTGGGTTCAAATTTAAGGTTTTATAATAGTAAATTTAATTATAAAATATTCCTTAAAATGTGAAGCTAAGTGAGAGAGTTGCGTTTGTCTGTGGAAATAGTTTACCCCTACTTTATTGAGGTATGATTGACAGATGAAATTGTATATATTTAAAATGTACATGTGATCATTTGATACACATGTACATTGTGAGGTGATTACCACAATCAAATTAATTAACACACCTGTCCCCTCAAGTAGTTTTTGGGGAGGGAAGGAGGGGGCTGTCTTGAAATATTAAATGGGAATGAAAAGAAAAGAAGGTCACTTTCACTTTCTTCATATGTGGGCTGCAGATGGCCATCTAGTTAGATATTATCTGTATTTTCCCTCCACCCTACATAAATTTCCATTTCTCTTCAAGTGTCTTTGCATGACATTTTCCATTTTAATGATTAGAAGTCATAAATCAGCCTCTTGTTGGTGTTTTTATGTTATAAATTGTTTTGTGGCCATTTTAGATTTCAAAGTCAAATCTAACTACTTACCAATGAAGTTTCTGTAATTCTTTCTTATTCCATTCCTCATCCTGAGTAAGACCAGGCAAACATTCCAAGGAATACCTGTTTGTCTTACCAGATCCCATTTTCTCAGTATTTGGAAGTTCATTACCAACATCAGGTTTCTGAAGATTTTCTTTAGCAGAACATTTAGCTTTCTTTTGTTTCATATAAAATTCATTTTCACTTTCTTCAGTTTCAGATTCAGATATCACTGGGATTGTCTTTGTTTTCCTTGTGCTTTTTCTCTGCTGAACCACTATTTTTTCAGTATTTATTGCTCTGGTTTTCTTAACAATCTCAGTTTTCCTTCTAAATTTCTTTCCTTTTTCACTTTCTTCATTAGACAAATCTGGTGAGGACTGATGCTTGTCAAATGACACAGTTACTTGATTTTCAATTTTCTTCAGTTTTGATAACCTTGTATTTTTCTTAAAGTCAGAGGTGACCGTTTGTTCCTTTTTAGGACTGGGTATTTTTATTTTGTCGTTGACAGTGAGGAAATCATGTTCAAAACAATCTTCCGTATTTTCACTATTACGGCCCACACTACACTCAAACGTACCTTCTAAAGTCTTTGTGGGCTTACTGACTGGACTTGTAGTTTCATTTGAGTCTGTTTTACTTTCTTTTTGAGGCTTTCCCAACGCAAATTCTGTTACTGCTTTAATGGTGTCAGATGACAGATTATAGTTCATGCATTTTTTCTCTATAATTTTTTTAGATTTAAGTGGTGTCACTAAAATACAAGGTTTCTTCTGATTAACAGTCATATATTTTCTTTCTTCATCTGTGAAAAACTGTTCCTTTGATGTTAGAATATCAATGGATACTTTTGATTCTTTAGTTCTCTCTTTAATTTCATAAGACAAAACCAAAGATCAAAATTTCAAATTAGTAACAAAATATCGAAAAAAAAAATTCCACAAATATACTGTTTTTTTCCCCCCACAAACTCCATTTTACACACTTTACTGTCAAATTAAGCTTCCTGAAGCACTGGTCTGTTCAGATCACTGCCCCTTCAACTGTTAACATTTATTAATTTCTATACCAATCTGTCCATATGTCTCACAGTATACTTAATGTACATAGCTCCTCTCACTGGTCTTTATCAATATAGTTCTAACTGCTCACTGTACTCAATCTGAATGACATTCTGTTAATTCACTGTTTCTCAACTTTCATTAATCTCATTCACTCTACTTGGAAAATTTCCTCCACCTACTATCTACTTCAGTTCTGTCCTATAACCTACTTCATTTGTTTTCCAACTCACCTATCCACAAACTTTGTCCCGATTCCCTCAACTGAATGAAAGCTTTCCTTCAAATTTCTAGAATACTTTCAAATAATATCATGTTTGATAATGTGCCCTGTGTTATAATTATATACTTGTCTTTCAACTGAAAAAAATTCTTAATGGTAAGAACTTTGTTTTTACTTTTGACTTGAAAACCACTTGGGTTACTAAAACCTTACTAGGTATAAAATATATGGAACAGAAACTATCCTAGTTAAGGAGAGTTAGAAAAACATGGAGATCCATCTGCATGGCCCCATTCTCATCACTAGTGGAGGCCACAGAGATACATTTTTGCTGAATCCCCCAAAGCTCCATGAAGAATCATGGGATAACAACCAAAACAGATCTTGGGAAAACAAATCTTATACTGTGTCATTGGCTAAAGAAAGCAAATTAAAATGAGAGAAATTCTCCAGTTTGAAACTTAAGAAACCAGAAGCCACACCCACTTAATTTCTAACTTAAAATTATATAATTATAAATATGTACAAGCTTTAAATGATCATACCAACCATCCTAGTTAAATACTCTAACAACCTACACATACTGTCTGCCATTTTACAAGATGAATGGCAAAATGAAAGACTTTTGGGAAATACCGAATGCTGGGGAGAAAGGAGTCTCTAAATTACAGTTCATGGAGAAGTGGCACTAATCAAAAGTAATCAAGGAAGTTACTCTATGATTTCTCAATGGAATCATATATTTCTTTCTAATTCCTCATATAAACATGATTCAAATGTTCAACTGGAAATGTGAAAATTCTGAACTTTCTAATTTTGAACACAGCCTTTTTATTCTGAATATTTTTATTCATTTTATTAAATAATTTTAATAAAGATTCAAACCATTCTGGATACTTCAACCTAAGCTGTATGAAGTTGGTAGTGTAAGTAGTATTGTTGCCTCTTTACTTCTTTAAACACTTAGAAATGTTCCTCACTTCATTTCTTTTCATTTAGAAGTAGTAAGAAAAAAAAATGCCATTAAGCAGATGGATTTAACTCAATATGAAATTTTAAACTTGCTAATGTGTAGAGAAAAGGCTCTTTAAATTCTGATAGGCAGGATTTCAATGAAATTATTCTGAAAATCCACATTTACACAAAATTAAGTTATGGTATTAATTTCATAGAAGTCTGTACTTCAAGATGCACAATGGATGGTCCTTGCTCTTGAGATTATTACAGTATGGTGAAGGAGGCTGACATTACAATCATTTATAATAATACTGTCAGGTATATTATATATAGTAGTAGAGATAAAGCACTTTAATAGCAATACTAAACATATAGATTACAACACTAAATACGCAAAACAAAACTTTAGGTAAATCATTAAAATATATATACACAATTACATCATCTTAAATTATCATTGACTGGCACCTTTGCATAACCTTAGTTGTTTAATGTTAGATGTATTGTTTTTTTAATATATATTTTAGTGGTTTTCCCATGGAAAGTATAACGATAATAATAAAAATAATAGCAGCATCAACTACCACCATTCAAAATAACATATGTGACAAGAGGACATTGAATGTCTTAATAGTTTCACAAAACAATGATTTAATGAATCACAGTGGAAAAATGATAATCCAAAACAGACTGCAGTCTGTTTTGCAGTATTATCTTGCCCGACAGTGAGCGTCTCAAGGAGCATCTCATTTTGTTTATCTCTAGGTTCCTAATAGCTGACATAGATCAAGGTTCATAGAAGATACTTTAAAAATGTCTGTTTAATGATTTTCCTATGGACACAGCTGGCATGTAAAACGGTTTACCAAACTTTAGTCTTTTACTTTGTAGTCTCAAATATTTTACCAGTAATATTCACAATTTAACTCAAATTCCTGAAAAACAGTACTATAAGTGAAAGGAAGGAATGGAGGTAGGGAGATGATAAGACCTAAGACTAAAAAAGAATAATAAAGTTAGATATACTTTTAGGGATTTTTAAATTTGGGGGTAAAAAAATACATACCAGGTGCTATAGCCCCAGGACTCCAAAATACTGAGGATGGTTTTAGCAATGACAACAAGCAATATGCCTAATTTATAAGAAACAGGATGACTTGATAAAATGAAGAAGAGTTAAGAAGGAACTGGAGCTACAGTTAAGGAGTGAATTTTGCAAGCATTCATCCATGTATTTAATTTATTCCTTTCTCTGTACTAGAAAGGATAAGCATAGTTTCAGTGGGGACAGGGGAGTAGGTTGTGGTAGGAGTGAAGGAATAACATACAGGTATATCTACATCCAGTATGGGGTTATGTTTTTGGCAGAAGCAGTCCTCAACTCTTGAAGTTCTGTAAAGCTCTGTTATAAGGTCAAGGCAGAAATGGCCTAAATTTATACAACATGGTCTAGTAACTTTTACTCATTATATTATCTAGAAAAGGCTGTAAATACTCTATTTCATCTTGGGACTGGGTGGATGTGAGGCAGATTATAGTTCTGGTAAAGAACGGACACAGAACAGTTCTGCCAGTTACCTTCATAGCAATGGTCATTCAGAAAATACATGTCATTTCCTCCATGAAAGCAAATTGGTTTTGTCTATTAACAGGAATAATATTTAGCACAAAAATATAGGTATCTGTAATATAGGTTTGAGGCAAGCTGGCAGCCTAAAACCTTGCATTCAGAAAACTGAAACAACAATCATCTTTCACTGCTATGTTTATCAGTGTCCTTGATACTCTGATTAATTAAAAGGAATTAATGAAGTAGGCTGAATGCTGACTACAGGTGATTGCAGTTTCTCCTCTTAACTAGTGAAAAAAATGGAAATTTTAGGGCAGTATAAGTCAAGGACTCAGTACTATATACACTGAAAGAATTAAACAATGTGGAGCTCATTTAAAAATATACCACAATATGAACAAGAGAAGAAAAGAGCAAACATACCCAAAGAATCACAGTCAAGGTCATAAGTGCTGGTGGCTCTTTGGAGGACATCTGGTTTTGTTTTCCTTGCATCATTTTTCATTGATTTTTGAATGTCAGGAACACATCTTTTAGCTTTCTGGTTTTGTCTGGCCTTTCCTTTTTCCTTCTCACAAGCCCTAAAAACAAGTATAGTATTTTTTCCTCTAATATAGGTTCTCAAAAAACAAAACCAAAAAACTAAACCCATAAATAAATAAATTCCCTCAGATAAAGCTTTTTTTCCCTAACAGATTACCTTTAATCTTTACATTATTTAAGCTTTCATGGCCTCTACCCTTTTCCTCGCACAAAAAATTTATGTATGACATCTTAAGTCAAAATATTCAAATATGACTTTTTAAGTTCTTACTATCTTAACTCTTTTATTTCCTATTTAAGCTGATACAAGAAAATAACAGGACAAATTCTGCCAGCTGCCTGTTCTTGTAAATAAAGTCTACTGAAACACAGTCATACTCATTCATTTCTGTACTGTCTATGTCACTTTTCCACTACAAAGGCAGAGTCAAGTAGCTGTGACAGAAGCAGCATACCCATGAAAATACTATCGACCCTTTACAGGAGAAAACTGCCAGCGGATATTATATGTCATTACACTGTGATGAGATTAATTTACACAACCTAAAGAGTTTTTAAGGTTAAGAACTAATCAAATTCTTGTTTCTTTTCCCAGTGCTGATACAGAGTCGGCTAAGCAGATGACACTTTGTAACTATTGAGGAAATGAATGAATGAAAAAGGACCAAGAATGTCAGACTCCTGTTTACAGCTACATGCCTCTTAAAAGGTAGGTGATTACAGATGACTCCTTAAATATGTCAAAGGTTTAATTTTTCTTTTAGATTTATTCCACATGACAGAAGTTCCAGTAAAGTGTTACTGCCTTCTGAAAATCCAAGATCAAAGATAGCTCAAAATGGACATTTCCAAAAGCAGAACTTAAAAGCACTTTCCATTGGTTATATGAGTATATACATTTGTAAAGGCTCATCAAATTTTATACCTAAAATGGGTGGTTTATCAGATGTAAATTATACATCAGTAAGATTGTTTTTTAAAAAGTTGAAAGATGGACTGACTTCCCTAGTGGCACAGTGGATAAGAATCCAATGCAGGAGACATGGATTCCATCCCTGGTCTGGAAAGATTCCACGTGCCTGGGAGCAACTAAGCCTGCATGTCACAGCTACTGGGCCCGCGTGCGGCAACTACTGAAGCCCGTGCACTTGGAGCCTGCGCTCCGTAACAAGGGAAGCCACCACACTGAGAAGCCCGCACATCGCAACCAGAGAGTAGCCCTCACTCTCTATAATTAGACAAAGCCCACGCATAGCAAGGAAGACCCAGCGCAACCAAAAAAAGAAACAACCCTTGTTTTAAAAGTTAAAAACTTTGTGAAGTAATTAGCCTCCAACTAATAAAATAAATAAATTAATTAATTAAATAAATAAATAAATAAAAGTTAAAAACTACTTTACCTTAACTGTTCTAAAAAATTGTCAATGTACTCTTTCCATTTTTCTGGAAATCCAAACATAAATTTCCTTATGAGATATTTTGGGTAACCTATTTATAAATAAACAGAAGTTATCTGAAAGCCAAGATTTTAAACTGATGTCATTCATTTATTAAATAATTTTAAAATATACACTTATTGCTTACTGTGTGCCAGGCACACAGTGCCTGTGCTGAGGAATTCAGCAGTTAACAACAAAAAAAAATCTGTCTTCATGAAAACTGCCTTCTAAACAGAAAGCAAACCAGTAAATAATATATCTCATTTGTTAGAGTGGTCATTTATGCTATGGAGAAAAATTATGCAGTTAAGAGGAGAAAAATTATGCAATTAAGAGGAATAGTGGTATCAGTGTGTTCATTTTAGGGGAGAAAGGGGGCAGGCAGTATTTCAAAAAAGGACAGACAAGTTCTCACTGAAATAGCATCATTTGAGTAAAGCCCTGAAGTACATGAAGTGAGCAATGTGGCAATATGGGGTTAAAGCACTGGAAGCAGAGGGAACAAAGTGAAAGGCTATGAAATAAGAGTATGCCTGGCTTGTTTGTAGAACCACAAAGAGATTGGTGTAGCTGAAGTGAAATGGAGAGAGGCAAGAACTAGGAGGCCACTTAGTACTCAGATGGGTAACAGAGGCAGCTGGGAGAGATTTTAAAGCCTTGGCATCATTTTATGGACCGGATCTTTTACTTTGGGTGAGATAGGAAGTTATAGAAAATTTCTGAGTGGAGGAGCCAAAGAGTATGACTTACTTTTTAACAGAACTGAATTAGTTGTTATTTTGAGAACAGTCTGTGGAAGTACATGGAGAAGATCAGGTTTTTGACATATTAACTATGAGACGCCTGTAGACATCCTAGTGAAGATGTCAAATGAACAGACAAAAAATGAATGAAAAAGTATGAAATCAGCACAGCACTGAGTATAGAAAGAGCCCTAGTCTATTCCATTATTTAGCGGCAAAGAAGAAAGAAAAGTAAGCAAAGAAACTATGAAGGAACAGGGAGTGAGGCAGCATGAAAATATGGTATTCCAGAGGCCAAGTATTTCAAGAAGGTAGGTGTGATTACTATGTCGAGTATACACTGGATTTAGCAATGTGGGGGCCACTGGTGACTTTGATAAGGGCTGTTCCAGTGAAGAACTGGGGATGAAGGAGAGACTAAAGGGAATTCAAGAAAAAAGATGGAAAAGAATTCAAGAGGAAATAGATCTAAGTATAACGAATTGTCTGAGCTGTTTTGCTGTCAATGAGAGCAATAGTGGCTGAAAGAAGTGTGGTTAAAAGAGGGTTTGCCCTCACCCTATTTTTTTAAGGAATAACTGACACACAGCACAGTGTAAGTTTAACATGTACAGCATGATGGCTCATTAATATATATCTTGCCAAATGATTACAATAGTTAATATCTACCATCTCATATAGATACAATAAAAAGGAAAAAAGCAATTTTAAAATTTATAAATGAGATGAAGATTTAACATCTGCACCTCTCCTTCCAAATCCTCTTCCCACATTTTTACAATACTTTTAACTATATAAAAAATTATATCATATAAAATTGTATATAAAATACATAAAATTGTATCATAACAATGTGAATATTGTTCACTGCAGAACCCTTCATCCCTGTGACTCATTTATAACTAGAATTCTGTATGTTTTAATCTCCCTCACCTAGTTCACTCATTCCCTGATCCCTCTCCCTTCTGGCAAGCATCTGTTCTCTTTATCTGTGACTCGGTTTGTGTTTTGACTTGTTCATTTGCTGTGGTTTTTAGATTCCACATACAAGTGGAATCATACAGTGTTTATCTTTCTCTGATTTCACTTAGTTTAATACCTGTAGGTCCCTCCATGTTGTCACAATAGTAAGATTTCATTCTTTAAGGCTGAATAATAATTCTTTTGTATATGTATATACCTCATTGTCTTTATGCACTCATCCATCAGTGGACCCTTAAGCGGTTTTGGTATCTTGGCTATTATAAATAATGCTGCAGTAGACACAGGCATGCATTTATCTTTTCAATTAGTGTTTTTGTTTTCTTCAGAAAAATACCCGAGTGGACTGCTGGATCATATGATAGTTTTACTTCTAATTTTTTGAGGAACCTCCACACAGTTTTCCATAGTGGTCATACCAATTTACTTTCTCACCAACATGGCATAAGGGTTCCCTTTTCTCCACAACCTCACCAATGAATGTTGTTTCTTGTCTTTTGGATAATAGCTATTCTGACAGGCATGAGGTGGTATCTCATTGTGCTTTTGATTTGCATTTCCCTGATGATTAGTGATGTTGAGCATCTTTGTTTGCCATCTGTATATCTTCTTTTGGAAAATACCTATTCAGCTCTTCTGCCCAACTTTTTAAAAAATTATTTTACTGCACCAGGTCTTAGTTGTGGCATGTAGGATCTTTCATTGCAGCATATGAACTCTTAGTTGCAGCATGTGGGATCTAGTTCCTTGACCAGGGATTGAACCCAGGACCCCTGCATTGGAAGCATGGAGTCTTAGCCACTGGACAACCAGGGGAGTCCCCTGCTCATTTTTTAATAGGACTGTTTCTTTTTATGATGTTGAATTGTATGAGTTCTTTGTGTATTTTGGGTATTAATCCCTTATCAGCAATGTAGCTTGCAAATACATCCTCCTACTCTGTCGGTTGCTCTATCATTTTGTTGACAGTTTCTATTCCTGTATAAAAGTTTTTTAGTTTGATGTTGTCCCATTTATTTTTTGTTTTTGTTGCCTTTGCCTGAGGAGACAGATCTAGAAAAATATAGCTAAGGCATCTGTCAAAGGGTTCGCTATGTTTTCTTCTAGGAGTTTTATGGTTTCAGATCGTACATTTAAGTCTAATCCATTCTGAGTTTATTTTTGGACACAGTGTGAGGAAGTACTCTAGTTTCTTTTGCATGCAGCTATCCAGTTTTCCCAGCATCATTTATTGAAGAGGCCGTCATTTCCCCCATTATATTCTCACCTCCTCTGTTGTAAATTAATTGACCAAATACATGAGGGTTCATTTCTGGGGCCTCTGTTCTGTTTAGTTGATCTGTGGCTGTTTTGGTGCCAGTGTCACACTACTCTGATTACTGTAGCTTAGCAGCATAGTTTGAATGCAGGGAGTGGGACACCTTTAGCTTTGTTATTTATGTATTTAGGTGTTCCGAGGTTGGGCACCTATATATTTACAATTGTCATAGCTTTTTTTGTGTGTGTGTATTGATCCCTTTACCATTATGTAATATTCTTCTTTGTGTTCTATTACAATCTTTGTTTAAAAGTCTGTTTTGTCTGATATAAGCATTGCTAACTTGGCTTCATTTCCATTTACATCGAATACCTTTTTCCATCCCTTCACTTTCTGTCTTGTGTGCATTTTTAGATTTGAAAGGAGTCTCTTTGTTTTTGTATCCATTCAGCCACTCTGTCTTTTGATTGGGAGCATTTGGTCCATTTACACTTAAAGTTACATTTAAAGTAGTTATAGCTGTTTTATTAACTGTTTCTGGTTGTGTTTGTAGTTTTTTGTTCCTTCTTTTGATGACTATCTTTTGTGGTACATTTGGATTCCTTTCTCTTTTGTGTGTATGTGTGTGTATATCTAGTACAGATTTTTGGTTTGCGATTACCATGAGGTTACTATGTAACATATATATATGATTATTTTAAGTTGATGATCTCTTAAATACGAATACATTCTAACAACCTTGATTTTTTTACACAAAAGAGAGTGTTTTGTTTTGGTTTTCTTTGTGATGGAAGGGAGAATTACTAGAGTGATATTTTCGAGTAAAAGAGGGTAGGAACTAAAGTATAAACAGGTTGACACAGACAGGAACGTGGGAGGCTTGCCCAATAAAAGCAGGTGCAAATACAAGCAGATAAGAGATGTGGCAGAAAAGTTCTCTTTTGATTGTTCCTGTTGCTCAAGTCTTCTCCTTGTTCCCCCACCCACCAAGCTGAGAGGAAGGCAGGAGAGATGTAGAAATACGAAATAGTCATCGAGGATGATGGGAGAATGAATGGATTAGGGACCTACGGTAGGATACCAAGTGGCCACAGTTTGTTGCTGGTAGTCATAGATTTAAAGTAGACTACTCAGGTGTGCTTTTCCTTAGTCACATTAGCTGTGTACTAGGCATAGACAGGAGAAGGCAATGGCACCCCACTCCAGTACTCTTGCCTGGAGAATGCCATGGGCAGAGGAGCCTGGTAGGCTGCAGTCCACGGGGTCACTAAGAGTCGGACACAACTGAGCGACTTCACTTTCACTTTTCACTTTCATGCACTGGAGAAGGAAATGGCAGCCCACTTCAGTGTTCTTGCCTGGAGGATCCCAGGGACGGGGGAGCCTGGTGGGCTGCCGTCTTTGGGGTCGCACAGAGTCAGACATGACTGAAGCAACTTAGCAGCAGCAGCAGCAGGCACAGACAGAAAATAAGATTATATCAGGACTAGGGTTATGCTGGGCAGGTTCAACAAAAGAGAAATTAGGGAGCTAAATTATATTCTTCTAGCCAGTTCCTCACAAATAAGGAATATTTCATTTGAATATTTTTTAAATAACTGAACTTAAACTGTCAATAACAGTAAATCATAATAAAGGATCAACATATATAATAGTTTTACATAATTTGGGCAGTGTTTTTTAATTTTTAGTGTTGACATGTAATTTTAAAGCACCTAATTAAAAGCAAAAATATGGTTTGAAATATGGTTAATTATTTCACTTAGTAAAGTAATTCTTCCAATTAGTAATGACAGTCATTACCTGCTTCTTTCATGGAAATCTGGTCTATCATTCCTTTTAGTTCATAAATGTTGCCTGATAAAGTTCTAAGTTTGTTGTGCTTAATCCGTTCTATAATTACATTACTGTGCCAATATATGTTGGTGATGTCTCTAGGAGAAAAAAAAGCTTAGTTGAAGCCAAAATATTCACATTTTACCAAGAGTCACAATGTACACATGTAATAAAATTGTAACAGGAATAAATTTGCACTCCAGCTACAATGCTATCAATCTAATTACAAAATATTTGAAGGCCAAACACTGCAACAGAACTCAACCTCTTGGCTAATGTGAACCTGAGTAACAAGAAACTGTACTGTGGCCAAACCATGTGGCTAGTATAAAATGTATCATTAGCAAGAAAGCAAGGAGTTCTCTAAATATCTTGTGGCAATAAAGTTCACAACTCTATCTCAACTGATGCCAAACCGGTTGCCAAAGGATGGTTTCCCTGTCACTCTCCTCAGGGCCTATGCTGGGTTAGATTTCATGCAGTTATATTGTTTGAATTATTCTTCTCTTGTGTTTCCCCCCCACACACCACCATATAGCCAAATGTCTTTACCTTCCTCTTTAGAAAGTACCAAAAGAGGTTCCAATTGTGAAAAAACAAACTGCAGCATCAAACTACTGACCCATAAATCTACTCTTTATATTTCTTTACATGAAGCCAAGAATAAATATAGAGAAAACAAAATTTTTAAATATATTAGATAAATGAACATTCTGACTCATTAGATTAGTAATAAACATTCTAAATATAATAAATGAGAAAGTTAAGATCATTTAGTTTGGTCAAATGGAACTAAACTCATATGTTATAATTTAACACAATATTCTCACATTCTCTGTTCTTTTTTGGGTTTCCCTTGTGGTTCAGCTGGTAAAGGATGCACCTGCAATGCGGGATACCTGGGTTCGATCCCTGGGTTGGGAAGATCCCCTGGAGAAGGGAAAGGCTACCCACATTAGTATTCTGGCCTAGAGAATTCCATGGACTTATAGTCCATGGGGTCACAAAGAGTCGGACACGACTGAGTGACTTTCACTATTTTATTTAACAAATATTTAAATAGTACTCAAGCACTGTTCTCGAAGTCTTATAAATATTAACTCAAAATAATTTAAAAAGTAGGTCATGCTGTATCATCATTACACAAATGAAGAAAATGAGACTGAAAGAGGGTAACTGGCCTAAGTCATACAGCCAGTAAACAGTAGTAATGCTGCTGCTGTTGCTGCTAAGTCGCATCAGTCGTGTCCGACTCTGTGTGACCCCATAGACAGCAGCCCACCAGGCTCCCCCGTCCCTGGGAGTCTCCAGGCAAGAACAGTGGAGTGGGTTGCCATTTCCTTCTCCAATGCGTGAAAGTGAAGTCACTCAGTCGTGTCCGACTCTTAGTGACCCACAGACTGTAGCCTACCAGACTTCTCCGTCCATGGGATTTTCCAGGCAAGAGTATTGGAGTGGGTTTCCATTGCCTTCTCCGGCAGTAGTAATGGGATTCCAACAAAGGCAATCAGTGCTGCCTCTGGATATTAAGGAAATGAGTGGGTGCAAGGCAAGCAAGAAATAAGGTGAGCAAGGCAGATTTTATATACTCATAAACTTTCAGGTAAGTATCTCTAAACGTGATACAGTGTACTGTTTTATTACAACCTTTTATTACATTTTTTTTTAACCACTAAGAACATTGGTTTTGAAGAATAGGAAATGGGACTAGCAGAGTAGCAGAACTAGGCAAAGCCCACTTACCAAAGGATGCTTTCATTTTAGGGAAAACCATAAAGTGCCAGTGATTACTTAACATGTAGCTGTGTGGCACTGTTACATAATTTTGATTTCTTTTCTGGATCAGTAAATACATATCTGGTTTTGGTTTTCCCAATTTAGATGTGAGACTCTGGACTGAAATGCATGTAGTGAATGTTAACTACAAGCAATCATTATTGTTAAGCAGATAATCCCAGCCCACTTCCTAGAACCTCTGAAAAAAATAAAGCACTATTCATACAAATTTGAGCTGTCACTATTTTAAAAATAATGTGAGTTAACAAATTTCTTGCAAAAGCAAGAAAGCTAGTTATAATCAAAATGGTCATACTCATTTTACTTTTCTGCCATCAGTTTATAACCTCGTTAGAAAAGTCTTTGTTTCACAGCAAGATGCAATTTGTCATGCATCTCCTTGTAGTTCTTACACACAAATATCTTTACAACAAATCTTACATACAAATATCTTATTACAAATTTTACTAAAAGAATACTGAGAAGTTATACTTACATCAGTTTTCCTTCTACACATATAGCAGTGTTATTATTGATGACTTTAATCATCCATTCCTGTAGCTGGACTACCTGATAAAGCATAAAATGAAATATATATTATTTCTTATATTACTTGTACCATATGCATTACAAAATCAGTTTACATTAAATTAAAAGAAAAAACTTATACAAGTAATCCAAATGAGTCCTTCGTGTTCATCTATATAAGAATCAGAGTCTATTTTATATAGCAATAAGGTAAAAACTCTTATGCATAATTAAACAAAAGATGGAGACAGAGACTGAACTGAAGTTGTACTGCAGTTTGTTCTATTAATAAAATCCAGAATCAATTATACCTTAAATATTCTTATGTCAAATATCTTAACCACTAAGGGAAAAAGTCACCTAAAATCTTGAGGTATCCATTAAAATACCAAAGCCACAAAAGACACAATAACTTAGAGAAAACAAGTTAAGTAGTATGCATTTCACCATCACTTTTATCCCTGTTATAATTAGAGCATTTTTTTTTGAAAAGTTGATTTGGAGTTGCATTTAATTTCCTATAAAGATGATTGCTAGTAATCTATATTTAGTATTCTATTCCAAAGCAAACATGTGAACAGCTCCTCTAGTCATGGGATTCTCCAGGCAAGAATACTGGAGTGGGTTGCCATTTCCTACTCCAGTGTTACAACAGTAAAACTTTTCAAATCTTTAGATGCTGTAACTCCTTTCCCTTTTAACTGCTCTGTTAATAGAACACCAAGAATCAGGAAAAAAAAAAATTTAAGAACAAGAATACCTCAGTATTCATCCCCAAAGGGAGTTGAAGACTATGCAACTAGTGATAGAGCAAAATAAGACTTCACGCATGGGTCTTCTTACTTTTAATCCACTGCTCATTTCACTAGGCCACATTGCCTCTACACTAAATATTAACAAAAACCCAAAATGAACCTGTTAATGAGAGAGCAAAAGAGCTTATGCACTTTAAGAATGAGGGTGAAAACAAGTATTTATCTGCCTTAAAAGTTTTCCTACCTTAATTTTAACTCCATTTGTAATAGTTTGGCTTGTACTTGGAGAAGGGTTCCAAGCATTTCTTTTTGATCTCTGAGGTATTGTTATATGAAATCGTGGAGTTGCAAGCACAATTTTACAAGTATCATTCATGGAACCTGTAAAATCAGTCTCTCTGTGCATTGTTTTCTCATTTCCTTCCTTAATTTCCTGTTTTGAAGTGCCTTCTGCTGTAATCTTACTATCATCGGAAACCAGTAATTGACCACCATTTTCAACATCAGGACCACAAAGAGTCTCAACAGTGGTATTTGGGGACTTTTCACAGGTAGAATCAATGTCTTCTAAAACAAACGTGTCCTTTTTGGCTTTATTGGTTGCAACTATATTCTCCTTTGAGTGAAGAATTTGTCTAGCCAGCTGAGCTCTAGTTAGTGCCCTGTTTGTAGCTGCAACATTTTTATGTTCTTGGTTCAGAACTGGAAGCTCTGCAAAAAATACAAAACCAAACCAAATTTATAGACGGATAATATGAAATGAAAAGAGAACAGCAGAAAAATTTTAAACTTTTAATTGCCTACACAGGGAAAATAACTATCTAGAACATTTAACCATACATTCAAATAATAAACTAAAAACAAAACAAAAAGCACTTTACCATAAGTTAAATTGTGCAGAGGCACCTTCTTTTCCTGCTGATATTTAATCTTTTGCTTGACCGGCACAAAAATATTATTTGATGATTCCAGAGGAACTTCTTGGACTGAGGTTGAGTTTTCTTTTTTTAAAGAAAGAAGTTTTATTAGTCAATAAGAGAAAAAAATGCCTTTAAAAATCTTGGAATAAAGACTTAAATCGAGTAGTGATCAGACCAACAGAGTATATACTTTAATATATGACAGTTATATTAAGTTTTTGCCCTTTTTTATTATCTCATATCTTCAATGCATTCTCTATACCTGTATTATGCTGAGAAAGAATTTTTAAAAAACTTCTCCACATTACCTGCCAGCTCTAGACACAAGTATACGACTGGACTTAGAAGCCTAGAGATCTGGAATAAAATTCTGGTGCTGTCACAAATCAGATATGTTTATGTCAAAGTCATATATCAAGTGCCATCCTGTCTTAAAAATTCTGATTTTGCTTCTGGTTGTTGGAAATTTCTAAAATATGGATGAACAGTTGTAACAGGTTTAAAAATCAAAATGTTGAGATTCAGTAGCAGACTAAGTCATAATTTATACTTCTTTGACATCCCTTTAGCAGGTCTTCAAAGACACAAATTTGGTAGGCTTAATCACCAGACAAACAGGAACTAATAGCACTGCTTATATTTTATTCTGCTTTACATCCTAGATGGTTAAAGTTTTGTATCTTGAATATAGAAATGAGTTTCTTTCACACAAAAAGGGGAAGGTAATAGATTTAAAATTCGTACCAGTGACACAAAGACAGAAATATAGATCAATGGAACAGAATAGAAAGCCCAGAGATAAATCCATGAACCTATAGACAGCTTATCTTCGACAAAGGAGGCAAGAATATACAATGGAAAAAAGACAACCTCTTTAACAAGTGGTGCTGGGAAAACTGGGCAACCACTTGTAAAAGAATGAAACTAGAACACTTTCTAACACCATACACAAAAATAAACTCAAAATGGATTAAAGGTCTAAATGTAAGGCCAGAAACTATAAAACTCCTAGAGGAGAACATAGGCAAAACACTCTCCGACAGAAATCACAGCAGGATCCTCTATGACCCACCTCCCAGAATATTGGAAATAAAAGCAAAAATAAACAAATGGGACCTAATTAAACTTAAAAGCTTTTGCACAACAAAGGAAACTGTAAGCAAGGTGAAAAGACAGCCCTCAGATTGGGAGAAAATAATAGCAAACAAAGAAACAGACAAAGGATTAATCTCAAAAATACGCAAGCAACTCCTGCAGCTCAATGCCAGAAAAATAAATGACCCAATCAAAAAATGGGCCAAAGAACTAAACAGACATTTCTCCAAAGAAGACATACAGATGGCTAACAAACACATGAAAAGATGCTCAACATCACTCACTATCAGAGAAATGCAAATCAAAACCACAATGAGGTACCATTACACACCAGTCAGGATGGCTGCTATCCAGAAGTCTACAAGCAATAAATGCTGGAGAGGGTGTGGAGAAAAGGGAACCCTCTTACACTGTTGGTGGAAATGCAAACTAGTACAGCCGCTATGTAGAACAGTGTGGAGATTTCTTGAAAAACTGGAAATAGAACTGCCATATGACCCAGCAATCCCACTTCTGGGCATACACACTGAGGAAACCAGATCTGAAAGAGACATGTGCACCCCAGTGTTCATCGCAGCACTGTTTATAATAGCCAGGACATGGAAGCAACCTAAATGCCCATCAGCAGACGAATGGATAAGGAAGCTGTGGTACATATATACCATGGAATATTACTCAGCCATTAAAAAGAATTCATTTGAATCAGTTCTAATGAGATGGATGAAGCTGGAGCCCATTATACAGAGTGAAGTAAGCCAGAAAGATAAAGACCAATACAGTATACTAACACATATATATGGAATTTAGAAAGATGGTAATGATAACCCTATATGCAAAACAGAAAAAGAGACACAGATGTACAGAACAGACTTTTGGACTCTGTGGGAGAAGGCGAGGGTGGGATGTTTCGAGAGAACAGCATCAAAACATGTATATTATCTAAGGTGAAACAGATCACCAGCCCAGGTTGGATACATGAGACAAGTGCTCGGGCCTGGTGCACTGGGAAGACCCAGAGGGATCGGGTGGAGAGGGAGGTGGGAGGGGGGAACGGGATGGAGAACACATGTAAATCCACGGCTGATTCATGTCAATGTATGACAAAAACCACTACAATACTGTAAAGTAATTAGCCTCCAACTAATAAAAATAAATAAAATGTAGCAGTGCTAGTAGTAGTATTGTAAAAAAAAAAAAAAAAAATTGTACCAGTGAAGGAAAAACTGAATTATTTTATATGTTTAATTTCAAATATTATACTTGAAAAAACTGATAGTGATTACACCTTAATATGTATGTTGCTTTACCCTTAGAAACCTCAATATAAAGATTTTATTATAATGACATGTCATAAAAGATAGATGAACTCTGTGGGAGAAGGTGAGGGTGGGATGTTTCAAAAGAACAGCATGTATACTATCTATGGTGAAACAGATCACCAGCCCAGGTGGGATGCATGAGACAAGTGCTCGGGCCTGGTGCACTGGGAAGACCCAGAGGAAGCGCATGGAGAGGGAGGGGGGATCGGGATGGGGAATACGTGTAAATCTACGGCTGATTCATATCAATGTATGACAAAACCCACTGAAATGTTGTGAAGTAATTAGCCTCCAACTAATTAAATAAAAAAAAAAAAAAAGATAAGTTTCTATCTCTTTAAATCATTCTACTAGAAATGGCAGGGCAATGTAGTACAGATGAGTAGATACTTCAATCTACTCACAACACGGTAGTATATATATACTATATATATGTATAAATCTACTATGTATAAATGTATATGTATATGTACTATAAATATACTATATATATATATGTATAAATCTACTATGTATAAATCTACTATACAACACGGTACAGAACACAGGCCATTTATTTCAGTTCAGGGATCCATGTAGGGACTCTCCAAAAGATCTCTGAAATTATATACAATATCTGTGTTTGTATATATGTGTATTTTCTAGAAAGTCAGCAGATTCTCAAAGCAGTCAGTTATGTCTTCCTCTCTCTAATCCCAGTTTACATATAAAACATGCTATAATGTACATTATTTCTCTTGCTTCTCCCTTTTCTCTTAGACTATATGAGATTATTTGTATATTCACCTACCTCCATCCTAAACTCCCTTAGAAAACTGCTTTTGTGTCAAAATACATCACTGTCTTTGAAATGCAACAATACACCCACAATCTATTATGTAAGCAGTTAAGAGCATGAGCTTTCTAATAGATATCTGTATTTAATTCTCAGCTTATCACTTACTTACTACCTGTGAGACACATAGCAGATGTTAATTGATTTAAAAGCTCCATTTCCTAGACTATTAAATGAGCATATATCCATAGTGTTTGCTGAAAGGAGCAAATGAGATAATGCACGTAAAGTATCTTTATCAATTACTGGCTTCTGAAGATACCATTCTGGTTTTTCTTCCTCATTTCAGTGGCTTTCACTACTTTCTGCTCTTTATTCTACCTTCTAAATTTCAGGGTGCCCCAGAACTTATCCTTAAATGTTTTCTCTGGAAACATTTCAACATACACAGTTTTTTTAAGTATAATATACTTACTCCTTGATGATCCCATCTAATCTCATAGCTTTAAATACCATTTAGGTGCTAACGACTCCAGATGTATTTCTCAGGTAGGCCATTTCCCTAAATTCCAACTAATTTTTTTCAACAGCCTAATTCACATCTATACTTCAATTTTTAACAGACATATCAAAATTGACATGACAAGAAACATAATTACTGAGTCCTCAAAACTATTCCACCTCTGCCCCACCTCAGTTAAACTGCTCCATCCTTCCAGTTGCTTGAGCAAAAAAAAACCCAAACCAAACCAATCACCAAGGTCATCCTTTATACCTCTCTTATATTCCACACTCCTATCTCTCAACATATATCTGGAGGGACTTCCTTGGTGGTCCAGTGGCTAAGATTCTATGCACTCCCAACGCAGGGGGCCTGGGATCCCTGCACAGGGAGCTAGATCCCACATGCCACAACTAAAAGATTCCATGTGCCACAATTAAGACCCTGTGCAGCCAAATAAATAAATAAAATATTAAAACAAATTAACACCCCCACCCCACCCCCGCCGCCAAAACCAAAATCTATCTGGAATTCAGCAACTCCTTATTATCTCCACTGCTACCACCTGACCAAGCCAATGCCATCTCTTAGCTGGAATACTAAAATAACTATTTCAAATTAACAGCTAGAGTGATATTTTTAAAATATAAGTCAGACTGCGACATTCTTCTCCTCAAAACCCTCTAGTGGCTCCTTAATTTGCTTATAACAAAAACCCAAACCCTTATATTTACCTATAAGGCCCTTATAGGACCCTCCTAAAAGACACATTACCTGACCCTCTCCTTATTTATCCCCTCCTCCCCAGCTGCCCACTCACTCCTTGGTAATCTCCTAGCTAGTCTGCATGCTTCTATTTCAGGGCACTTGTACCAGCCGCAAGATATCTATCTGCATCTATCGCTTCCTTCAGTTTTTTTGGCTCAAATATCACCTTCTCATTGAAACACTGACCACCCCATGAAAAATTAAAACCTGCTCCAACTCTCCCCATCATGCTTACTCTGCTTTCTCTTTCCAGACCATTTCTATTATAATTCTAAAAAATACTTATTTAATGATCTGTCTGCCACCACCTGAATGTAAGCTAGCTTCATGAGGGCAGAGATTTTTGTTCATTTTGCTCACTGCTGTTCCCTGAGTACCTAAAAGTGTCAGACATAATAAACACTAAACACGGTATAGCATTTTAACCAACACATAATAAAACTAACCTCTTAGTGAACTGTTTTCTGGCTGGAATGATTTGTTGTTTTCCTTTTCTTCACAGAGGTAGGTATGCTTTAATATTCTTTCCTCAGCTCCATTAGGAGTGAAACTTTCATTTTGTGTTGGTTCCAAAAAACTGTTTCTTGATGCTTCTTCTTGCTTGTCGCGTAGGACTTTTTCTTTCATTCTTTGAAATATTTTTCCTGGTGATTCATAGCTTGCCTTATTTTTAAATTCATCCTTGTTGGGCTTTATAGCACTGATATCAAGAGAACTGTTAGAGGTGGTAGCCTCCGCTAGCATGGTAGACTGAAATACATTTTTATTATTAAAAACTGCCATTTCTACAAACTGACTCTTTTTATGATTATTCAGTTTTAAAGCGGATTTCTGATATTTCACCAAGTCTTTTACAGGAGTAAGTGTGCCTGAAGGAATGCTGTCAAAAAAGATCGCATGCATGGGCATATTTCTTTGAGAAGATGTATCTGAAGACAGGTGAATTCCTGGATGTTTCAAAGGTGTTGCAATCATCTTGATAAACAGAAGCAACAAATTCCCTCTAACAGAAAATTCACGCAATTTTCGGGATAGACCTTCAGCAGGGGGCCAGAGGAACCTGCAGTTCAATGTGAAATCAATTTTTATCATATTTCTGTACAGAAAAAGTTAAGTTTATTTGCTTTCCATAATAACATTATACAAAGTAAAAGGTTTAATTGGTTCATAACAACACTGGATAATCTATACCTCACAAAGCAGGCTAAGATTTTATATTTTTGTTAAGGTTTCATTTATTTTTTTTTCAGTGATAAACAGTTTGGTTTTTAAATTTATTCTCTGCAAAAAAGCAGCTTCCACCAAGTCTTCTACTTTATCACTCTAAGAGCAGAATTTTGAATATTTGTTTTTGAAATTTACTTGAACCTAAAGTCCTGGAGGTTCCAATCTAATATTTGCATCAAAAAACATTAAATGACAGCTGCATATAGCAATAAATTAAGTTATGAAAAGATTAAGTTTCACAAATGTGATTTTTCCTTTTAGGAACTTAAATTTTAAGGCAGCAGCTACATGACATATCCTAATGAAGGTTAAAAATCCATTCAATTTTTAAGTTAACAATCTCCAATCCTGATTTCTGTTATGCTGCAGAACTTTTTAATGTGAGATTTTAGTTTAAAAAAAAAGACCTCAAGTCAAAAGTAGATTATATTCATTATAATTTTCTAAACATTAAAAAAAATAAACATTTACTGCTGCTTAGAATTTTTAGAGGAAATCATGTACTTGGGCATGCATGGTCTTAGACTTGTTTTAGCTTGTTTCTTACATATAAATTTTATTTCCTACACCTACACATTTCTAGGTGATGAACCATACAGTTGCACTCTGCTATACTAGGTAAATTAATACAATATTTTAACCTAAAGGAGCCTAGAACTTATAAGTCTAGATTTACAGCATCTCTTATCACTGAATTTATAACTATTCCAATCAGTCTTTGTTCATATAAACATAAGAAATGTATTTCAAAAAAAAAAAAAAAGAAATGTATTTCAGAAAATATAAATTCATTCAGACCAAAGACATCAAGTATCTTTATCTACAGCAACTTCTGCAAGAAATATACAAGTTAAAAATTCACATACAAACTACCATTTTATTTGATATTTTATAAGAGAAAAAAAGAAGGAAAAAAAAAAAAAAAGAAGGAAATATTCCTCAATAACAAGAGCTGACAAAGATACCCAGTATCTTAGGAATGGCACAAAACCCACTGAATTCAGCAAATATGTATTAGCACATATATTCATGCATTTGGCAAGATATTAGTGACAGGAATCCTGTGCTTGGAGTTATAATACTCACTGGCCATTCAGTTTAAGTTCTCAAAAACAAAAACGAATAAACTGGGACAACTGCATGGAAAGATGGCAAAGTATGTGAAGGTTTACACAATCTCATTTCTTTAGAACCTAATGAAATACTCAACAATAAGTATAAACTGCTAGCAAATTAGCAGAAATAAGAACAGACCAGTCTGTAGTACAATAGTTTCTCCCTCCCCACCTTCTCCCAGGGGGATACATTCCAAGACCACCAGTCAATGCCTGAAATTATGGATAGTGCCAGAGCCTATATATACTGCTTTTCCCTTTACATACATACCTATGGTAAAGTTTAATTTGTAAATCAGGCACAGTAAGAAATTAACAATAGTAAAACAATTATAACAATATACTGTAATAAAAGTTATGTGAATGTCACCTCACCCAAAACACAAATTCAATGCCTTTTCCACTTCACTAAGCATTTATCACGCACTGTAGCTGTAACTTTTGCAGTTTTGGGGGTCAACAGCTAAACCCGCATGCATTTCTTTTTCCTTCTTCACAAATAGGAGATTCATTTTTAATCCAGACCTCGGCAATCTCAGCATACAATTTTTTTCCTCATTAAGTCAAGAGCTTTCACCTTTTCACTTAAAGGAAGCACTTTACAACTTTTCTTTGGCATACCCAAATTGCCAGCAGCACTACTCTTGTGATTTGGGACAATTACTAAGTAAAATTAGGGTTACCTGAACACAAGCACTATGATACTTCAACAGTCCATCTGATAACTGAGGACTGCTAAGTGACTAGTGCATGGGATATGCTGGACAAAGGGGTGATTAACATTCCTAGAAGGACAGTGTGAGATTTCATTATGCTATTAAGAAAATCATGCAATTTATTTATTTTTAATTGTTTTTATTGGCGTATACTTGCCTTACAAACTTGTATTAGTTTCTGCAAAGTGAATCAGTTATACATATACATATATCCATTCTTTTTTAGATTTCCTTCCTATTTAGGTTCCTTCTAGGACTGGAGAAGACAAGGTGAACTCTAAAATGGTATGTTTGTGCCTTCATTAAATGCTTAAAACTATTTGAAAAATCTAATACTTAAAATTTACTCTGAAAACTGACATGCTGATACACTAGAAAAAAAATGCTATTTATTCAAAATAAAGACTCAGGCATGGGAAAATCAGCTGTAAGTATGAAAAAGTAGCTATGAGTATCTAGAGTAGCTAGAAAGCTAAACAACTGTTATCATGTATATAATACTGAATTTAACTTTTATTCTTCTTCCTAAGAAGACATAAAAACTTCTAGGAATTTACTGCTGTGGTAGTAACATTAATAATAATTACAATGGAATGGGTCAAAACTCCCAAGGCACACTAACCAAAACTGGGAGAGAGAGTTGGGAAAAAATGAGAGGAATAGTAAGTTAACTGACAAATGATATACTTGGAAAAAAGTGCAGCACACAACAACATATTGAGTTGGCCACAGAATTTGGTTTTTCCTGTAAGGTGGTTCTAGTAGAGCTTATTTGTCTTTAACTTCATTCAAAACAGTTCTGTCAGACTGTATTGTGACAGATGTCATTCACAATGCATTAAAATAAAAAAAAAGATTAGTGAACTTTTGTGTAGCCATTTTAATATTAAAAATGGAAAAGGCCACATTTTTGGCATATTATGCTTTATTATTTCAAGAAAGGTGGAAACACAACTGAAATGCAAAAAAAAAAAAAAAAAAAGATTTGTGCAGTGTATGGAGAAGCTACTGTGACTGATCAAACCTGTCAAAAGTGGTTTGCAAAATTTTGCGCTGGAGATTTCTTGCTGGACAATGCTCCCTGGTACAATAACCATTTGAAGTTGATAGCGATCAAATTGAGACATTAATTGAGAACAATCAACATTATGCCATGTGGGAGATAGCTGACATACTCAAAATATCCAAATGAAGCACCGAAAATCTTTTGCACCAGTTTGGTTATGTTAATACCTTTGATGTTTGGGTTCCACATAAGTTAAGCAAAAAAGCACTTCTTGACTGTATTTCTGCATGTGATTCTCTGAACTGTAACAAAAACATTCCATTTTTAAAACAAATTGTGATGTGTGATGAGAAGTGAATACTGTACAATAATGTGGAATGGAAGAGATCATGGGGCAAGTGAAATGAATCACCACCAACCATACCAAACACGATGTGTATGTAGTGGGATTGGAAAGGAGTCCCCTATTATGAGCTCAAAGAACTGCTCCCAATTAGACCAACTGAAAGCAGCACTCAACAAAAAGCATCAGGAATTAGTCAACAGAAAACACAAATTCTTCCAGCAGGGTAACACAAGCCTCCATGTTTCTTTGATGGCCAGGCAAAAACTGTTAACAGCTTCTCTGAGAAGTTCTGATTCATCTGCCATATTCACCAGACATTGCATCTTCAGATTCCCGTTTATTTCAGTATTTACAAAATTCTCTTAATGAAAAAAATTTCAATCTCTTGGGGGACTATAAATGGCATGTGGAAGAGTTCTTTGCTCAAAAAGATAAAAAGTTTTGGGAAGATGGAATTATGAAGTTGCCTGAAAAATGGCAGAAGGTAGTGGAATAAAATGGTGAATATGCTGTTCAATAAAATTCTTGGTGAAAATGAAAAAGGTCTTTCATTTATACTTAGAAACCAAAGGAACTTTTTGGCCAACCCAATGGATAACATTCAAAGAAACCAAATGAATCAATTTAAAGAAATCATCAACATAAAAAATGACCAAAGGACATGAAAGGCATTTAATAGAATACAAATGGCCCATAAATGAGTCAAAATGACACTATTTTACTAATAAATGAAGAGATGCAAATTAAAAGTGAGACTTCTTATGTTTATCAGTTTGGTAAAGGTTAATTTCAAACTACAGGTGTGCATGCCATTGATCAATAAATTCCACTTAAAATTTTTCGTACGGAAACATCTACAAAAGAATGCAAATACATATGTGGTAATAATATTCAACATCTACTCACCTATGTCAGACACTACTTAATCTTACAGCAATTCATAAGAGTTAAGTATTGTTATCATCCCCATTTTGAAGATGAGAAAACTAAGGCATAAAGTGGTTAAATAACCAGTCCAAGGTCCCACTGGCAATTAAGAGCAGGACTCCAGTCTATCTGATTTCAAAGCCTAAGTTCTTAAACAGGCTGTATACAAGGATGTTCACGGAAGTACTAATTAGAAACAATCTAGATGGCTACCAAAATTCCGCTGTTCACTAAAGCACCGGGCTAACTAGAAACAACCTAGACGTCTATCAATATGGGACAAAATTCTGCTTTTGTCATCCATATAACTGAATTCTATGTATTCAATAAAAAGATATACAAAAAATAAAACACACACACACAAAATAAATTAAAAAAAAAGATATACATACAGACACACACACACACTGACATAGAAAGTAGCTGGAATATACTAAGTTTAAAAAGCAGAACAGGATGTACAATTGAATTTGTTAAAAAAAAAAAAAACAGTATACGCAAAAATCTGGAATTAAGATATTGTAAAAAACTGTAATTGTAAATAGCACTTATCTTTGTAGAGAGGGATGAAGGGGCCCCCCGTTTCCTAAATAATTTTATTTACATCTGAAAATGTTTGCAATATGTGATTTAATCAGAAGAAAACACACACTAGATGGATAAATTGTTTCTTTAGCTCTGTGGATCCTGGGTTCCAAGGTGAAGAATCGGGCAGTGACGCACACAATATTCCTATCTGGAAATCTAATTTTTTTTTTTCTAGAAGTGATTTTAGAACAAAAGCCTAGGGCGCTCACCACTGAAACGAAATCAGAGGGAAAGAGGTCTGCTCTCTTAATAAATACAGTAGACACGCAGCAAATATACACACCGAATGAACGAGTGGTCGTGATACCGCAGCCAAAGACAGAAACGTACAAAAGTCCGCGAGACCGCAGAAAACTGAAGCGCTGGGACTCGCTGCGCCTGAGGGACCGGAGGCAGAAGCTAGGGTAGAGGGTCGGGGAGGCCGTACCTTGCGTGAAGAGCCTGACCGGGCGAGACTGCAGCAGTCTGGGCTCGGCTTCGGGGCAGCGGGGGACCTGGGCGCCCTAAGATCGCGCCTCTGGCCCAAGTCTGCCCCACCCCTCAGCGGCCGAACCCCAGGTGATTCTCACCTTCTCCGTGAGGTTCCCCAACACGAACTATTAGGGAATTCAAATTTGAAGAGCCCGCCCTCCCAGCCAACCCTGGATTGGCGCGCTCAGGAATTGCGTCACCGTGCGTCTCACTGGGGGCGCTTCCCGCTCCGCGTGGGTAATGGCTGTTTCCACAAAAACTGGGTAACCCCAAGCTGCGACAGGTACTGGGCAGGCACCTCTAGTCGTCCTTGGACTTTGTTTCTTCTTCAGAAGAACGCCAACTTCGCGTTTCGCGGCTCTTCCCGAAATGCTTTGCGGCAGGAAAGCCTACGTCAGACGTCAGACGCGCTACTGCGCATCTTACGTTTGGTCCTTCTCGGCTACCCTCTTGCTCTGTGTGAGAACGGTAATAGCTTTTGGTTATTTGTTGCTTCCAAGTGTGAGGAATTAGCTTGCTGAATATGTTTAAGAGAGCTTTTAAGTTTTCCCTGGCCGTCAGATATTTGAGGCCGAGAAGGAACGTTTTGTTCTTGAGGGGATAGTGGACTAAATGCAAAGTTATACTTGCAGTAGTTATAATTGTTAACCTAATCATCTCGAACCCTAAAAGCAATTCATCTTAACTACTGGGTTGCGATGCAGTTTGTTCCAGTCGCGTTCAGACTTATCCCAGCCTTAGACTTCTCCCAGTGTACTGTGCTTCCTTCGGCTCAGAGCCCCGGCACGACGCGTTGCGGGCTGGAAACTGTGTAGAATGCCTTGTTTCAGTCTTGGAGGAGGAGGAGCCAGAGGAGTAACTAGAGTTTTCAGCCTTAAATCTGTTTCAGCTCCCGTCCTGCGTGTTGTCTTCATGGACTCCGCCCCACTCCCCACCAAGTCAACATTTAGGACCGGAGAGTTTATTTTTTGCCTCTTTAAAGTGACGTTTGAGATTCTCTCCTCTAAATCATGTATCCATAAATCTTGTGCTCATCGAATATTCAGAATCTAAAATACACTTTTTAAAACATCGAATGAAAATAAATAAATAAAACATCGAATGAATGCAAGTAAGGAAAAGAAACCAGTTGGGGGTGGGAGGAGAGAAGCAGGTCTGCATAGAAATTTCTGACTGTGCAGCATAATGAGAAAATGGCTGGACATGGATTTGCACCAAATTATGGGAAAAACCAGATGGCATAGTGGTAAAGAACTCACCTGCCAATTCAGGAGATGTAAGACACGTGGGTTCAATCTCTGGGTTGGGAAGGTCCCTTGGAGGAGGGCATGGCAGTCCACTCCAGTATTCTTGGCTGGAAAATTGCATGAACAGAGGCACTTGGTGGACCAAACTTGAAATATATGTTTAGTAAAATCTATGAAATACACTTTGTGGGATAGAGGGACTTTGAAAAGAGGGGCATTCATACTTAAAAGCATCTGAAGTAGAGGCATGAAAGGTTTCTGTTTCTGATGATGAAGCTAACCATGGCTCACACTTTCAGCTAAAACAGGAACTTTTAAATATTAAGGGCAGACACTCAGAATTACAGACTTTAATTTTTTAGATTAGCCACTTCTGTTTGAGAAGTAAGTAGGATCTAGTATGCTCAAGGGTGAACAGCAACAAGAATTTACATAAGAGTGACTAATAATTTTCCAAGGAAGTCTGAATAACACTTTGTGGATAAAAGTGCAGTGAGAAGGTATATAGGCAACCTTCATCTGTCCAATGGAGCATCAACATGCTGCCTTGGATGGATCCTCTTAAGTTTGTGTTTGCAAGGATAGGCAGGCTTTTTATGGTCAGAGCCAGGCACCTGGGATAATCTGTCCTCAATCTGTAACACCTGGGAACACATAGAGACCTACTTAGGGTTTAAAATACATAGCAAGAGAGGATGGAATTCTTATGTTGTGTGGGAGTTGCAGTCAAGAGATCTGTATCTGCTTAGCCTGGAAGAATATTCCCAGAACCGTGGTAATATACTATGGTCCAGCTGTATACTAAGTGTCTGCCTCCAATGTGGGAGACCCGGGTTTGATCCCTGGGTTGGGAAGATCCCCTGGAGAAGGAAATGGTAACCCACTCCAGTATTCTTGCCTGGAGAATCCCATGGACGGAGGAGCCTGGTAGTCTACAGTCCACGGGATCCCAAAGAGTTGGACACAACTGAGCGACTCACTTTCCAGTTGTATGCTAATTGACCAAATAGCATTTTGAGAAGAATTAGAAAAAAGATGCTCTTTCATCAAGGCCAGGGATGATTTTGCACTCCAGGGGACATTTGGCAAAGTCTGGGAATATAAATGTCATAACTTATAAGGGTGCCACTGGCAGCTAGTGAGTAGAGGGCAGGAATGCTACTAAACATCATGTAGTGCATAGGACAGCCCTTCCACTACAAAGAATTCTTAAATCTGAAATGTCAATAGTGCCAAAGTTGATAAATCCTACATTTGGAAGATGTAGCCCTGAATTAGGATTTTAGTCTCCTCTCTCTCAACTGTGCTCCCAATGTAAGACACAGCTATGCAACTACTACTATCCTGTGGACTGAAAGGAGGGATGAGGATTGAGTCAACAGGGCGGTTATCCAGGCTTCTTAGAGGAGGACCCTTCAGAAGGAAAGACTGCCAAGGAGATTGTTATGTGATAGAGACAACATACAAGCACATAAACATACCATTACAAATTGTAATAAGTGTTATGATGATGTATCAGTTCAGGTTGCAGGACGCTGATGGTAACATGGAGTACAAGAGACTTATTGGAAGATAAAGCCTGTGAAAGTTTAAGGGAGAGGAAAAAGAAATGAGCCTGGAAAATCGTTAGGCTTTGATGCAGATCAGAAATTTGTGAAAGAAAAAGGGAGATGGAAGTAGAACTGGGCAAAGGGTGCTAAAGATTGCAGTACAGATTGACAAAGTGTTGGGAGTTGGATTGACAATAGGGAGTTTTGGGGTAACCTATCAGAGGAGATATCCAGTGGGCCAAAATGGAAAGGTCCTGAACTCCATTATGTTGGCAATGGGAAGAACACACTTTGGCTCAAAGGCTTAAATTTTTTTTTTAACAGATATAATTAACATAATAGTATATTATTATATAAAAGATTGAGGGCAGAAGAAGAGGGCGTCAGAGGATGAGATGGCTGGATGGCATTACCGATGCCATGGACATGAACTTGGGCAAACTTCGGGAGATGGTGAGGGACAGAGAGGCCTGGCATGCTGCAGTCCATGGGTTGCAGAGTCGGATCTGAATGGGCAAAATGATCACCACACTATGTCTAGTTAACATCCATTAAGACAGATACATATAATTTTGTTTTTCTTGCAATGAGAACTTGTAAGATCTACCTTCTTAACAACTTTTAAATATACAATTCAATATTTTTAATTGTAGTCATCATGTTATACATTACACCCACAGGACGTCTTTATTTATACCTGAAAATTTATACCTTTTGACCACCTTCTTCCATTTGCCCATACCTGTGGCAACCATCAATCTGTTCTGTGTGTCTATGAGTTTAAATTTTTAAAATTTCACTATTAATTGTAAGACTATGTAGTGTTTGTCTTTCTCTGTCTGACGTTTCACTTAGCATAATGCCCTTCAGCTCCACCCATGTTGCAAATGGCAAGATATCCTTCTCTCTCACAGCTGAGTAATATTCCATTGTGTGTGTATGTATATATATATACATATGTATGTATATATGTACGTACATATATGTATGTGTGTATATACATATGTGTACGTACATATATACATACATATATGTATATACATATGTGTGTGTATACACACACACACACACACACACACACACACACACACCCCACATTTTCTTTATCAGTTCATCCATCAGTGGGCACTTACATTCTTTACATGCCTTGGCTGTTGTAAATAATGCTGCAATGAACATGGGGGTACAAATATCTTAGTTTTCTTTTTTATTTGGTTAAATACCCAACAGTAGAATTGCTGGATCATACCCTAGTTCTATTTTTAAATTTTTAAGAAAATTCCATAGTTTTCTATAGTGGCTGTACCAATTTACATTCCCACCAAGAGTACACAAGGGTTCTCCTTTCTCCACATCCTTGCCAACACTTGTTAGTGTGTTGTGTCAGTTGCTCAATCACGTCCAACTCTTGGGACCCCATGGACCATAACCCTCCAGGTTCCTCTGTCTATGGAATTCTCCAGGCAAGAATACTGGAGTGGGTTGCCATTTCCTTCTCCACTACACTTGTTATCTCTTATCTTTTTTATGACAATCATTCATTATTTTTTTTTTTTTCCTGGCTGCACTATGCGGCTTGTAGAATCTTATTTCCCCAGCCAGGGATTGAACTTGTGCCTTCTGCAGTGGAAGCACACAGTCTTAACCACTGGACCACCAGGCAAATCCCATGACAGTCTTTCTAACATAAGTGGGGTGATAGCACACTGTGGTCTAAATTTTCATTTCTCTAAGGATTAGTGATGTTGAGTTCTTTTTCCTATATTTATCAGCCATTTCTATGTATTCTTTAGAAAAATGTCTATTTAGTTTTTTTGGTTTAAAAATCATATTGTTTCACTATTGAGCTGAGTTCTTCATATATTTTGAATATTGACCCTTTATCAGGTATATGATTTACAAGTATTTTCTCCTATTCTGTAGGTTGCTTTTTCATTTTCTTGATGGTTTTCTTTGCTGTGCAAAAGCTTTTTAGTTTGATATAGTCCCACTTGTTTATTTTTCCTTTTGTTGCCTTTTTTTTTTGGTGTCAAATCCAAAAAAAATCATTGTCAAGACCAGTGCCAAGGAGCTTACTGCTTGTTTTCTTCTAGAAGTTATATGGTTTCAGGTCTTATGTTCAAGTCTTTAACCATTTGAGTTAATTTTTTTATTTAGTGTAAGATAGTGTGTAGGGAATATGCTATGCACAGGCCTGTACTATACTTAACAGGGCTTCTTTGAAAAATAAGAATGACTCTCTCATCACCCCCAGGCGAAGGGCTGGAAGCAGTAAAAAGTACAGTGTGGAAAAACATCTTGAAAACAAGATGTTGAAGTACTGATGTGACTGATGGAAAACCATTAGTGACTGTAACCAGAGCCTTGAGGGAGTTGCTGAGAAAGGTGTCAGTCGCTAAAGGGCTAAACAGAGTCATGAAAGGCCTGAAGGTTTGACATTGAGGACTGTGTATTGTATATCTTTATCCCCGATCTGAGATTGTAAAAAACAGATATCTCTAGAGCACATACAAGGAAGTAGACGTTAACAATAAAAAGCACGCAAGGATTCGGATCTGGGTTTTTGCCTGCGAATGGCATCAGCCCCCTGATCCCCACCTTACTTCTGAGTCTTGTTTTTCTTTATTCTACGGCACTGCTCCCTCAGGTCTGTTCGTTGTTGGGCTGGTCCTGACGATAGTGGTCAAATTTCATTCCTCTGTGTGTGTGTATTCTTTAAATATATATTCTTTACATATATATATTCAGATTCTTTCCCCTTGAGGGTTATTACAAAATATTGAGTACAGTTCTCTGTGCTATATAGAAGGTCCTTGTTGATTATCTATTTTATATGTAGTAGTGTGTATATTTCATCTTAATTCCTAATTTATCCCTCCCCCACTTCCTGTTTTGTAACCATAAGTTTGTTTTCTATGTCTGTAAGTCTATTTCTGTTTTGTGTTTAAGTTCATTTCTTTTTTTTTAAGATTCCACATATAAACAATATCATGAAATTTTCTTCTTCTGTCTGACTTACTTCACTTAGTATGATAATCTCTAGATCCATCCATATTTCTGCAGATGGCATTATTTCATTATTTTTCATGGCCAAGTAATATTTCATTGTGTATATATACCACTGTTGCTTCCTGACCTGCATACAGATTTCTCAAGAGGCAGATCAGGTGGTCTGGTATTCCCATCTCTTTAAGAATTTTCCACAGTTTGTTGTGACCTACACAGTCAAAGGCTTTGGCATAGTCAATAAAGCAGAAGTAGGTGTTCTTCTGAACTCTCTTGCTTTTTCAATGATCCAGTGAATGCTGGCAGTTTGATCTCTGGTTCCTGTGCCTTTTCTAAATCCAGCTTGAACATCTGGAAGTTCTTGGTTCACGTACTGTTGAAACCTGGCTTGGAGAATTTTGAGCATTACTTTGCTAGCATGTGAGATGAGTACAATTTGTGGTAGGTTGAACATTCTTTGGCATTGCCTTTCTTTGGGATAAGAATGAAAACTTAATAGGAGTTAAGCAAATAAAACTGGAAGGCTGAATGGTAAGCCTGTGGCATATTGAAGTATCAGAGATAGGGGCATTCCTAGGTGTCTCTAAAGTTTAGGAAATAGTAACTGATATGGATAGTCCAGCTGGTTTTAGGCTGAGGTTAGGGTAACATGAGAGGCCTGATGGTACTAAGAGTAACTATGTCTGTAATACTTACTATAACTAATATTTTAGTTATAGGTAAACATGAAGTGAGGTGTCTATGATTTAATATGATGGCTTCCCTGGTAGATCAGCTGGTAGAGAATCCGCCTGCAATGCAGGAGACCCGGGTTTGATCCCTGGGTTGGGAAGATCCCCTGGAGAAGGGCATGGCAACCCACTCCATTATTCTTGCCTGGAGAATCCCCATGCACAGAAGAGACTGGAGGGCTACAGTCCGTGGGGTCACAGAATCAGACAGGACTGAGCAACAGAGCCTGCATGCGTGGATTTTGTAAGCTGTATTGTGTTCCTCTTTGTCAGTTCATACTAATAGGTATAGAAACTACACTAAAGCTGACTTGAAGCAAAAGATAAAAATGAAACCAGTTTTTTAAAGAGTCTCAAATTATTAGCAGTTAAACAGAAAATGGTTTGATTTTCCCATCCCTGCTTCCTACTGTAGTCTGTCAAATATCTCTCTTTCCAAATTGTGGCTAACTTGAAAACAACTTGGCCTAATTCTGTCATCTGAAACCATAATATCCCAGCCCCTTCCCAGTCTTTGGGGAAATGCCCCAAATCTATCTAACTCTAATCCTACAACTTTCATCCCCTACCCCTGCTGAGATGATTCCTAGGAAACATATTGGGGATGAAGGAATATCATCTCTTCCATAGTAACAAAAACAAGCAAAATATGCCACGGCATAAGTGATAGCTTTGCCCAGCCACCATCTTCCCACGTGGCTCAGATGATAAAAGCGTCTGCCTGCAATGCAGGAGACCCAGGTTTGACCCCTGGGTCTGGAAGATCCCTGGAGAAGGAAACAGCAACCCACTCCAGCATTTTTGCCTGGAAAATCCCATGGTTGGAGGAGCCTGATATGTTACAGTCCATGGGGTCACAAAAAGTCGGACCCGAATAAGTGACTTCAGTTTCACTTTTGCCCAGTGAAGGAGGGTCTAACTAGGGCTCTTCTTAGCTCTTACACCATCATGTGGTTAAATAGGTGGTTGCACTGGGAGCCTTTTATTCTGGTCTCGCCTACTTCTTTAAGGTTAAAGGCAATTTTATCTGCCTTTTTTTCTGTGGTTTTGCATCTGGCTTCCCAGGTTAAGGAGAGAGGCAAACTCAAGAGTCCAGTGTCTTCCATAGTGACCAGGTTGAGTAGGTTGAAGGGAAGCTCTTTTCTTGTGGTTAGTTTTCCCACAGGTATTTTAAGTTCAACATATTCATAATATGACTACATCAATCTTCTTCCCTTTCCTCTTCTGCATCCCCCTCCTTTCCTCCACCCCAGGCTTCACCTCAGTAAATCCCAGTCTTAAACTCTTTTCTCCTCAGCTCTTTATTTCACTGAAAGAGTGTTTATCCACTGCAGTGACACCCATGTCTCTCATGTCTCCTGCATTTGCAGGCGGGTTCTTTACCAACTGCGCTGCCGGAGAAGCCCCTGCAGTGACACATTGGGCTCCAAAATCACTGGACAGTGACTGAAACAATGAAAGTAAAAGTCACTTGTTCCTTGGAGGGAAAGCTATGACAAACCTAGACAGCGTATTAAAAAACTGAGACATCACTTTGCTGACAAAAGTGAGTATAGTCAAAGCTATGGTTTTTCTAGTAGTCATGTATGGATGTGGGAGTTGGACCTTAAAGAAGGCTGAGCTCCAAGGAATTGATGCTTTCAAGCCGTGGTGCTGGAGAAGGCTTTTGAGAGTCTTCTGGACTGCAAGGAGATCCAACCTGTCATTCCTAAAGAATATCAACCCTAAATATCCAATGTAAGGACTGATGCTGAAGCTAAAGCTCCAATCTTTTGACCATGTTGATTTAAAAACAGTCACAACCTAAAAGTTGAGAATTATTTCAGTGGGAATTTTTAGGACTTCAAGCATGGGTGACAGCATCTCAAGTGACCCTGAGAGAACTGCTCTAAGAAGGCAGGGAGTGGGGAGGAGTCAGATTATATGGAAGTCTGCAACAATGGGTAGGTAGTCTGAACATCAGAAGTATTTTTGTGGATTAAAGAAAACCAGATACCTCAAGTTAAGGAATTTAGCGCTTTTCTGTATATGAGAAGATACAAGAGTCTGGGCTCACTGAAAACATTGCTTTCATATGCATCTCAGCTATCTGAGGTGAGTATCCTGTGTTTTTCCTCAGTGCTCACTGTAAGGAGTGGCTGTGTTGCAGGAAAGAAGCCAATTCTGACTCCATGTTGGAACTGTTTCTTTGACTTGCTTTTTGTTGCTTTTCTTACTATAATCATACAAAAGGGCCTACCTCAGAGAATCCTGTCCCTCAGGATTAAACTACAGTGCCTTTGTTCAGAACCCTGTCCCCCTGTAGGTGGCAGGAAGGAAGAAATTAACACATACCCGCCTGAGGCTTGCCATTCTAGGAGATGTTTGCAAGATTAATGGCCTTTTCACCTTGCTTCCTCACTTCCCCATCTTGATCTATAAAAAGAGCCTGGCTTCAAGGCCCGAGTAAGATGGTTATTTTGAGGCACTAGCCGCCATCTTCTTGGTCAGCTGGCTCCCCGAATAAAGTCTCTTCCTTACCTCAACCCCTCGTCTCTTGGATTCATTGGCCTGTCATGCGGTGAGCAGAGCGTGAGATGACCGCTGTAATTGCTGATGACTGTGACATTCTTGTTTATTGACACGGCAGGAAATACTCCATTTCTCAGCTATCTGATGAGAAGAGCCGGCTCATTGGAAAAGACTCTGATGCTGGGAAAGATTGAAGGCAAGAAATGGGTGGCAGAGGACGAAATGGTTAGACAGTATCACCAACTCGATGAACATGAATTTGAGCAAACTCCGGGAGAGAGAAGACAGTGAAAGACAGGAGAACCTGGCACACTGCAGTCCGTGGTGTAACAAAGGGTCAGACATGACTCGACAACTGAACAAATCAGAACCCAAAAGTCATTCTGGATTCCCCCCTACCCTTTATTCCCTTTTTCTGACTCCCAGTTTCAAATGGTTACTAACTTCCTGTCCATTTTCTATATTCTTCTGCCACTTTGTGAGTTAGAGCCTTCAATATTTTTCACTGGAACTATTGCAGTTGTCTCTGTCCTGTTACCCATTTTACAGCCTCGCCCATCTCAAAATTTTCCTTCATATTGCCTCCAGCTTGATTGATTTGAAACTCAAATTTGAAATCCTTTGTTACCTCCCAAGAGCCTACAGGGTAAAGTCCAAGCTCCTTGATGTGGCTTAAAAGATACCTGTGTATGTATCAGAGTGAAGTGAGTCAGAAAAAGAAAGATAAATGCCGTATTCTAACTCTTATATACGAAATCTAGAAAAATGATACTGAAGAATTTATTTACAGGGCAGCAATGGAGAAACAGACATAGATAATAGACTTATGGACACGGGGAGAGGGGAGGAGAGGGTGAGATGTATAGAAAGAGTAACATGGAAACTTACATTACCATATGTAAAATAGGTAGTCAACAGGAATTTGCTGTATGGCTCAGGAAACTCAATCAGGGGCTCTGTGTCAATCTGGGAGGAAGGTTCAAAAGGGAAGGGATATATGTATACCTATGGCTGATTCACGTTGAGGTTTGACAGAAAACAGCAAAATTCTATAAAGCAATTATCTTTCAGTTTTAAAAACATTTAAAAAAGATAGCTGTGAGTTGGCATTTGTCCACTTTTAAGCCTCCTCTCTAATCACTCCTCATTTCACACATAACACCTAGTAACACTTATATTAATAGTTCCGGGAACTATTAATACATGAGTCTTTTCGTGCCTCTGGCCATTAGTACATTGTTTCCTTTTGTTTACACACAAACATCTAAAGGTCTTATCTTGGGGTTGTTCAGGTCCAGTAGAGAAACCCTGCAAAATTTCTGTGGAGTATGTGTCTGTTTGGACCTGTATGAAGCAGATGGATCACTCAATGGGGTAATTGAAGAAAGTAATAGAAGGGTCCCTTGAAGAGAATTTAATGAAGGGAATCTTTACCAACAGAAACCATCAAGGGATGGTGAAATACCCAAGGACTAAAACCAATTGGAAGCCTTTATCTCCTCTAGCCCTAAAGGGGGAAGAGGAAGGAAAAGCATTCTGGAACTGGGCAAGATCTGTAACAGTGTGTGAGAGTACACCCAACAGTTCAGTTCAGTTCAGTCGCTCAGTCGTGTCCGACTCTTTGCGACCCCATGAACCGCAGCATGCCAGGCCTCCCTGTCCATCACCAACTCCTGGAGTTTACTCAAACTCATGTCCATCGAGTTGGTGATGCCATCCAGCCATCTCATCCTCTGTCATCCCCTTCTTCCCCTGCCCCCAATCCCTCCCAGCATCAGGGTCTTTTCCAATGAGTCAACTCTTTGCATGAGGTGGCCAAAGTGTTGGAGTTTCAGCTTCAGCATCAGTCCTTCCAATGAACACCCAGGACTGATCTCCTTTAGGATGGACTGGTTGGATCTCCTTGCAGTCCAAGGGACTCTCAAGAGTCTTCTCCAACACCGCAGTTCAAAAGCATCAATTCTTTGGTGCTCAGCTTTCTTTACAGTCCAACTCTCACATCCATACATGACTACTGGAAAAACCCAACACTCGACAGTTACTATGTGTGAAAGCAGAGGAGTGCAGCCACTGCCCAAAAAAAAAAAAAAAAAAAAAGTGTAGGGGTGAGGGAGGGTAGAATAGCCCAATTCCTCTCTCCTTCTACCTTTTGTTCTTCTGTTGGTTCCTCTCATTGACTGATTCCAAATGGAAGCCAAAGGCTAGGGAAGCCAAAGTGAAGCCATCCATAGAGGTTATCTTCCCAGGGCAGGGCAGAGAGTGGTAATGGATCAGGAGAACCTAACAGAACAACCAGCACAGAGTGTAAACCTGTCTGCTCATGTTCTGTGAGAGGAACAAGACAAGAGCGCCAGGGATGTCACCTTTCATTATGAAAATGTTCATTTAACCTCCTGTCTTCAGATGACAGCTAATCTCTGAGCTTTGAGAGGTGTCCCAGGTCTTAGGCTGGGGAGGAGGTCTGGGAAACTATTTTATTAAAATACAGACTTTCAACCATTTCTCCTGTTTTTAGCTCAACTCTACACTTTGCCTTCAAATGTACCTGCAGCCTCCAATTCCTGAAACCTTCTGGGATTTGCAGTACAAATAAGTTCAGTTCTTACTAGGTTCCTTCCCTCTGCAGGTTAGTTCTTTGGCATCTCTTGTCTACTAGGTTAGTTTTCACTAAAACATTCCCTAAAAACCTTACCATCCTGTCAGGAAACGAATCTGCCTTCTGCTTTAGAAGGAGACATCATTTTCTTTCTTTCAAAACTGTTTTCCACACAAATATCCTTGCAAAAATAGTCTGGGGCAAAAGTTGTCAGTGCCTCTTTACAACACAAGCAGAAACAGAAGACCACTGAAAATTGACTCCTCACCATAAGGAAGAAATAGAGAGTCAATTCATGGATTGGCCCTTTTAAAAAAAGGAATGATTTTCTAAATTTCTGGTTGTCAGAGACCCTATATCCATGATTTCAGAAACAGACAGTGGTGAACTATGCTTTAACTTCTAACTCCTTTTCAGGCAATCTGTTTCATGAAGCAGAAATTATGTGCTTTTTTGCAGCAAAGTTCTATCTGTCTCATAGTAAGTATGATGTCTCTTAGACTCCACTATTGAAATGCCTGTCAGTCTTAGTTTTGGGTATTGATGAGTTTTGGTCTTTTTTGGTCACTTCACAGGTATTTATTTATTTAGGTCATGCTGTACAGCTTGCAGGATCCTAGCTCCCCGATCGCACATGTCCATTTGGGTCTCATTCTCTTCCACTTGAGCTGTTATTTGGGGGAAGATGAGCCAGCCCCTGGGTTGGTGGATTGCTTTGAGGACTCCTACATAAGGAGAATGCTGGATACTGCCCTACTTGCTTGCTGTGCTTTCTGTCCTTGCATCTTTTGGCTCCAAGTGTGACCTGTTCTGATCTTGCGAGACTACATGTCTAGATGAATTCAGAGATAAGCAAGAAGAAGCAGTTCTGAGCATTTTTAAGAAGTTTGTACCTTTTGACTCCATTACCCATTTGCCCATCACCAACCCTTGCCTCTGGCAACCACCAATCTATTTTCTATCCATGAGCTTTTTTTTTTTTCTTTTAGATTTCACATACAAGTGAGATCATAACATATGTCTTTCTCTCTCTGACTTATTTCACTTAGCATAATACCCTCCAGCTCCTATCAATATGTTGTCACAAATGGCAAGATTTCATTCTTGTTAAGACTGAATGATATTCTGTTTATATACCATAGCTTCTTTATCTATTCACACATCGGTGGACACTTAGGTTGTTCCAATGTCTTGGCTGTTATAAATAGTGCTGCAGTGAATATGGGGGTACTAATGTCTTTCTGAGTTAGTCTTTTTTTCTTTGATTAAATACCCAGAAGTGGAATTGCTGGATCAGATGGTAGTTCTATTTTTAATTTTTTAAGCTATCTTCATATTGCTTGATATTTCTCCTGTCAGTCTTGATTCCAGCTTGTGCTTCTTCCAGCCCAGCATTTCTCATGATGTACTCTGCATATAAGTTAAATAAGCAGGGTGACAATATACAGCCTTGACGTACTCCTTTTCCTATTTGGAACCAGTCTGTTGTTCCATGTCCAATTCTAACTGTTGCTTCCTGACCTGCATACAGGTTTCTCAAGAGGCAGGTCAGGTGGTCTGGTATTCCCATCTCTTTCAGAATTTTCCACAGTTTATTGTGATCCACACAGTCAAAGGCTTTGGCATAGTCAATAAAGCAGAAATAGATGTTTTTCTGGAACTCTCTTGCTTTTTCAATGATCCAGCAGATGTTGGCAATTTGATCTCTGGTTCCTCTGCCTTTTAAAACCAGCTTGAACATCTGGAAGTTCACAGTTCACGTATTGCTGAAGCCTGGCTTGGAGAATTTTGAGCATTACTTGACTAGCATGTGAGATGAGTGCAATTGTGTGGTACTTTGAGCATTCTTTGGGATTGCCTTTCTTAGGGATTGGAATGAAAACTGACTTTTTCCAATCCTGTGGCCACTGCTGGGTTTTCCAAATTTGCTGGCATATTGAGTGCAGCACTTTCACAGCATCATCTTTCAGGATTTGAAATAGCTCAACTGGAATTCCATCACCTCCACTAGCTTTGTTTGTAGTGATGCTTTCTAAGGCCCACTTGACTTCACATTCTGGGAGAAATATCAATAACCTCAGATATGCAGATGACACCACCCTGAAGGCAGAAAGTGAAGAGGAACTAAAAAGCCTCTTGATGAAAGTGAAAGAGGAGAGTGAAAAAGTTGGCCTAAAGCTCAACATTCAGAAAACTAAGATCATGGCATCTGGTCCCATCACTTCATGGCAAATAGATGGGGAAACAGTGGAAACTGTCAGACTTTATTTTTTGGGGCTCAAAAATCACTGCAGATAGTGATTGCAGCCATGAAATTAAAAGACGCTTACTGCTTGTAAGGAAAGTTATGACCAACCTAGATAACATATTAAAAAGCAGAGACATTACTTTGGCAACAAAGGTCCATCTAGTCAAGGCAAAGAGACATCACTTTGCTGACAAAGGTCTGTGTAGTCAAAGCTATGGTTTTTCCAGTAGTCATGTATGGATGTGAGAGTTGGACCATCAAGAAGGCTGAATGCTGAAGAATTGATGCTCTCTAATTGTGGTGCTGGAGAAGACTCCTGAGAGTCTCTTGGACAGCAAGGAAATCAAACCAGTCAATCCTAAAGGAAATCAGCCCTGAATATTCATTGGAAGGACTGATGCTGAAGCTGAAGCTCTAATACTTTGGCTAGCTGATGTGTAAAGCCGACATTTTGGAGAAGACCCTGATGCTGAGAAAGATTGAGGGTGAGAGGAGAAGGGGGCAACAGAGGATGAGATGGTTGGATGGCATCACTGACTCAATGGACATGAGTTTGAGCAAACTCCAGGAGATAGTAAAGGACAGGGAAGCCTGGCATGCTGTAGTGCTTGGGGTCACAAGGCATTGGACATGACTTAGCAACTGAACAGCAGCAAAGTATTAGCAAGTGTGTTACACACATACCAGACTTAATAACACAGAATTAATGGCAACTTGGCCAGGGTAATGAGATACAGAATTAAGAAACATCCATTCAGTCATAGGAGAAAGTTGATCTCCAAAATATCTCCTTTTACCCAGAAAAAAGAAAACAATTTATATTCATATGGAATGGATAATAATATCCATTTATAGGTTTGTGCAGGGCTGTTTTAATTCTCTTGCCTTCTGTCATAATATAGTCTGAGAAGATATGGCCATTTTGACATTTTGCAGTATATAACTTTAATTAGTTACTTTGATAACATTATGTTGATTGGGTTGAATTTGCAAGAGAGTACTGTGGAGGTATTGGTAAGACATGGTGCAGGAATGCGGCTGACAAATCCTATGAAAAGTCAAGTGTCTGCCACATCTGTAAATACGTTAGCGATCAATTGATCAGTGGTATGCCTAGATCTCTCTTCTGAAGTAAAAAAGGAATTATTGTATCTTTAAGTTAAAAGGCGCAATAAGTGGTGGGTGCTTGAATTCTGGGGGAAGCATAATTCTATAGCTAGGAATGCTTCTCCTGCCCATAAGCATAAAAGGTTGATGACTTCTAAATGGGATCTAGAGTAAGACAGAGCTCAGGCCATGGTACCACTTGGCTCATACAGTTGGGCAGACTAAAAAAAAAAAGTATTGGTAAGAAAAGATGCTGCATGAAGTTTGCGGCAGGCCTCAGTGGGCAAATGATAATGTAAACTCTGAGTTCGGGAGTGAGGCCATGCCATTTTCCATGGAGAATTATGTGCCTTTTGATATGCCCCTGGTCTCTGGTGAAGGCAAGATACCTGGCCGTGGATCATCAGATGACTTTCTATCTAGAACTGAGTCCTTTCAGACTTCTCAAATGATAAGGTCATACAGGCCCAGCCACAATACGTTGCAAGATGGAAGCGGTATATTTGGGAGCAAGCACAAACATGACCAGATAGCATAAACAAGCTTCATGAGCAGGTGTTATAGACCCCATGGCATGGTGATTCACTGCCCTTCCCTTATCACATGCCTGTGATTCTTTTTTTTTTTTTTTTAAAGATTTTTATTTTAATGTGTACCATTTTTTAACGTCTTTACTGAATTTGTTACAATATTGCTTCTGTTTTAGTTTTTTTGGCCATGAGGCATGTGGGATGATAGTTCCCGGACCAGGGATCAAACCCGCACCCCCTGCATTGGAAGGTGAAGTCTTAACCACTGGACCACCAGGGAAGTTCCCCGCCTGTGATTCTTTGGGGGATTCTCTATGAACACCTGAAGGGTAACTAAAAAACTCAAGCTTGGTTTATGGATAAGCAGCTCAAAATATAGATAAAATAAAAAGTAGCCTCACTGAAAGGTCACGCTGAAAGATAGAACATCCTGGGAACCATTGTCTGTTCTTCACACAAATACATTTCTCTCTGTCTCAGTAGCACCTTTCCCCCCATCCTAACCATAGCTCCTGTCTCATTATGTTTTAAAACTATTAACCTTTCAAATAATTTTATGGAATCCACTTACTTGCCTCTTTTAAGAATTATCACCCATATTTTGTCAAGTTTCTTCATTTTTAGAGAGAAGGAACCTTATTCAACATGTAGGTTAGTTACCTTTCTGATGCAAGAACTGTACATCATTGCCACAGCTCGTGAGCCTACCAGTATAATTTGTTTCTTGAGATGTGAGTTGGTTTCATAAGAGCTGGCTACTGCAGGGTTTTACCTCTATGGTGATTAAAGAAGTAATACTGAACTCAACCCAAGAAGTGCTTACAAACATAACACTCTGTTAAGAAAAAAGAAAATTGTTTTGGGTGTTTTTTGATGGTAAAAGGAAATGATTCCTTGAAAGACAAAATAGGTTGAAACTTCATTCACAAAAAAATTATAGAAAGAAAGAATGGAGACTACTTATAGAAAAACTGGGCCTTAAAACCAGATAGAAACTTGGGAGCAAGAATCTGCTTATATTCTTGACTCTTCTATGTGGGTACTGTGGAAAAAATGCTGGTAACTCAAGCAAATATGTTTCTTTTCTATTATTGGTTATTTTCTGGAATTTTCTTTCAAGTCTGACTTAAAAATACTATAATATCGCTTAGGTCTCCTAGATGACTACCTGGAGGGGGCCAAGCCCTTCAAACCTCATGGGTTCTCCTGCAACAAGGCTAAGGCAAGCTCCTCCGAATGGCTGGCTGTGGATGGGTTGGTCAGTTTCTCAGACAACAGCAAGGAGGATGCTTTCTCTGGGACAGATTGGATGGTGGAGAAAATGGGTTTGAAGGAGTTTGATTTTAGTGATACCCTGTTGAGTATAGATGACCCGGAAACCATGCCAGATGAGCTCTTGGCCATGTTGGATGACACGTGTGGTCTCTTTGATCCCCTACTCCAGGAGACTAATAAGGAGCACCCCCAGATGGTGAACCCAATTGGCCATCTTCCAGAAAGTTTGCCAACAATTGACCAGGGTGCCCCCTTCACCTTCTTGCAATCTCTTCCCCCTTCCCCAGGGGCCCTGTCTTCCACTCCAGATCATTCCTTTAGTTTAGAGCTATGCAGTGAAGTGGTTATCTCTGAAGGAGATAGCAAGCCAGACTCCACCACTTGCATTACTGTGATCCCTAGTGCATAAAGGAGGAGGATGCCCCCTCAGATAATGATAGTGGCCTCTGCATGAGACCTGACTCCTCTCTGGGCTCTCCCCAGCATAGCCCCTCCACCTCCAGGGGCTCTCCAAATAAGAGCCTGCTATCTCCAGGTGCCCTCGGTGGCTCTTCCCGCCCCAAACCCTACGACCCTCCTGGAGAGAAGATGGTAGCAGCAAAAGTAAAGGGCGAGAAGCTAGACAAGAAGCTGCAGAAAATGGAGCAGAACAAGACAGCAGCCACTAGGCACCGCCAGAAGAAGAGGGCAGGAGGCTCTCACTGGTGAATGTAACGAGCTAGAAAAGAAGAATGAGGTTCTGAAAGAGAAGGCAGATTCCTTGGCCAAGGAGATCTAGTATCTTAAAGATCTGATAGAAGAGGTTCGCAAGGCAAGGGAGAAGAAAAGGGTCCCCTAGTTAGGGTAGTAGGGGTATGTGCGCTTGTATATAGGAGGCTGAAGCTGTGCTTTAATAAATTATTTTGTAGTGAAAGTAAAAAAAAAAAAAATACTATAATATACATATGTTATCTTATAAAGCAGATCCTGTTTGATCAAAGGATAACTTGATGATGATGATCATTATTTTGTTCTACCACAGAGCCTTTTCCTCCTATTAATCTATATGAGAAATTATATGAAGGAAGTTTCTCACAAAAGATGTAAAATGAACAATTCACTTGAAACCAGGAATTTGCCAGAAGTCAGAAGTAGCACTGCAGTTTAATAGGTCTCCACTAGATGGCAAGCATTCTCTTTCAATTTCTCAATTGCACCAAGATCATAAATTGCTGCTTTTTCAAACCTTGTCTTTGCATGAGACAGTGGCACTTGTATCAAAAAATTACAAAGACCCTGATTCACAGATATAGTCAAATTTAGAATCAAGTTGTTCAAACTGAAATGGAAAATATATTGTGATGTTTAAACGTTTTAATTGGAGAATATATATTCATTCATTTGACAAACATTAAATGCCCTATATATATTTTTATATTTTGTTTCATTTACCTCCCCCTACCTCAGTGATGAGATTAGATGTTTTTATTAGTCTCATTTTAGAGATTGGGAAACTGAGGCTTAAAGATAACTAAGCATATACACAGCCCAAGATAAATTGTCTAGGTTTAAACCTAGACATGGAGAAGGAAATGGCAACCCACTCCAATATTCTTGCCTGTGGAATTCCATGGACAGAGGATCCTGGCAGGCTACAGTCCATGGGGTCGCAAAGAGTCGGACACGGCTGAGCCACTAACACACCTACACAAGCCTAGACAGTTTGATCCAGAGCCTATTCTCCTAACTACTATGTTGTTTTTTTTTTAATTGAAATATAGTTGATTTATAGTATTTTGGGTATGCAGGAAAGTGATTCAGCCATGTATATGTATGTATAATATATATACTCTTTTTAAGATTCTTTTCTATTATAGGTTATTACAGAATATTTAATAGAGTTCCCTGTTTTGTTCAGTAGGTTCTTGTTGTTTATCTATTTTGTATATAGTGAAGTAAAGAAAGTGAAGTCACTCAGTCGTGTCCAACTTTTTGTGACCCCATGGACTGTAGCCTACCAGGCTCCTCTGTCCATGGGATTTTCCAGGCAAGAATACTGGAGTGGGTTGCCATTTCCTTCTCCGGGAGATCTTCCTGACCCAGGGATTGAACCCGGGTCTCCCTCATTGTAAGCAGACGCTTTACCATCTGAGCCACCAGGGAAGCCCTTGTATATAGTTGTGTTTTATCTGTTAATCCCAAACTCCTAATTTGTGCTTCCCTCCCTCCCTCCCTTTCCCTCCTTCCCTTTTGGTAACCATAAGTTTGTTTTCTGTTTCTGTGAGTGTTTCTATTTTGTATATATGTTCATTTGTATTATTTTTTGAGATTCTACATATAAGTGATATATGATATTTGTCTTTGACTTACTCCACTGAGTATGATAATCTCTTGGTCCATCTAAGTTGCTGCAAATGGCATTATTTCATTCTTCTTTTTTTTTTGGCTGAGTGAGTAATATTCCTTTATATATATATGTATATATATATTTATTTATTTATGTATATGTATACACCACATTTTCTTTATTCATTCGTCTATCAACTTTGGCTGAGTTATATATATATACACCACATTTTCTTTATTCATTCGTCTATCAATTTTGGCTGAGTTATATATATATACACCACATTTTCTTTATTCATTCATCTGTCAGTTTTGGCTGAGTTATATATATATATACACCACATTTTCTTTATTCATTCATCTTTCAGTGGACATTTAGGTTGTTTTTTTAAAAGAAGCCACACCAAGCTCCCTTCAAACTAGAGGACCCAGGAATGGAGAAATGCACCTAGTGCAGTGTACGGGGCACTGGGGTTACAAAGATGAGTAAGGCTTTTCTGTGCTCAGGGAACTTAGCCTAGTGGGAAAAAAAAGATGTCAATAAATTTGAGTACAACATATTAAGTGCTGCTACGTTGGCAAAACAGAGGAAAGAGTCATTCACTGAATCCTGAGACCTGGAGGATGAGCACCCAGCAGATTTGAGGAAATCAAGAGCAAGGACTTTCTGAGGAAGGAGAAACAGTGTAAAGGCTCAGTGATTTGAGTTGGCAGTGTGGAATGGCTGTGTGGTAGGGTATGTGAAAGTGGCAGGATATGAGCCTGGAAAGTCATAAGCCTCTCAGAAAGGCATCTGTGTACTTGCTGAGGGATTTGGACCACCGAAGAGATTTAATCTGGGAAGTAATTTTTTATGCCTTAAAAAATCACTCTGACAATAGTATAGAGAAGAATTAAAGACATTTGTGCAAAATCCTGAAAGTGGTCAATTGCTTGAGCACGTCGTTGTTTAGCAGCTTTGCCCAGAGATAGGACAAGGGTTTCACCCTACAACCTACAGGAAGGGTGAGGCAGAATGACAAAAGTGAGGGATGTTAGTGAGACCTACCTCATAACTTTCTATCCAGTTGTCATTTCCACAAAAATCTGCACAAAATTATATTTTCTATTCCAAATGAAGCTTTGCGTTTGACATTATGATTTTCTTCTTGCCTTTGTCCTTGATATGCTTTTTTGATTTCAGTATAGCTGCTTCATTTGATCTTGTTTAGTAACATCCTTTTGCAACGTCACAAATAGCACACTGAAAGAATATCATATCCATCAGGTTTGTTTTCCCTGATCAACTACAGTTTTCACGTAACCTCATTCTTGCCACTTCAATCAGTTATTCACTATTTGACAACTTCATAAAAATTTTTATTCCAGTTAATTTAAAAAGAATGCAGGACTCAACAACACATTTATTATTAATGTGTTCTGGTTCTTTAAATGGGAGTATAGGGTTCTGGCTGTGGAAGATCAGAGCTAGAAGAGATTTTAAAGTCTACTGTGACAGTGTCTCTAAAACCTTAATGTGCAGAGTAATCACCTGGGCATCTGTTTAAAATACAAATTCTGACTCAGGTCGTAGGGGTGGGGTCCAAGATTTTACATTTTTAACAAGCTTCTATTAAGAGCTAAAGCCAAAGCTACTGGTCTACAAATCACACTTTGAGTAGCAAGGCACTATGATACAGGTAAAAATATTAAAATATCTTATTTCTGATATATATAATAAATATTTACAGCTTAAAATTTTTCTGTTTAATCAAATCTTGCAGATAAGCCTTGAATTCAACCGATAACTTGAGAAATGCTACTGACATAGTATGCCGTTAAATTAAAAATGGACCATTTCCTTCTGAGTATTGTGTTTGTTTAATGAGTTACACTAAAGGTAATTTTACTGAGTCATGTTTCTTTTTTTTTTCTCATCCCACAGTGCCATGAGGTGATGTCACTCTCTGGCAGGCGAGGCTGTCCTTTTTGGGAGTCAGTCCCCATCACTAATTAGGCCCACTAGTTAGGAAAGTTACATACTTTTGAAAGGTAAAGAAAAACCTTTTACTGAGCTCCAGTTGTCTCAGGGTACCTATAAATAAACATTCACTGTGATGTAAAACTAAAGCCTGACATTATGTTATTATATCCATATGAAATTCATTTGGAAGGAAAGAAAACACTTGAATTGTGCAGTAATATTTTAAGTTCAGCTTTAATTCATAATTCACTTCTTACCATAGTCTAGATTAAATACAGTTTTCTAAAGCAAATAGAAACAGCTAAAGTAGAATTAATTACTGGCAATCTTTCTACCAGAGTAAGTAGCTGGCATTTAGTTTAAAAATAGCTTTTGAGTCCTGTTTGGAACCTGTTTTCTGACATGCTTTAATTTAGCATAATTTTAGCACGGTTTTCTCATCTCTGGTAAGAGAGTTTGTTTTGTCTGGAAAGGAGATACTCTGGTTGTCTTTTCTCCCATGCATCTCACAGACAGCCTGTAAGTAATAGAAATGAAGTTGTATGAGAGACTCCTCACCTGGCTCATAAGTGTGGTATTCTTCTTTTGCCATTTGTGCTTTTTGTCACAGTGAAAAAGGCCTCAGAAAAGTGCAGAGGGCACAGTTTCTCCTGAAAGCATCATGCTGCCCCCTCTGTTGACATGTATTAAGATTCAGGCAATGGAGACAACTCCATGGTGTAAAGGAATGTTATTTGGCCTTACAAGGTTTTTTTGTTTTGAGCATTTGCAACTCCCTCAGGTTTATGGTTCACACTAAAAATAAAACAAGTATAGCTTATGATTCACCTGGTGTTCACTGAGTCAGAGTTGTAGATTGTAGGGAGGATTCAGTGACATAAGAGGGTTGTAAAAATGGAAATAAAGTTGCTGAATCCAAAATAAACTTAGAAGATGATCATAGTAACCTATGTATGTCAAAAAACAAGCCTAATATCTGGAAGCTCTGACTTCTTCCAGATTTTACAAAAGGAAATTGTTTTAATGTTGTGTTGTTAGAGCTGGCATGATTACCTGGAACCCTTAGGGATTTTTTTATTTAGAGCTGCTCACCACAGATGTTAGCATTAGAAATAATGTGCACTAGAGTTTATGTTTAAAAAAATCATTAGGTCGAATCTCCTCCAAATCAGTATCACTCAAGGCTATAATTTTAATAAATTCTCTGCACAGTTCAACTACCATTGTGGAAAGAAGGATTAACAACCTAGACAAGAATGCTATTAGCTAAGTATAGGCTTGTGAATAGACAGACAACTAAAGTAGAAGAACTCTCCTGGTAGAAAACTTTCTCCTACAACTCTATAATTTTGTCATTAGTAATTAATTTCTACTATTCTTCTGAGTTTTTATTTTTTTTAAGGTTTTACACTAAATACAAACATGCTTTCAAGGCATTGTATATTAAAAACACAGTGGTTGGATTTGTAAGGTGTGTGGTGTGCTTGAAGGTGTGTGTATGTGCCCAGTCATTTCCAACTCTGCGACCTCATGGAGAGTAGCTTGCCTGGCTCCTCTGTCCATGGAATTTTCCAGGCAAGAATACTGGAACAGGTTGGCATTTCCTTCTCCAGGGGATCTTCCCAACCCAGGGATCAAACCAGCATCTCTTTTGTTTTCTGCGTTGGCCAGCTAGCATCCAGACATCTGAGTTGAGTAAGTCCAGGACTTACTCAAACCCAGACTAAATTGCTGTCCCAGTTGTTTATTATGAGCTAAATAAACACTTATAGTTTTAAGTCACTGTATTTTTAGGTGGTATTTTTTTTTGCACTATTATCTTAGTAATGGATAGATGACACATTCTCTGTTGGTTGGTCATATGCAAGAAGGGGGTGGCTGGTTGTCTGTCAAGATTACTATAGAAAAGGATACTTGGATTGACCTGAGACTAGTAAGTTCCAAAGATAGTTCCCTTCTCAAAGATTGTTGTTGTTGTTCAGTCACTAAGTCGTGTCCGACTCTTTGCAACCCCATGGACTATAGCACACCAGGCTCCTTTGTCCTCCTCTATTTCCCATAGTTTGCTCAAATAAGTAGTATGAAATCATTGGTCCTGTCACAAGGAAATTATATCCTCTCCTCCTTGTAAACTTCTCACATCCAATGGATTGCATTTAGTTCTAGATGTCACATTTTGAAAATGACTTTGACCAACAGGAGTATATCAAGAGCTAAAACTACATCATACAAGGTATAGTTGAAGAGGTGAAAAATGTACACTATGGAGGAAAGAAACTTATGTGGACTTGATTCTGTCTTTAAATACCTGAAAGATTGTCATGCAGAAGAAGTTTATTCTGAGAAGTTTTTTTTTTTTTTGCATTTTCATTGTTTCTTTTATTTCAGGCATGAACATTTTTTTCATTTCTGAAGAACAAAAATGGTGGACAGAGCTAAGTATCTTCCATCTGCCTATTCAGATCTACTCTCCTACTTGTCCTGCTGTATCCACAGGAGCTGACCTATATGGACAAAATCAATAGTTCCTCTATTGAAAACTAAGAGACTAACAAATTCTAAGACCTTTTCTCAAGGGGCAGTATGTTTTAAATACATTTAATGATCCCTTACAAATTGTATGCCCTTCCCAGGAAGAGTATGCATTCGGAGTGTACACAATTTGAATTCTTATTATTTTAGCATAAAAAGTGATTACATGAAGGAGAACAGTCACCTCAGGAGAAGTGACATTTAAACAACACAAGCTTTTTGTGTCTTTTCCTACAGAGCAGAGCAAGATATACATTGAAATATACATATTTTCCTATAGTAGAATCTTCCTTTTGGTACTACTTTCTTCATTAAGTTTTTAGTGATACGTCAGCTACACTCAGTTTCAGGCTGCCTCCACTCTGTGCCAATTACACTTTTCTGCAGAGCTGGCTTGTTCTTTGGAAGTGAGGTAGAGGACCTGTTGCTCCTTTTGTGAAGAAAGCAAATGAGCCAGGAAGCATATTATGGTGATCATTTCTTACAACACAGCTTTGGGAATTTGGAATATCTTAATGATTTTGACGTTTCGTAAGAAGTCATCCTAATATATTGAAAATACTCTCCATTTAAAATTAAGCATGTATAATATTTCCTTGATTTGAAACAATGCTTCACTGCTTATGACAGGTAGCTTAGTCAGAATTAAATACTACCCTTTCACATGGGTTGAGAAATGTAACCAAAATCTTAAATAGTGCCCTACTTTGTAGAACCACAGTATGGGCAGTCCTGGAAAATATTAATTCATAAAGAAAAATAGATGTTAATGCTCTGCTTAGCATTTCAGTGTCATAATTTAAAATTCTGCAGGATAGTTAATTGAATATTTTATGCTTCTAGAAAGGGCCTTGATCCTCAGAATTGCATATTATAATAAACCTCAAATACCTTTTACATAATGCAGAATCCCTTAAAGGAATTAAACATTCATTTATATTTCAAACGAGGGCATTATATATTTTTACCAACTTTTTTACAAAAGAAGTGTCTAGTGTTAATGTGCTCAGTCTCTCAGCCGTGGGTGACTCTTTGTGACCCCATGGACTGTAGCCTGCCAGGCTTCTCTGTCCATGGAATTTTCCAGGCAAGCGTACTGGAGTGGGTTGCCATTTCCTTCTCCTGGAGTGTTAATGTGTTAACTTCAAATTTTGTAGTTAAGTCAGATTTTTGAAGCTTCAGATCTCCATGCAAATTATCATAATTCTCCTATGTAATAAGGTCCTCTTTTTTTTTTTTTTGAAGATGTATTTGTTTATTTATTTTTGGCTGTGCTGGCATGCGTGGGCTTTCTCTACTTGTGGCAAGCTGGGGCTACTCTCTAGTTGTGGTGCATGGGCTTATTGCAGGGGCTTCTCTTGTTGAGGAGCACAGGCGCTGGACCACAGGCTCAGTAGCTGTGGCTCATGGGCTCATGCTCCAAGGCACGTGGGATCTTCCCAGACCAGGGATCAAACCCATGTCCTCTTTATTGGCAGGCAGATTCTTAAGATTCTTCAGACAGATCCTTCCAGATTCTCTGGACCACCAGGGACGTCCCAGGGTCCTCTTTATATAAGCAAGCATTATTATTTCATTTTTTTAACTATAATATTACTGAGTTGTTAGATGAGGATGCAAACCATTATATGCCCCAAATTTTCATTATTAATAATCTTATTTGGTCCTTTTCCTTTCCCATTTTGTTAGTTCTGAGCTTCTCAACCTAGTCTTTATTTTTCTCCTTATGCTAATTAATGAAATTCTGGTATACTAGCAATTAAATTGTAGGGACTCCCAACTCCTGATGAAAATCTCAGTAAGATAAGAAGGATAAAATATCCCCTCTTCCTCTATATCTGCAGAACATACATAGAATTTTGCTTTTGTTTGCCATGAAATCATCCTTGCAAATTTTATTTCTAACGGTCTTATAAAATGTCTAAATTTCATGCATTGTTGCTCTGTTCTGGAGAGGAAACTTCTAAAAAATCTGTAATCATGTTTTCATCTTACATAATAATTTGCTGTTCTGAAAATAATATTTAAATTAACATTTTTGTTTTCTGAAACGTAAAAATACTTGAAAGTTAAAAAGCTTGAAGAGGTTACGTCCAAAGGAATTATTGATACTCCTTCACTATTAATGTGCTGAGAGAAAAACAAAACTTACTGTGTTCCTTATTTGAACAAAAAGTTCGAGAGTCTAATTTATTTGATTATAATTGTCTGTTAAATTTATAATCAGGTCGTACTGAAAGAGACAAATTGAAAAACTTATGGAATTATTGCAGTGTATACCATGCCTGCAGAGCTGAGAGAGGATGTTTGTCATTTATCTGATGTCTGTGATTTAGGCACCAAATGCCAGATTTTTTTCTTCTGAAGAAGTGGGACTGATACTTAAGCAAGACATATCAGCCCAGCTCAGCTTAGACTGGGAGAAAAACAGCTGTGGCACTGAGGCAAGGTCAGTCACAAGTCAGGGCCTGAGCTCCCCTTGCAGATGCAACTCTAGGTTGTTGCTTCATTGCTGACTCAGTGGGTTTTGCATGTGCCATGGCCTTGAGAGGAGCTGAATGATTGGAGAGTATTCTGTTTTGTCATTATCGTCTCCCTTTTCTCTAGCACTAGCTCTCTTCCCTTTCTAATTTAAGATTACTTTGCATTCATCTGACCTTGATCAAGAGAGGTAGGAAGCCTGAAGAATTCTGAACTTTTCCATCTTCTGATGAAATGCTTTCTTTAGTTCTCATTCTCTTTCCTTTTCCCTTCAGCCCCTGGGAAAGCAGAATTTAAAGCATAAAAGTAAGCCTCTCTCTAGACCACTGAGGATCTTCCTCAAGGGAGAGATTAACAGCCCATTCCCTTTTCCTTTTTATCTTCTCTCATTCCCTGTCTGGAAAGAAACAAGAAAGAAAACAAGTGACTGATTTTTTTTTTTTTTTTGAGCTTTTCAGTTAATAAGGTGTGGATGACTTAGAATCTTACTTTACCTAAGCCTGATGAGAGTAACTCTCTTAAGTTGACTCTTTCTAAATCAGAGAAGTTTGCATGCACGTCATTATGGCATGTGCTGTTCCAGAAATGCTAAGCAATTTTCAATATGCATAAATCTCAGTCTTGGTTCACTTATGGTTCAGTTCAGTTCAATCGCTCAGTAGTGTCCGACTCTTTGAGACCCCATGAACCGCAGCATGACAGGCCTTCCTGTCCATCACCAACTCCCAGAGTCCATCCAAACCCATGTTCATTGAGTCGGTGATGCCATCCAACTATCTCATCCTCTGTCGTCCCCCTCTCCTCCTGCCCTCAATCTTTCCCGGCATCAGGGTCTTTTCCAATGAGTCAGCTCTTCGCATCAGGTGGCCAAAGTATTGGAGTTTCAGCTTCAACATCAGTCCTTCCAATGAACACCCAGGGCTGATCTCCTTTAGGATGGACTGGTTGGAGCTCCTTGCAGTCCAAGGGACTCTCAAGAGTCTTCTCCAACATCACATTACTTATGGTAACATAATGTATTTGGATAGATTGAGGTCAGAAAGAAAGAGCAGTGTCTCAGACCATTAGGTTGTGCCTTTTCACACCAGTTGAGGTTGTCGTATGTATTCTTTTTCATAGTCCTTTCCATTATGGATTATTATAGGATATTGAATATAGTTCCCTGTGCTATACAATAGGATCTTGTTATCTGATTTACACATAGTAGTTTGTGTCTGTTAATTCCATGCTCCTAATTTGTCTTTCCCCTCCTTCCACCTTTGGCAACCATAGGTCTGTTCTCTGAGTCTGTTTCTGTTTTGTAGATAGGTTCATTTGTGTCCTATTTGTGATATTATATGGTGTTTATCTTTCTCTTTCTGACTTACTTCACTTAGTATGATAATCTCTAGGTCCATCCATATTGTTGCAAATGGCGTTTTATTATTTTTCATGGCTGAGTAATATTCCATTTTGTATATATACCACATCTTCTTTATCCATTCATCTATTAACAGACATTTATGTTTCTCCCATATGTTGGTTATTGTGAGTAGTTCTGCTGTGAATATTGGGGTACATGTATCTTCAAATTATGATTTTCTCCCAATATATGCCCAGAAGTGGGATTGCTGGATTGTATGGTAGCTCTATTTTTAGTTTTTTAAGGCACATCCATACTCTTCTTCATAGTGGCTACACCAATTTACATTCCCACAAACAGTGTAGAAGGGTTCCCTTTTCTGTATACCTTCTCTAGCATTTGTTATTTGTAGATTTTTTGATGATGGTCATTCTGACTGGTGTGAGGTGATACCTCATTGTAGTTTTGATTTGCATTTCTCTAATAATTAGTGATAATGAGCATCTTTTCATGTGGCTATTGGCCATCTGTATTTTTTCTTTGGAGAAATGTCTCTTTAGGTCTTTTACCTATTTTTCAATTGGGTTGTTTTTTTGTTCTGTGAGCTCTTAGTATATTGTGAAAATTAGGCCTTTGTTGGTCACATCATTTGCAAATATTTTCTTCCAGTCTGTAGGTTATCTTTTCATTTTGTTTATGGCTTCCTTTGCAGTGCCAAATGCTTGGGTTTGATTACGTTCCATTTGTTTATTTTCATTTTTATATCTATTGCCTGGGGAGACTGACCTATGAAAATAATGGTGCAATTTATGTCAGAGAATATTTTTCCCATGTTCTCTGCTAGGAGTTTTATAGAGTCATGTCTTATGTTTCAGTCTTTAAGCCATTTTGAGTTTGTTTTTGTATATGGTGTGAGGGAGTGTTCTAACTTCACTGATTTGCATGTGGCTGTTCAGTTTTCCCAATACCACTTCCTGAAAAGACTGTCTTTTCTCCATTGTATATTCTTACCTCCCTTGTCAAAGATTAATTGACCATAGGTGTTTGGCTTTATTTTGGGGCTCTCTATTCAATGCAGTCGGAATTTGAACCTACTCCCTCTAATTCTAAGGTCCATGCTATTATCACTAGGCTGTATTTTCTCTTTTTATTTGACTCAAATGAATTGCCAGATTAACTTTCCTAGTATATTGCATCATGTCACTTTTTCTAATCAGGTACATCCAACAGTTCCCTACTGGCAACAAATGCAAATCATTCTGCTTTTATATTCCTAATTACCTATTACAGTTCAGCACACAATACAAGTTTAATATATAATCTCATCTAATTCAATTCACATTATTGAATGAATGAATAAATGGATGAGGAAACTTCTACTATATTGATAATCTCTTTTAGATGGTAGGGTCTTAATACTTGCTTTAGCATTTCCCAGTTTATCAGTCTTAACCCACAGTATGCATTAAATTAAAAATGTATTAAAATCTATAATATACATAAGGCATTATTAGCTTTTAATCTCCGCACAGATAACATTATGCCTCCAAGTCAATGAAATACTAAAACTCAGCAACACGTATGTATGTGTATACATAGATGGGTGTATACATTTGTGTGGCATGTATGTAAAATACTTTATTTTGTTTTAAAGATAAAAGTACTAAAACATCTTAAAGGTTGCACATATTATATGAGTCAGAAGTTTGTTTTTTATATCTGTGAGTCCATTCCTGTTTTATAAATAAATTCATTTGTATAATGTTTTTAAGATTCCACATATAAGTGATATCATATGATATCTGTCTTTCTGTCTTCATTTAATACGATAATTTCTAGGTCCATCCATATTGCTGAAAACAGCATTATTTCATTCTTTTTTATGGCTGAGTATTCCATTGTATATACGTACCACATGTTCTTTATCCATTCATCTGTCAATGGACATTTAAGTTACTTCCCAGAACCTCAGCTTGTAGCACATTCTTCCCAGACCTGTTGTCCAGCAGACAGATGCCCTGGTAGAATGGATGCCGCTAGCTGCCCCTGCCACTGGCTGCTCTCGCCCCTTTAATGCACTTTTAAAAGATTTATCTGGCTGCACCAGGTTTTAGTTTGCGGCACATGGGGTCTTCGTTGCCATGAACAGAATCTTTCTTGTGGAATGCGGGCTCTTAGTTCTGGCGTGCGGGATCTAGTTTCCTGACCAGGGATTGAACCTAGCCTCCCTGCTTTGGAAGCACAGGGTCTTAATCACTGGACCGCCAGGGAACTCCCTTCACTGCAGTTTTGATTGCATTTTTCTCATAGTTAGTGATATGAAACATCTTTTCATATGCTTATTGGCCATTTGTTTATCAACTTGGAAGAAATGTCTATTCAAATCCTTTGCCCATTTTTAAATTTGGTTACTTAATTCTTGTTGTTAAGTTGTAGGAGTTCTTTATATGTTCTGGATACTAGCTCCTTACCAGATTTATGATTTGTAAGTCTTTTCTCATAAACCATAGGTTGCTTTTTCACTATGTCATTGTCCTTCAATGAACAGTAGTTTCAAAGTTTGATGTAGTCCCATTTGTCTATTTTTGCTTTTGTTGCCTGTGCTGAAACCTTATTTAAGTCAGCCTGGATTATGGTCCTCTGCCCTACCTTAAGTGCTTAGTAGAAGGTAATTTCTTTGGAGGATGTTAACATTATCCAAACCCTGTCTTTATGTCTATGATTTTTATATACAATATCTAGCATTCAGTAAGAAATTATCAACCATAACAGAAAAAAAAAAGGCCAAATGACTGAGAACCAAGAGAAATATAGACAATAGAAACAGGCCCATAAAAGATCCAGATATTAAATTTATTCATGACAAAAATGTGATTATTATATTCAAGAAAATAAATTATAATCTGCAGATATCTGACAATAATATTGTCAGTTATTGAAATATGTAGAAAATAATCTAACAGAGATTGTAGTATTGAAAAGTACAGTAACTAAAATTAAAAACATCATAAATGAGTTTAAAAACAGATTAATCTCAGAGAAGATTGGTGAACTAGAAAACAGATCAATAGAAGAGAGTCCATTTAAGCATGGAGGGGAAAAGTGTGAAATTGAAGAGGAGAGAAAGAGAATAGGGCAGAAGAAATGTTTAGAAGAGATAATGCCAAGAATGTTCCCAAACTAAAACCACCAATTCCTGTTGTCCTAAGAACTCTAGTTAGGATTAAAAAAAAAAAATGTTTAAGTAACCAGAGAAAAACATTACTTCCAAAGGGGTAAAATAAGATAAATAGATGATATCTCAATGAAAACAATTGAAGCCAGAAGATTAATGAAATAATAGCTTGAAAATTGCTGAAGGAAAAACTAGATAACCTAAAATTGTATAAATGAAAAAATATCTTTTAGCAAATGAAAGCATATGTTTCCAGGCAAACAGATTTTTCTTGTTATCTTTTGTTTGCCCACAGTAGCAAACACAGAGGCTCAGGAAACATTTTTGGACTGATGGATTTAATGAACAAATGAAAAATGAGGAAACTGATCGATGGAAGCTTCTTGATAGAAACCTGTTTTCCAAAGAATTGGATAGGTCACCTTATTCCATAAAGAGGTAAAGTTTAAAAATATGTATGGAAACTGAGAGTCAACAAATCTCTTATCTTTCATACTGAGTTTATAACTCAGTTAATACCTACAACATAAGTCTTAATGAGTCACTCTTTTCTTGCAGTTCAATTTAAAAGGGCTTGAAAGACCATCTGACTTTCAACATTTCCTGCAGGATTTTTCCAGGCCTGAGCAAATTGTGAGTCAATACACGGCTATTTCTTGATTTAAGTAGGATGGGAGAGTGGTCTGTCAGCTCATTAAAGGTCAGGGGCTGAGCTGGGGTTCTAGATGGAGGCACTTTCTTTATCCTTACTGTGCCCCAGCTGGACACCAAAGTGTGTGAGCAGCTAGACTTTACTGTAGAACTTCAAGCGTGCTCTGCAAGTGCATTGTGTTTACATATCTATGCCTGCTATAAGCTTTTTTTGGTTCTGAACTGTAGCCCCTTAAAATGTGGTAACCTTGACACCCTTGCCAAATGTAACACAGTAGTAAACTAAGCCAGGGTATCACAGTAGTTCCTGGAGAAGACAGACTGTACCATGGAGGAGTGGCTGGAGAAAACACCATCCACAAATGAAAAATGGGCCATTTCCAGCTAACTTGAAGATCAATTATATTTCAAGGTATGAGTAACACCTTTAAGATCACATGGAGAGTGGAGGAGTGTGAAGTGGCACCTAGGCCCAGCTATGCTCCTCACCCACAGTCTTCAGCCCAGGATTCCTCCTGAGGCTCAGTACCTTTAAAGTCAGAAGGTTGGATTAGTTACTTCCTATGCTGGATGTTTTTCATTTCTCTCCCCCAACCCCCTGCCCCAGATATACTCTTCATATCTGTGTATCTTGCCCTGTGCCCCAAAGCTGGATGATGGACTCGTGTGGATGATACACAAAGGCTCCTGGCTCTCTGGCCCCCAGCTGTGTTCTTTGCCTGACAGGGGGCACAAGCATCAAATCAGAGGATGGAGAAGAGTATGGTTGAAGTATCAGTTCTTCTGGTTCCTTCCCTTTAGTGTCACCAAACATCAGTTTCCGGCAGGCAGCCTACCCCACAAAGCTCTTTCTGTCTCTTGTTTCCAACATTCTTCCCTTTCTCTCACTCTTTGAAGCCTAGAGCTCTAAGTGCCTTACAGTTACTGTGATTCCCTACCCCTGCCCATCTCTAAATAGCCCCTCTCTTCAAAACATACCCCCTCAAAGGAAGAATTAAAGGAGAAATAGATATCTCCTCAATCATAATGGGAGATTTTAGATACACTTCTCTTAATAATTTATAGAACAAACAAAAAATTATTAGGGATATAGAATTGAGCAAATGATTAGCAAACTTGACCTAAAGTACATATATTTAAAACATGTATCACAAAACTGCAGAACACATACTCAAGAGCATGTGAAACATCTATCAAAATGAACCACATGCTGGTCCACAGCACAGGGCTCAACAAATTACAAAGGATTAAATTCAGATAGAGTAATTAATCTTGTCACATTGGAACTAGGCTATAAATGGGTACCAAAAGGTAACTAGAAAATCCCCAGATGCAATGAACATAAGCAATGAGTTTCTTTGAAAAAGCCTTTCCTTCCCTGTCTGTTATCTTGACTCTTTTCCCTCCAACTTGGTGAAGAGTGGCAGAGCTCTTTCTCACAGTCCCACAGATTCCTGCATTGTCCCAGCTCAAACGTTTCCCGAACCACTCTGCTGGTCCCAGCTCTCAGTCTGCCTGCCTTTAGGAAGCTCCGTGCTTGTGCCTGTGCTCGTGAACAGTCTGAGGCCAAGTCCCATCCTATGGGTCCGAGGCAAGAGGGGAGCACTTTGCAATCAACTTCTTTGTGTCTGCACTTCTGAAAAAGCAGCAGGCCCAAAGCTGGCACCAGGTGCTTTTCCAGACACTGAAAAGCTGGGTCTGATGGGCAGGTAGGGATGCAGTTACTTTCTGCACACTGGTGGTTTCCCTGGTAGTCACTGGGCAGATGGTGAGAGAGAAACGCTGGGTGATGGGTCTGGAAGGTCATGCCAGAGACCAGAGGAGGAGCAGGGCCTGGAAAACAAAGTCTAGCTCTAGCAGGCACCTGCCCCTTTTCCACACTGCTAGACCTAGCCTCTCTTGTTATCTACAAGGCTGGGGTGAATTAGAGTTTCTGCTACTTCCTTGAACTTCAGGTTAGTTTCTAGCACTAATCAGGGCACCCCTAGGACCAAAAGGCAGACTTCTACGAACACTAGATATGATGGTGTAGCGGGAATTTGGAGTCACAGAGACTTTGCTCTGTGATTTTTTTCTTTTTAAATATTTTTACTTATTTATTAATTTATTTGACTTTGATGGGTCTTAGTTGTGGCACTCAGGATCTTTTATTTTGTTGTGGCACGCAAACTCTTAGTTGCGGCCTGTGGGATCTAATTCCCTGACCATGGATTGAACCCTGGGCACCTGCACTGGGAGTGTGGAGTCTTAGCCACTGGGCCACCAGGGAAATCCCTGCTGTGTGATCTTAAACAAGCTGTCTAATCTCTCTGAACCAGATAAAGTCCTTTGAATGCAAGTAATTGAGGGGACTCCAGAAACTGATAGAAAACAGAGGACAAGGCTCAGAACCAGGGGAAGGGAGGAATCCGGGCCATCTCAGGGGGTCTAGGAAGCAGGAGCTGCTGGATGGTCTCTCTCTGGGGCTCTGCTGCCTGGGTGGTCATCTCCAAGTCTCTGCCTTCTCTCCCCTCTGTAGCCAAAGTCCTGAGAGAAGCACTGGTCCAGTGTAAGTCACATGACCACCTCTTGGCAAGAGGAAGTCAGGGAGCCTTGGCTGATGAACCCACCAAAATTACCATGAGGAACAAAGGGGTTCCTCCAAAAGAAACTGGGATGTTATCACCAAAGGAAAGGCGAGAACAATCAATGAGTGTCCATTCACTTTGTGCCTTAGGTTTTTCCTGTATAAAATGGGAGTTATAATATCTACCGTACAAGACAGTGATGTATTAATGTAATGTAGGTCATGTGACTGGCATGTAAGGGAAAAGTGATGGATAGACGATTTGAAACAGGGAGGAGTGCTCAGTTATGTCCAACTCTTTGCGACCCCATGGTCTGTAGCCTGCCAGGCTTCTCTGTCCATGGAATTTTCCAGGCAAGAATACTGGAGCAGGTTGCCATTTCCTTCTCCTGTGGATTTTTCCCAACCCAGGGATCAAACCCAAGTCTCTTTGCATTGGCAGGTGAATTCTTTACCGCTGTGCCACCTGGGAAGCCAGATAGCTGATAGATGCTATTATTAATTATGTTGATACCTACAACAAGAAAGTGCTGCTGGGGGGGGGGGGGGGGGAAGACCCCAGATTTGGAATTAGAAGGCCTACATTTGAGTTTGGGTCTGCCACTTTCAAGCTTTGAGGCCTAAGGCAAATCAGTTAAATTTCTCTGACACTTAGTTTTTCCTTCTACAAAATGAGGGATGTTTATATGCCCAGTCATGTGAAACTATCTGCAGCCTCATGCACTGTGGCCACCAGACTCCACTGTCCATGGGATTCTCTAGGCAAGAACACTGGAGTGGGTTGCCAGTTTCTACTCCAGGGGATCTTTCTGAACCAGGGATTGGACCCATGTCTCCTGCATTGGCAGGCAGATTCTTTACCACTGAGCCACCGGGGAGATAATAACAATATTGATCTCATAGGTGTTGTGAGGTTCAACCTTGTGGAAGCACATAAAGGATTCGTAATTTCCAGCATCTGCAAGTCTTTACAGGGCTCCTTTGTGCCTGTGGCTGGACGTTTATACAGGCATGCCTCATTTTATTGCACTTTGCAAACATTGTGTCTTTTTACAAATTGACATTTTGTGACAACCCTGCATTGTCAGATAATGCTTAGCATTTATAGCAATAAGGTATTAATTAAAGTGTATACATCATTCCTTTACATGCAATGCTGTTGCACACTTATTAGACTACTGTATGTAGTAAACATAACTTTTATATGCACTGAGAAACCCCAAAATTGGTGTGACTTACTTTATAGTGATATTCACTTTATTGCAGTGGTCTGGAAGCAAACCTGCAATATCTCTGAGGTCTTTCTGTGTTGAATTCCATTGGGGTTGTGAGTTGGGAATGGATCAGGGAAGACCTTATTTGCCTTGTTTACTGCTCTGTCCTCTGGACCTAGAATATTCTACACGTACTCAGTAAATATTAAACGAATGGATTAAAGACAACCTTGACATTCAAGGAAGCCCTTAACTCCAAAGAGTAACGCTGAAGGAGATTGTAAGGTCCTATGACAGACAAGGATGGAGAACTATTTGTCCTTTAAGTGCTTCTCAAATCATCTGAAGTCTGCTTACTTTAAGCACTGACATCACAGGCAGTGACTATGAATTGAGGTTTAGAGGAAACATGCCTGAAAATGATCACAGTCCAAATTCCTTAAACTGCCACCTGAAGCTTTTGACTCCCTGGCTATTGCCACATTTTTTCCTGCAACTTGCTCCCTCCTGCTCTGATCTCTAGCCATCTCGGTGACATTCAGTTCCTGACTGCTTTACTCCAGTCCCACCCCTTCAATGCTGAATCTGTTTGGCTAATGAATTGTTAGGTAGTTAGAATAGGGAAAAGGAGTCCAGAATGGTGGTGGCTAAAAGACCTGGAAGGGAAAAGCCCGCGAAAATAGAACAAAGGAAGGTCCGAGGACCAGAGTGAGAACCTCAGGTAAAACAAACAACACTCCTGGCTGGCCCAGTTTACATAAGACAGGCCCAGGGACAGAGAAACATATAAAAAGAGGAGCCAAAGCCCTCTTCTCTCTCTCTCTCCCACGCGTGCATACCCTCTTTCTCTCCCTCATTCAACCCACCCCCCGCCCCCGGGTGCTGGCGCACAGCTCCGCTCTCTTCTTCGAGGATGGATTCTCCTGCTATCTTCTAAATAAAATAAAACTGTAACACTGATTTATCTAAGAGCTATAACATGGTCTGTCCAAGACCCAACAGCTGTGACGCGCCGAGGGCTTTAATGTCTGTCACTCCAAATCTTTGTTGTGAGGAGACAAAGAACCGAGGAGCATACACTCGCCTGACAGAATGAAAATCACTCAGTCATGTCCAACTCTGTGACCCTGTGGACTGGGGCATGCCAGGCTCCTCTGTCCATGGAATTCTCCAGGCAAGAATACTGGAGTGGGTAGCCAATCTCCACTCCAGGGAAATCTTCCCAACCCAGGGATCAAACTGGGGTCTCCTGCATTGCAGGCGGATTCTTTACAGGCTGAGCTACCAGGGAAGCCCCTGTTTGGCTAACTGCTGGCATCTTAGTGCTCAACTTAAATGCCACTGCCTCCAGGAAGTATTCCTTGATCCACAATCCCAAGACTGGACTGGTTGCCCCTCCTATGCTCCCACAACACCCTATACTCACCCTTATGGTGAGTCTCACCGCACTGTATTATAATCTCCTGCTTATTAAATTTTCTTAAGTCTTCCTCGAATTTGTTACATATTCCTTCTGTTTTTTACGGTTTGTTTTGTTTTTTTTTTTGGCTGAGGCATGTGGGATCTCAGCTTCCTGACCAGGGATCAAACCCACACCCCCTGCATTGGAAGGTGAGATCTTGACCATTGGACTGCCAGGGAAGTCCCCTTCTGTTTATTTTTCATTCTCAACGTGCTTAATTTGAGCTCCACAAGGGTAGTTTTTGGTCCTTCTTTTGTCCTAGGTGCCTAACTCAGGGCCTGGCCCCTATTAGAAACTCTGTGGAGATTTGCTGATGAAAAGAGTGAATGAATATGGTGTTAAAATCAGGATTTGTGAAAGAGTCTGAGAGCGCAGTAGCAGAAATACTCCAAGTCTTTCAGGGGTCACTGCCTCTGTAGGATGCTCCCCTCCATGATGTTTTCCTTAAACCATTTTTCGTGACTGTCAGATTGTAATTATAGAATGAAATAATTATAGGCTATCTCCAGCTCCATGCTGCCAGAATTCTCCTGGTTCTCAGCCCTCTCTTTAAGAGAACTATCAACCTACTCTGCAATTCCCACCACACCCTTCCCTCTCCCTCTGATTAACTGCACTTACCCTTTTGTTCCTATATAATAGAAGTATTTAACTTTTTGATTTAATGTGGGCATTTAATATATGCCCTAAGCAGCTGCCTCAGTCACGTAGCCAGTGCCTAGAGGACAGATGCATCATGCCTTTCTCCACACAGAACTTTCTGCATTGCTGTGAGAAAGCAGGCTTGTCCCAGGGGAAACAATGATCACAGTTGCTTTGTGCTCAGTAGGACCATAAACGCCAGCAGCAACCAATAGCAAAGTCTGAGAGTACTTCACTCCCTACCCAAAATCTACCTCACTGTATTATTTAGCTGACTTTCTCTCCAGAATGCAGCCATTCAGGACCACAACGCACCAGTGAACTTTTAGCCAAGGGGTTGGAACAGTTAAGATTGAGGGACTTCTTAGATGTGATTTGGGAAGGGATCCAAAGGATAGCCGAGTGAGAGATTGCCCAGACTTTTTTCTAAGATGTAAAGATAGTAGCATGTAGAGACATCTACGTGGTAAAGAATCTGCCTGTAATGCAGGAGACCCCGGGTTCGATCCATGGGTGGGGAAGATCCCCCGGAGGAGGGCATTGCAACCCACTCTAGTACTCTTGCCGAGAGACTCCCCATGAAGAGAGGAGCCTGGCAGGCTGCAGTCGTAGGATCCCACAGACCTGGACACAACTGAAGCAACCAAGCAGCGGCAGAGACATCTACAAAGGTGTTTGTTTTCCTAAGTCCATCATGACGGATAGACCATCTGTAAGTGCCTTCCTTTTTTATTGACATGTTTATTGCCTGTCTCCCCACCCCCAGGATGGAAGCTTCAGAGGGGCAGAGACTGCTTTATTTACTGCCTCATCCTCTACAGTCCATAAGGTCACAAAGAATAGGACACAACTGAGTGACTGAGCATGCATGCACTTCTACACTTAGAACAGTGTCTGGCACATACCGGCCACTCAGTAAATGTTTCTTTACGCTCTCTCTCTTTTCTTTCTTTTTTTTTTTTTTTGAAGTTTTTATTTTGTACTGGGGTATAGCCAATTAACAATGTTGTGATAGTTTCAGGTAAACAGTGAAGCGACTTAGCCGTACATATACACGTATCCATTCTCCCCCAAACTCCCCTCCTATCTGGACTGCCACAGGACACTGAACAGAGTTCCGTGTAGGACCTTGTTGGTTATCCATTTTTTTTTTTTTTTTTGGTTATCCATTTTAAATATAGCAGTGTGTACACGTCCATCCCAAACTCCTCAGTAAATGTTTCTTGAATGAGTTGAGTGGGCTCAAGTAGTAAAATAGGAGGACACTCACTCCCAGCATCCAGGGAACAGATGGAGCTGCTGTGGGGGCCGTGATGGGTGTCTGGGCACAAAGATGAGAATGAGAGCTGAAGTTTATTGGTACTAAGGAAGTAGCCATTGCAATGTCAAAGGGACAGCTGCTCAGCCAGTCTTCTTCTTTTATGGACATCTGGGGGTCATTAAATCAAGTCTGCAATTCTGGACTGCATGGCCAGTCTCACAATTCTGGATAGGACACTGTGGAATCCCTGGGCCCTAAGCAGAGTCCTCGGGGAGCAATGCAAATGGCCCAGGGGACTATCTATTGCCATTTTCTCCTCTGCTGCTGGTGGGGAATGGCACAGCTTGCATTTGAACTTGCTCTTTCCCTGAAGCCTAACATCTACACATCCAGCTCTTTGTCCCAGAATTTATAACCCAAAGTCTATATAGACGTTCCTGTAACCTTTGATGTCCTTAAACTTGTTGCTCCTCAGATTCGCTTGGATTTGCCTTTGGCCACTCTTGAAGGGGATAGCCTCCAGAGTGAGGCTGGCTTTGTGATGGGGTTTGAGGACTCCAATGCTGCAGCAGAGAAAACAGACTGTCAGAAAACCATGGGATTATGATAACCCTAGAGCCCCTTTCTACTCAGAAGCCACACTTCCCCCTTCCCCTTCCCCTATATCTAGAACAAAGGACAGTTCCACACGGAGGATAAAAGATGGGAGGGAGAGTGGGCTCTGCCAGCACTCACAGGACTCTCTGCTGTCTCCTGAAGAGACCACTTCCTTCCACAGTCAGCACACAATCTTCAACCTGCTCCGAGAGGGGGTTTGAAAATACCACCTGTATAGAGAGCGGCTGGTTCACGATAGCTGCTCCTAAAACCTGAACAGGAAAATCCAGAGAGGAGAGAGCAGAGAATTAGTCTCATCCCCCAGTTCATCAGACATTTATGGAGGGCACTGTTCCCTAGATCTGCTTCCTAAAGAACTAGATTTCCATGGCCTGTGTTTTTCCAAGTATGGACAACTTAATGGATTGTCATTAACCTTTTTAAAAAATGAAATAGATCAGTGCCACCAAACCAGCTCATGAACAAAGGCTAAAAGATCTTCTCTACCCAGGAAACACAGAAAAGGTTTATAAAAATGAACCCAAAACAACAAAGTAAACAGTAATGGGATCATATTTATCAATAATTACCTTAAATGTAAATGGGTTAAGTGCTCCAACCAAAAGATAAAGACTGGCTGAATGGATACAAAAACAAGACCCCTATATATGCTGTCTACAAGAGACCCACCTCAAACCTAGGGACACATACAAACTGAAAGTGAGGGGCTAGAAAAAGATATTTCATGCAAATAGAGACCAAAAGAAAGCAGGAGTAGCAATATTCATATCAGATAAAATAGACTTTGAAATAAAGACCGTGATAAGAGACAAAGAAGGACACTACATAATGATCAAAGGATCAATCCAAGAAGATGTAACAATTACAAATATATATGTACCCAACTTAGGAGCACCTCAGTACATAAGGCAAATGCTAACAAGTATGAAAGGGGAAATTAACAGTAACAAAATAATAGTGGGGGACTTTAATACCCCACTCCTATGAATAGATCAACCAAACAGAAAATTAGCAAGGAAACACAAGCTTTAAATGATACAATGAACCAGTTAGACCTAATTTATATCTACAGGGAATTTCACCCCCAAATAATGGATTTCACCTTTTTCAGTGCACACAGAACATTCTCCAGGATAGATCACATCCTGGGCCCTAAATCTAGCCTTGGTAAATTTTAAAAAATTGAAATCATTTCATACATTTTTTCTGATCACAATGTGGTAAGATTAGATGTCAACTACAGGAAAAAAATTACTAAAAACACAAACATATGGAGGCTAAGCAAATGCTTCTGAATAACCAACAAATCATGGAAGAAATAAAAAAGAAAATCAAAATGTGCATAGAAACAAATAAAAATGAAAACATGACAATCCAAAACTTATGGGATTTGGTAAAAGCAGTGCTAAGAGGGAGGTTCATAGCCATACAAGCCTACCTCAAGAAACAAGAGAAACACCAAATAAACAACCTAACTTTACACCTAAAGCAACTAAAAAAAGAAGAACAGAAGAACCCCAAAGTTAGTAAAAGGAAATAAATCATAAAAATCAGAACAGAAATAAATGAAAAGGAAACAAAGGAGACTATAACAAAATCAACAAAACTAAAAGCTGGTTCTTTGAGAAGATAAATAAAATAGACAAACTGTTAGCCAGACTCATCAAGAAAAAAAGGGAGAAGAATCAAATCAATAAAATTAGAACTGAAACTGGAGAAATCACAACAAACAACACAGAAATACAAAAGATCATAAGAGACTACTATGAACAATTACATGCCAATAAAATGGACAACTTGGAAGAAATGGACAAATTCTTATAAAAGTATAACCTTCAAAAACTGAGCCAGGAAGAAATAGAAAATCTTAACAAACCCATTACAAGCACAGAAATCAAAACTGTAATCAAAAATATGCCAACAAACAAAAGCCCAGGACCAGACGGCTTCACAGGTGAATTCTACCAAAAATTTAGAGAAGAGCGAACACCTATCCTACTCAACCTCTTCCAGAAAATAGCAGAGGAAGGCAAACTCCCATTCTAAGAGACCAACATCACCCTAATATCAAAACCAGACAAAGATGGCACCAAAAAAGAAAACTATAGACCAATATCACTGATGAACGTAGATGCAAAAATCCTCAACAAAATTCTAGCAAACAGAATCCAACAACATATTAAAAAGATCATACATCATGACCAAGTGGGCTTTATCCCAGAGATGCAAGGATTCTTCAATATTTGCAAATCAGTGTGATACACCATATTAACAAATTGAAAGATAAAAACCATATGATTATTTTTAATAGATGCAGAGAAAGCCTTTGACAAAATTCAACACCCATTTATGATAAAAACCCTCCAGAAAGCAGGCATAGAAGGAACATACCTCAACATAATAAAAGCCATATACGACAAACCCACAGCAAACATTTTCCTCAATGGCAAAACATTGAAAGTATTTCCTCTAAAATCAGGAGCGAGACAAGGGTGCTCATTCTCACCACTACTATTCAACATAGTTTTGAAAGTCCTAGCCACAGCAGTCAGAGAAGAAAAATAAATAAAAGGAATCCAGATTGGAAACGAAGAAGTAAAACTCTCATGGTTTGCAGATGACATGATCCTCTATATAGAAAACCCTAAAGATACCACCAGAAAATTACTGGAGCTAATCAATGAATATAGTAAGGCTGAAGGATATAAAATTAATACACAGAAATCCCTTGCATTCCTGTACACTAACAATGAAAAAACAGAAAGAGAAATTAAGGAAACAATCCCATTTGCTATTGCAACAAAAAGAATAAAATACTTAGGTATAAATTTACCTAAAGAAAGCAAAGACCTATGTATAGAAAACCATAAAACACTGATGAAAGAAATCAAAGATGACACAAATAGATGGAGAAATATACCATGTTCGTGGATTGGAAGAATCAATATAATGAAAATGAATATACTATCCGAAGTAATCTATAGATTCAATGCAATCCCTATTAAGCTACCAATGGTATTTTTCACATAACTAGGACAAATAATTTCACAATTTGTATGGAAACACAAACAACCTCAAGGAGCCAAATCTATCTTGAGAAAGAAGAATGGAACTGGAGGAATCAACCTTCCTGACTTCAGACTATATTGCAAAGCTACAGTCATCTGTACAGTATGGTACTGGCACAAAGACAGAAATATAAATCAGTGGAACAAAATAGACCAGAGACAAATCCATGCACCTATGGACAACTTATCTTTGACAAAGCAGGGGGGAAATATACAATGGAGAAAAGATAATCTCTTTAACAAGTGGTGCTGGGAAAACTGGTCAACCACCTGTAAAAAAAAAAAAAGGAAACTAGAACACTTTATAACACCATACACAGAGATAAACTCAAAATGGATTAAAGATCTAACTGTAAGACCAGAAACTATAAAACTCTTAGAGGGAAACTTAGGCAGAATACTCTGACATAAATCACAGCAAGATCCTCTATGACCCACCTCCCAGCAATTGTAATGAGATGGATGAAATTGGAGCCTATTATACAGAGTGAAGTAAGTCAGAAAGAGAAATACCAATTCAGTATATTAATTTATATATATATATATATATATAGAGAGAGAGAGAGAGAGAGAGAGAGAATTTAGACGATAACGATGATCCTATATACAAGACAGCAAAAGAGATGCAGATGTAAAGAACAGACTTTTGGGCTATGTGGGAGAGGGTGAGGGTGGGATAATTTGAGAGAATACCACTGAACCATGTATATTACCATATGTAAGCTAGATGACCAGTGCAAGTTTGATGCATGAAGCAGGACACTCAAAGCCGGTGCTCTGGGACAACCCAGAGGGATAGTATGGGGAGGGAGGGAGGAGAGGGGTTTGGGATGGAGGAAGGTAGGAGAGGGGTTCAGGATAGGGGACACTTTTGTACCCGTGGCTGATTCATGTTGATGTATGGCAAAAACCACCACAATATTGTAAAATAATTAGCCTCCAATTAAAATAATTAAATTAATTTTTAAAAATGAAATACAATAGAATATCAGTGTTCATCACAGAAGATATTGTTATGTGAAACTTTTGCTTGACTTATACATGTATGGACATTTGTGTAAAATATTTCTACTCAACCCATCATATGGAAAGGTCTGATGACTTGGGAGTCTTCAGTAATATTTCCTCTGCTGCAAGGATTTCATCAAAATGTGAAATAAATAACAGCTCCAAAGGATTCTCAGGGATAATTTGAGTGGATAGGATCATTTGGGGGCAGTTTTTGTTTTTTCTTTTCAGTCTAACTCCATCCCTTCCCACCCTTTTATCTTGGTTGGCTCAGGTTCTTTTCACACCAGTGTGTGAGTCAAGACCAGTGGATCATTCAGGGCTTAGAGAGAAGGAAGTAGCCTCAGGAAACTTGGAGGCACCTTTGGAAACCCTCCCTAAAATAGACTCCAGTGGCTGGGCTTGCCAGACGCACCCCACCAGGGGGCACCCCAGGCTCACTCGGCAGGATCTAGGAGGCTGCGTGGCCTTGGGAAAACAGCACTGGCAGGAAGAGCCCTGTGACATCTCCCCACCAGAATGTCAGAGAAAGAGGGGTCCTCAGAAGCCATCTAGTCTAAGCCCATCAATGACAGTTCAAGATGCAGAAGCCCAGGGCTTGTCCAAGGATCCACAGCCAGGAACTAGCACATCAAACCTGAGCTGACCTTTGTTCAGGCAGCTCTCTTCCCCCACTCAGGATCCTCCCATTTGAGCCCATGTTTCCTCATGTTGACCCTGGGGAAGGCCAACAGTGGGAGGAGCTACAACAGAGGGGTCTCTCCCCAACCTCCCCGTGGCAGTTGCTCAAGGGGCACCCATAAGGCCTCTCAGGGTACAAGAGGATGGAGACCTCATCCAGTGTTTTCTGATAAACCTGCTCCTGGTGGGGAGGTTCCTGGAGGCACCAGAAGAGGCAGGAGACAGGAGGGGCTGCTCTCCTGAGCAAGCTCTCAGGGGTCTCCATCCTCCCCCACCCTCCACCCCTCAGTGAGTCCCAAGGAGCCCCCAGGCCACGTGCAGGGCTCTTGCCTACATTAATCACGATGCTGGGATAGGCTAAGGTGATGATCTTGTTCACCAGGATCTTCTCGGGACTGCTCTTCTCTTCACCCAGGGCACTGATGCGGATCAGCTTGTCTGTGGACAGGTACTGGCTGTACTGGGAATAGGGGATTTTGCAGGGATAGGTCTTTGCTAGGGAGAGAACACAGGATGAGGTGAGACTCACTAGAGAAATCAGCTGGGCCTGGGTGGCTCTGGGACCCTACTACGCAGAGGAGAGGCCATCCTGTACTGAGCCCCAATGAAGCAGGTACTCATTTTTCTGTTGGAGGGGCTGAGAGGTGAAATGGCTTGCCCAGGGTCATTCTACTAGTATGTGGGTGCACTGAGGCTCTAACCAAGGTCTGGAGGACTTCAAATCCCAGGCTTTCCTCACTAGCCCGGCCTATATCCCTTGAGGTAGTAAAGGAAGGATTGAGGAGAAGGAGAAGGAGAAGGAGGAGGTTAAAGGAAAGAAACAGAAGGAGTAGAGGAGAGGGAAGGAAGGAAGGAGGAGGACTGTGTTCTGGAGGAGACACTAGGAAGACAGTTGTCACAGGGATCTGCCCCCAAACCCTTGCTGGCTGGCTTGACCCCCCTTATGGCATTTCCATAAGTTACTCTGTGTTCATGCCCACACCCAGAGCCCATACCTTCTTCAGGAGAGAGTGTGATGAAGGCTGTGTCCTGCCAGAATGGGATCAGGGGGCTGCCGTCATGCAGCAGAGACTGGGCACTCAGGTTCACTTTGAGGTCCTTGAACTGGGGCGACATGTTGAGGGCCAGCAGGACAAACCTTATATCCTGGCCCATGTTGGGCGAGTCGAGCAGCTGGAATTTCAGGGAGACCTGGACAACATTACTGGGCTGGAGAGAAGGAGTAGCCAGGCTCCGTGGACTGTCGCTCAGTGGCACGGACCTAGGTCGCAATTCTGCTCGGAGAAAGCCTGGGGACCTTCCAGCCTTCAGCTTCTGAAGAGCCTTCAGAAACACCTGCCTCTCCTGGAGAGAACCTGGGAGGGCAGAGCAAAGCCCCAGTGCCCTCATTTCAAATTCCACCCCCTGAGACTCTCCGTCTGAGGCTTTCTCTGCCACCAGACTGACTCACCTCATGCATGGAGCAGACCGAAAGTGCTAGGAAATTTACGCTCCCCAAGAGCAGCCCTCTCCAACCCCTGACCAAAAAGAGTTGGTGGGTAGATAGCCTAGGCCCCTTGCCTCCTGGGTGGGATAAATCTGTGGTATTGTTCTACACTTTACACTAAATCTCTGACAGGATTGCCAAATTTAGCAAATAAAAATACAGAGCAGTTTAATTTGAATTTCAGATTAACAACAAATGATTTGGCCACAGTGAGACCACAGCATTCTTCATCCTACATTTTCTGTCACCCCACTGGCAGGGACCCCAGCAGACTGAGCCCCAGCCACTCGCCCACAGCGCTACCAGGCCTGACAAGGCTCCCAGTATTGGCTTGCTCCCCTTCCTCATCTCAATTGCTCATTCTCCTTCCTTCCAGTAGCTTTTAAATCTCCTCACTGATAAACCACTTGTCCTTGAAATGATCCCCAGTGAAGATAGCCGCGCAGAGAATTGAGGTGGAGGGATGGATTGCCAGTACCCTGGATGTGTTCAGTGTTTGTCTCTTAGGCTTGGACTCTGGGCCTTCTCTGTGTTGGCCCCAAAGGTTCACATAGACAGACACAAACACGTACTTTATGGCACTTCCAGAAATCTCAGGTGCTCCCACCACCAGCCCACACAGTCCTGATTCATTCCTGCTTAGATGCTGCTCCTCACCCTGCTTCTGGCCCTCTTAGATTGCATAATTTTTCTTGGCTCCCTAGTGGTCGAAACTGGTGGTTGGTCTCAATTTCCAGGAATCAGTCCACAGCTGACTGATGTAGATGCCCCTTGCCCCACTGGCTTGGGTCAGAAGACCCTGCCAGGGCTCCCATCTCTCAGAACCACCCTCTGCACGGGGTGGGTGTGGGAGTGAGCATTTGGCCTTACATCGGCTGCAGTGCTGGCTGTGGTCTGGCCTGTCCTCCAAACACCCAATAAAACATGAATCAAACAATAAGTTAAATGAAATTAATAAAATTAATTTGTAGGAGAGAGTTTACTCAATCTCCTGCCCTCTTCAGTTTGATTTTTCAGGAAGACAGGGGCAAGGAGGTCATATACTATTGCTGTATGATGGCTGTCGATGGCCCTGCAGCCACGTGACTGTCTTGTGGAGGGTGCTCACTGCCTGTGGGGAGTGGGGTGGGGATGGGCATGAGGAAGCGAGGCAGTGGGGACCCCAAACTGGGCCCTTGAACCTGAAGGGCTGAGGAGACAGTGGGCCTGGGTCCCAACTCCCCTACTGCAGAGGACTGTCCCAGTTGGCGGAGAGATTCCCTGGGGCCTTGGGGAAGGGGCCTACAGGACTTGGACTCTGCAGGGGCCTGGCTTGGTCATACCTTCTGCATACTTGTAGTCTTCCGTGATGTCATCCCGCTCATCACTCTGGATGCTCTTGGTACTGATAAAATTGCCAACAGTATTGGTGTCCTGGTGAAGTTTCTGCTCCTTCCCTCCAAAGACCAGCCAGGCCATGCAGTCAGCATTCACCATGGAAAAGGCGAAGGCTGTGTCGTAGTTCAGATCCACCTCTCCTTCTTTGATGGCTCTGACGGAGGCAGGGCCACAGCAGTAGAGGCCTGAAGGGGAACAGAGGAGCCTCGGTGGGCTGTGGCTGCGGGGCCGGGTCGGGGTGAGGGCTGTTTCTGTGGTGGTGGGCTCTGCCTATCCTCCCAAGAGTCTCACCATTGCTTGTCTCCTGAGGTGTGGCATCCAGCACCTGCCAGCCTCCAAATCCAGGTGGGAGGTCGTTCCGTGCCATCCAGCACTCATTCCACACGTGGAAATTCCTGGGGCAGAAGCCAGAGGAGTGGGTGTCAGGTGAAGCTGAGGGAGAGTTGGTGGTGCTCGAGTTCTTTCTGGAGTTAGGCACGGGATGATGAGTGATGGACAGCTAGATAGAAAGTCAGGGTGCTGCAGGCCTGCACACCTCTGTGGGAGGCAGGTGACCACCCTTCCTCCTGTGAGCCTTAGCTTGCCCAGAAAGGAGCTTTCCTCTCTTTGTAAAGAATGAAGTTTCCAGAGCCAATGGAAACCCTTCACTCTCTCTCAAAAGACTCTTGTAGCCCTTTCTCGTGTCTGCTGTCCACTCACAGAGGCAGTTACGGGCTCACCCTTGTCCAGAGGTGAGACTTCAGGCCATCCTGTGATCAGAGCCACAGGTTGAGTATTAAATGAAGGAGGTTGAAAAAGAGGAAAACTCCCTCAGTGCAGAGAGCTCTTGTGATGTGATGTGTTAAACTCAGAAAATGGTTGTATTTGTGTTTGGCTGCTTCCCAGCCTTAGGGTTGAGGATAGCAAGGCTCGGGGCTGGTGAAATGGGGGGTGCATGGGAAGGTAGCAGGCTTATGGGGTTTACCCCAGAAAGAGATGTCTCTCACCAGACAGTGTCCTTCTTCTTATTCTCCAAAATCCTGCCTGTGTTGTCATAATACTCATCAATGATCAGATTTCCGTCTGTGTCATGGCCAGAGTCGAAGTTGGTGATCACTCGGGTGGGGATCCCCAGGCACCTCATCACTGTAGAAAGGGCAGAAATCTCCTGTGGGCCTTGGATTCCTGGGCTTAGCGCTCTCAGCTCAAGAAAATCATACCCTTGGCAGGCAGGAGCTGTCTGGGGCACCAGGTTGATGATACTTATGACCTCCCTCCCCACCTTCCTGAGCTCCTCTTCCTAATGCTCTGCACAAAGGTGAGAGCTTGTGTGCTCAGACAAGCTCTCCTAGGGTCAACAGAGGGTCTAGCAAGTTTGGGGTTTCCCTGCCCTAGCCAGCAAGGTAGCAGAGGCAGGTACCTTGGCAAAACTCAGTAGCCTGACTTGTCTCACTTCCCTCCTGGCCATAAATCTCTATCTTCAAACCAAATAGCTGAATTTCTTTTCCCTCCTGTGGTAAAGATTAAGACCATCAGATTCTTAGGCAAAGAGTTCTGCTGCTTGGATTTCCCTTTCTCTGTGGTTGTACTGTCTTGGAAGCTTATCAAAGGAAGTATTTACAAATCCAGCCAGGAAGGCAAGGAGGCTGTAACAAAGGCTAGAAAAGTGAGAATCAATGCCTAATGGAGAAATTCTTAAAAGAAAGTAGAATGCTGTCTTTATGATTTTTCTTGTCGTTAAATAAGCAATCAGTAGCATGAAATATATTGCTCCCTAACACTCTTTCAACAAGTAATTTTAGCATTCCTGATAATCCTTGCCTGAATTAACGCTATGCTCAATTGATTGTGTGCTAAGTTACTTCAGTCGTGTCCAACTCTTTGCGACCCCACGGACTGTAGCCCGCCAGGCTCCTCTGTCCATGGTATTCTCCAGGCAAGAATACTGGAGTGGGTAGCCATTCTCTTCTCCATGGTGGTACCAAAATGATTATATTCTAACAGTATCATTTTTCCCATATGTATTAGCTGGCATTCTTCTATAAAGAAAAGCATTTCAATCTCCCTCTCCCATATTTTGGTATTGTTATGAAGTGAAGTGAAGTGAAGTGAATCTCTCAGTCATGTCTGATTCTTTGAGACCTCATGAACTGCCAGGCTCCTCTGTCCATGGAACTCTCCAGGCAAGAATACTGGAGTGGGTTGCCATTCCCTTCCCCAGATCTTCCCAACCCAGGGATCGAACCCAGGTCTCCCGTGTCTCCTGCATTGCAGGCAAATTCTTTACCATCTGAGCCACCAGGGAAGACTGGTATTGCTATACCTCTTGGAATCTGTCTCAAGGGGGGAAAATAGAAATTTATCTACAGAGATGTCCATCACAGCATTAAAGTTAAAAAAATATATGAACCCACTGTATTGTTATTGGTTCATATATTTTTTTAAACTTTAGCAGAGGTTATTTTTAGACATTTGCTTGGTTTCTAATTTTTTTCCCCTGTTGTAATTAATGCTATGATGGACATCTCTGTAGGTCAATTTCTGTTTTTCCCCCTTGAGACAGATTCCAAGAGGTAAAATGACTGAGTCAAAAAATACAGATATTTCTAATAGTTCTTCAAAAATACCACTGTCATTTAAAAATGTTTATAATTTTTAGTTTAGATACTTATTTGTAATAAGCATTTAATTGCTTGTAGTCTTCAGTTTAGGGTCCTTCTTTGGCACACAGCCTTTCCAGGCTGGGGTGGGGATACATCCCTGGATGCAGCCCAGGAAGGGGAGGAGAAAAGCCCCAAAGGGGAGCCATGCACTTCCCTGGAGTGGCAGGTCTGCACAGGGCCAAGGAACGAGGGTGGGGAATGCGCAGAGCTGATAGTGAATTGTAGGTGGAGGTGACTCAGGGCCACCCCAAAGAGTAGGATGAAGGTGGGAAAAGCTGCCACTGAAGGAACATGAGACAGGGGTGAAGCAAGAGCATGACTCAAGAGAATTACCATGGGCACATTAATGCTAAGATTACAGTCAGGAGGGTGGGTGACACTTATGGTAATAAGAGCACATGCCAAAGAGGGGTGGTCAGAGAGAGCAGGGAGCAAGCCTCCATTCTTCGCCCTGATTGCTAAATTCATGAAGTGTCAGTGGTGGTGTCAGCTGCTGCTAGACATGGCCAGATAGGCACTTTCCTACCCAAGCACAGGTCACTGGTCTCATGGCACTCGGAGTTCTCTGCTACACATGGTATATGGCATGTAATGATTTATTTATGAGTCTCTCCTCCTGAGGGCAGGGATTGTGTGATAGTCATCTTTATCATTATACAACCATTAACGATACAAGGCAGGCCTGTTCTGCAGAAATGTGGGTGCATCTTTGCTGGAAGAGTGAATGAATGTCTTGAATCTTATGTCCATTTTGACAATTTCCAACTGAAGGCTGTGTGCTGTGCTGTGGATACCAAGCTTGACTTTCCACAGAACATAAGCTTTGAGTGGTAATGCTTCTGCTGCTAAGTCACGTCAGTCGTGTCTGACTCTGCGCGACCCCATAGACGGCAGCCCACCAGGCTCCCCCGTCCCTGGGATTCTCCAGGCAAGGACACTGGAGTGGGTTGCCATTTCCTTCTCCAATGCATGAAAGTGAAAAGTGAAAGTGAAGTCGCGCAGTCGTGTCCGACTCTTAGCGACCCCACAGACTGCAGCCCACCAGGCTCCTCTGTCCATGGGATTTTCCAGGCAAGAGTACTGGAGTGGGGTGCCATTGCCTTCTCCATGAGTGGTAATGGGTCTGCACTAATCCATTCTCACCATTTCCTCATCGTGCCTCATGAGAGGACTGGGATAGAGGACAATGGCTGTCAAAATGAGGCCACAGAGGGACGAGAGTGGTTCCCTGCACTGGGAGGAGGCCAAGCCTGTAGCTTCAGTGTCACGCAAAGGAAGCAGTGTTCAGACCTGCACAGTCACGCACGTACATGTTTCACAGGGTTTGCCCCCTCTGTCCTGCTTTCTCTGTCCCCCCACAAAGGGCTTCTGTCGTGGCTTCATCTCTCACCCTGTGCCCGTGACTCCTAAATTTGAAACTTGAGCCTACATGGAGACCTTGCTGTCACGAAGCACATCCCCAGCTGAGCTTGTCTTCCATTCTTGGCAAGCTTCCTGGCCAGCTGATGACATCATCTTCCTTTTAGGTGCCAGGAATGGTGCCAAGCACTGCCCAGGCATAATCTCACTTAATCCTCTCCACAACCTTATGATTATTCCACCTTTGAAGAGGAAAAACCTGAAGTTTAGAGTGGTTGAGATCACACGGCAGCAAGAGAAAAGCCATGGCAAGATTTAAGCCCCCATATCTCTGACCTCAAAGCCCCCCAGTGTTAACCACAAGCCTTCACTACAACTTCACTAACCATTGCAGCTTCACTCCACGTCCCAACAACGTGTTATTCTCAATGCGCTTTCCTTTGTGAAGTTTTCACTGATTACTCCATGCCCACTCATCCTCCTTCCTATGCTTTCCCTTAATTCCAGTCACCAATGCCACACATTTTATCACTGCATGAAGCGCTCTGTGATCTCATATATTTGTCCTATCTTGTCAGCTAGATTACAGATTCCACTAGAGTAGGGCTCAGATCAAATACTTTTCTTGTGTTTCTTCATTCCCAGTACAGTGCTGGCCAGAGTAGATGCTCATTAAATCTGTGTTGCGATGAGTTTTCTTTAGCCTCACTTCTGCAGATTATCAGTCCTGATGACTCACAATTTGACATGAGTCTCACATGACTTTGCACCTGAGACTTTCATGGACAATTTGGGAGCTGAATCCCTCAAAAAAGAAATATCAATGTGGGGTGCATGTGCGCTTGTGCATACATCTGCATGCACTTTCACACAGCAATGCTTGGACAAAGATGGACAAGATCTCAGAGTCAGGAAAGGTCGATAGAGTTCCTAATGTATATTACACCACACGACACTCCTGACATCAATTACTGTGTCTCTTCACTTAGCCATTCGGCACTCATTCGGTGACAAGTGTAAAGCCCCTGTGGTAAACCAGGCAGTGGCTCTGGTGCTTACACAGAGACGTAAGACAGTCCTGCCTTTGAGGAGCACAGCTTCACTTCTGACCCGTGGGGGACCCTGTCCTGGTGGTGTGGTTAAAACATGGAATCTGTTTTGGGACTGGCCATGAAGGCTTCCCACCAGTTCTTCTCTCCTCTGCACCCCCATGTGGAAATGTGGCTCCAATTTTATAAGAGAAATCAGTGCAAAGTTCAAGCTCAATTTATCAAAATTCATTTGGTCAGCCTTGCTGCCACACTTCCGTGACTTATACTGATGAAATACAGTCAGAGCCCCAAGCAATAGAATCAAATTAATTGCATTTAAGTGTGATGACTTTTAGCATATTTTTGTCTCACCCTAGATGCATTAAGCTTCCACATGGTAAAAACATCACTTCCTATTCCTCCTCCCATGCCCTTAACTGTCCCTTATAACCAAGATGGTAATATTGCTGTTGTTTTTCAGATATGCCATCACAAAATCAAACAATGCTCTCTTGTCTCCAATGACAATGAAACCTAAAACGTCTCTAAAAAATAGAGTCTATTTTTTTTATGTAAAGAAGCAAGAAGGTATGACTCAAAATGAGAAAAAATGCCTATCAAACTAGATCCACAAATGACAGATATAAGGGAATTAGCTGACAAGGACCTTAAAGCAGCTATTTTAAATATTATCAGTAATTCTAGAAAAATGGTATAGATGATCTTACTTGCAAAGCAGAAATAGAGACACAGGCGTAGAGAACAAATATATGGATACCAAGGGGGAAAGGAGGAGTAGGATGAGTTGAGAGATTGGAATTGACATATATACTCTACTATGTATAAAATAGATAACTGTTGAGACCCTACTGTATAGCACAGGGAATTCTGCTCTGTACTCTGTGGTGACCTAAATGGGAAAGAAAAAATTTTTTTAAAGGTGGGGGAAATACATGGGCTTCCCTGATGACTCAAATGGTGAAGAATCTGCCTGCAGTGTGGGAGACCTGGGTTGATCCCTGGGTGGGAAAGAACCCCAAAAGAAAGGAATGGCCCCCCAACTCCAGTATTCTTGTCTGGAGAATTCCATGGACAGAGGGTACAGTTCATAGGGTCGCAAAGAGTTGGACACGACTGAGCGACTAACACTTTCGCTTTTCACTCATGTGTATTCATATGGCTGATCCATTCTGATGTGTCAGCAGAAACTGACACAGCAGTATAAAGCAACTATACTCCAATTTAGAAATATTATCAATATACTCAATAGGAGGTAAAGGAAAACATGAACATAAAAGAGAAATGGAAGACAGAAAAAAGACCCAATGGAACTTCTAAAGATGAAAAGTATAATATATAATACAAAAAATGTACTGGAAGAATATTGCACAAAGATAAAAATATACTTTTTTTTTGTAAGAACACATTCAAATACCATACTACATGTCAAACACATCAAAATGTTTCCCTATTGTAGGGGGAAGTGAATAAGAATGGGTTATGAGATAAAGGGGGGAATCAATTAGTAAATAATTTTTAAAAAGAGGGATTTGAAGCAGACCTATTATGATAAATGCCATGAAATGAAGAATATGATTAATTGAAACCTAAATACTCCAAGGGAAAAAGGAGGGAAGTAAAGTAAAATAGTGGTGAAGAGGGGGCTTCCCTGGTGGCTCAGTGGTAAAGAATCAGCCTGCTAGTACAGGAGACACAGGTTCGATTCCAGGTCTGGGAAGATCCCATGCCCCGGAGCTACTAAGCCTGTGCACCACAACTTCTGCGGCCATGAACCACAGCTACTGAAGCCCAGCGCCCTAGAGCCTGTGCTCTGCAACAAGAGAAGCCGCCGCAATGAAAAGCCCGCGCATCACATCTAGAGAAAAGCCCACTCGGCGACAAAGACCCAGCACAGCAAAAGGAGAGCTAAAGTCTGGTGGATAGCTAGAAACGACTTTTGAACAAGACCCAGCTTGACCTCTGGAGCCTAAGAGCCAGGGATTAAAACAGTATCAGACCAGTGTTCTTAGCAGCGCTGTTTCCAACAGCTGAGACAGGAAGCAACCTAAATGTCCCCTGGCAGATGAACAGGTAAAGAAGATGTGTTGACATAAGACAACTAAGCTGTACCCAGATTCCTGAACCACAGAGACTGTGAGATAATAAAAATTGTTTTCAACTTAAAAAAAAAAAGATGGGACTTCCCTGGTCCAGTGGCTAAGACTCCCCTCTCCCAATGCAGGGTTCTGTCTCTGACCAGAGAACTAAATCTCATATGCCACAACTAAAGATCCTGCATGCTGCAACAAAGATAGAAGATCCTGTGGGCTGCAACCAAGACCCAGTGCAGCCAAATAAATAAATAAATATATATATATTTTAAAAAGATGTGGTGTGTGTATATAATGGAATATCACTCAGCCATAAAAAGAAATGAAAATGTCATTTACAGCAACATGGATGGACCTAGAGATTATCATACTAAGTGAAGTAAGTCAGAGAAAGACAGGGGCATTGGCTAAGGGTCCATCTTTGAGAGGTAATGGTAGTTGTTCCATGACTGCAGCCCACCAGGCTCCTCTGTCCATGGAATTCTCCAGGCAAGAATACTGGAGTGGCTTGCCATTCTCTTCTCCAGGGATCTTCCAGACCCAGGGATTGAACCCAGGTCTCCCACATAGCATCAGATTCTTTACTGTCTGAGCCGCCAGGGAAGCCCCACCTCTCTGAGAGGTGTGCTTAGTCGCTAAGTCGTGTCCAACTCTTGCGACCCCATAGACTGTAGCCCTCCAGGCTCCTCTGTCCATGGGATTCTCCAGGCAAGAATACTGGAGTGGGTTGCCATTTCCTTCTCCTTGAGAGGTAAGGGCTCAGTAAAAGCAATGAGATTAGAGTTATTGTATTGAAATGGAGATAGTGAGGCACTTTATAGGGGCCACTGTATAAGTGAGTGAGAAGAAACCTTAGATGACTTCTAACCCAGGGGTGTTTGAAACTGTTCTCAGCAGAGGACTCCACATGAGAACCAGATCATAAGTGGGGATCCAATATATAAAAGATGGACACATGGGGTAGTTTGGGGTGAAGAGAGGAGGGCCCAGCCCTAAGCACACAGACTCCTCATCTCCCAGGCTGCTTCCCACCACCCTCCTCTGTGGCTCCAGGCCCCGGACCCTCCTTTACAGAGGAGGGGGTGATGCCCATCAGTCTGCTGAGCATCCCAAGTGAAAGGTCGGGGCATGCCCCCGGGAAAGTGCTGCAAGGCAAATTCTGGAGGCTGGCTAAACTTCCAGGGGCTGGCCCCCTGCAGCCTGGCCCAATCAGGTACCAACGTAAAGCCCTCGGACACTGACCACCGCTGTAGCCCGCGCTTTCTTCCTTATATGAAAAGACCTGGCCTGGATGCCTGCCCGGACTATAAAACCCCTCCCCACCCCTCATACCTTGCAGACTCCCTTTGTCTCCTCACTCACCAGCCCCCGGGAGTTCTGCCCGAGAGCGAGGCTTAATAAAAGGCCTTTACCACCGGTCCTTAGAGGCGGCTTTTTCCTCCCGCAGCGTTTTTCCTAACACCAAGCCTCAGCCCAAGGCTCGCTGCCCCCACCCTACCCCCTGCAGCTGTGGGCAGGGACAGACCAGGCACATCCCCAGGATGCCTGACTTTTCTTCTGTAAACAACTTTGCTGAGATATAATCCACATACCACAGAATTCACCCTTTTAAAGTGTACAGTTCAGTGGTGTGTGGTATATCCACAGGTTGTGTAACAATCTCCACATCTAATCCCAGACCATTTCATCACCTCAGAAAGGCCCTCCACGCCCACTAGCTGTCACTTCCCATTCTCCCACCCCTCCAGCCCTAGGCAACTGCGAAACAACTCTGTCTATATAAACTTACCTATTCTGGGCATTTCACATATTTGGAATCATACAGTAGGTGATACCTGGCTTTGGGGAGAATTTTCAGGTCATAGAACATCACTGTTCCCTCTGTTCCTTTGTTACAGAGCAAGGCATCCAGGCTACTTCACAGACCCCAGGGCTGAGGGGCCTCGCCTTGTCACATGGAGTGGATAGCCAGGACAGGAAACGCCTGATGACTGAGACAGAGAGCTGTGGAGCAGCCAGCCCTGAGCACCGGAGGGAGGGAGGGTCAGGGATCTCTCTGAAATTCCCAAAGAAACAGCCAGCTAAATCAATGTCAAGGAAACATCTATCCAAAAAATTATAATAATGTCTTTGATGCATACAAAGTCTCTTTCTTTGTGTGATTTCTCTTTAGGAAGTTGAAGTCAGTATGCTGATGTTATTTTTAAAAATGCGACATGGGATTTCCCTGGCGGTCCAGCGGTTTCCACTGCCAGGAGTGTGGATTTGATCTCTGGTCAGGGAACTAAGAACCCGCAAGCTGCATTTGGCAGCAAAAATATATATATATAAATAAATAAATACAGAGGTGAGAGAAGAGGCTCTTGAACAGATTCCAGTTTCCAAAAAAAAAAAAAAGGAAACAGGGAGGCAGAGCTGCAGAGGGGAGTGCGCACGTCTCATTAGATGAGTTACGTGGTCACCTTAAGCCTAAGTTTTCTCTTCTGTAAAATGGCAGTAATGATATCCACCTGCAAGTGACTGTGAGCATCAGGAAGGGCCCAGCATGTGCCTTCAGCACAGGGGATGCTGATTAAACGGCAGCTGCTAACATCGTTCATGCAGCAGTATAGTCTAGTGGTTAGAGCCACCATACCTGGAGGTGAGACTAGCTTTGCCACTCAATTTCCTCATCTGTAAAATGGAGATAACGATAGAGCCTGTCTCTGAAGATCATTTGGGGAATCAACTAAGGTGATCCTAGTTAGAACTTACTGCCATCATCATAAATTAGTTTTAGGACATCTTCATCTCTGCAATAAGACCTCTGGGATGCCCATTTATCGTTAATCCCCACTTCCATTCCCCACCCCAGGCAACCACTAATCTGCTGTCTGTCTCTATAACTGTGTGCCTTTTCTGGACATTTTATATAAATGAAATCATTCAATAAGAAAACAAAAGAACTTATTGATTGTTCACTGTAGCCTGGCATTTTTCTAAGCACCCTCCATGTACAAACTCAGTCAATCCTTCCAATAACCTTATGAGGTAGGTACTATTAATTTCCCCATCATATGCCTGAGGAAACTGAGGCACAAGTTAAATGACTTCCCCAAGATTACTCAGTCACTTAATGGTAGTACTAGTATTTGAACTCAAGCTTCACAATTACTCTAGGCTGTCAAGGCTTTAGCACAATGCCTGGCACCAAGAAAGTCTCTAATAAATGTCAGCTATTGTGACTGTTAAAGAATAATAATAATAATTTTTAACAGCATGTTTTGGCAACCTTATTGGGTTAAAGAGGCTGACTAAATCCTTGACATTTAGTGGAGGATTGACGCTGGGTGTTACCCATCTTTGTAATCAAGATTATTAGAAGCACAGTGCCTAACATAGGATAAGGACTCAAGAAATGTTGCTGGATGAGTGATGAGTTCTCCAAACTGATAGACATACTTGTTAACATACAGCATGGTGGCCCCTGTTGGGGAGGGCTGGCGGTGTTGAGCTGCAGGTGAGCCAGCCACGCTTGACCAGCTTGGCCCGACCCTTTGCTCCCAGGGTCACTAAAGGGCCATGATCCTCACAAAAAATTTTAATTGGTCTGCTCTCATTGCATCATCTCCATTTACTCTCTCACCACCCAGTTCCAGACAACCACACCCAAACACCTGGCCCTCTCCCTCTGTACACACACCTTACCCATTAGACTCTAGGCTTTTCCAGTCCCAGGAAGGCTCCCTCTCTGTCATATACAAGATTATTCCATTCTCTGCCTTCAGTCTTGTGCCTGCTCCCTGGATGACTCAGACATCCTAGTTCACCCTGAGGTCTGTGACTCTGGGCATCAAAGCTGTTGAATTTCTGACTTCTAACCCCTGGGCCATTAAGGCATCCATTTCCAGATGCACCTCTGCAGCTGCAGATGAGGAGTAGCTCAGGACTACCCCTCTCCAACCCCTGTGAAGGCAGAAACTTCCCGATGCCCCTGTGAACTGATGCCCCTGTGAACAGTGGGCTGACACCTGCTGCTTGGCAGCCTGGGGCTCTGTAGGCTTCCTCCAAGAGCCTTGTCCAGCACACACTCACACACCACACACACAGTCACAGACTTCACCAGCCTTTGCATACAGGGAATTTCTACACAAAAGGCCTGAGCCCTCAATAAAGCTGTGGGCAGATCTGGCCTTCCTGGATTGGCCTAGAGAGCCTTGTGAGTAAAAGTCATACCTGGCCTCTTTCCCCAGCCAACAGGAATTGACTGATTGTGACTCAGGTACACAGATAGCCTGCCAGGAGGCTGAGAGCTGGCCTAGATATTGGGGCAGTGAGAGGGCCAGAAGCACGTTTGGACCTGGGTGAAGCAGAAAGCCTCCTCCTGCCACCTCCAGGGTGTAACTCATGTCCAGGTGTTGCCTCCCTAACACTCACCTCTCCTTCCCTCTGCTTGCTCCTCTCGCCACCTGCAAACTGGTTTCCATTTGCTTTCTTTCCCAGTACATATTTTGAGACTTTTCTTCTACTAATGTGTTCTGAGAAGTGTATGATGTCCACTTCCGAACTACCCTCTGAGATAAGCCAAGGTATGCGAAGCCTGAGGTCAGTGACGAGGCATTCTGCTTCCTCGTAAATGTCCCTCGGTGGGAACTGCATGAGGTTTCTGGGACAGGAATGGCTCAGAGGGCTAAGACGTGAACCAGTGTCCTTTCTGCCTTTCCACTCCTCACCTGTGCACATAACAGCAGCGAAGACCCAGCACTGCCCGTAGCGCACTGGCTGGCAGCCCGCGGCGTGCCACTGCTTCAGGATGGCCACGCTGCCCATCCACTCTGTGGGGCTGGTGCCGTCTGAGTAGTTCTCGCCCCAGTTTCCATTGAGCACCCCACTGTCATCGTTGCTGTTGATCTGCAGAGAAGCCAAAGTGGAAGCATTAGAAGCAGCCTTTTCCTCAACAAGTGGGTTGCCTTCCAGGCTCCTGGGCCTGAGATGCAGGAAGGTTTGATCTTATTTTAGCTGGGATCTTCCAGACCTTCTGGGGAAAGGGTGAGGGTGGGAAGCCAGCTATTCTGACTTGTGCACCACTGTTAATTACTTTATTATTCTGTGTCTACCCACCCTCTTGACCCCTCCACCCACCCCCCCATCCCTGCAAAGCCAGAGCTTGGCTCTAAGAGCATTTGAACACACTTCAGAGCCAAGGAAATTTAGACACAAGATTATTTCCCAAACCAGAGCTTCATTTAGTCTTTCCCCAAAATGCAGTTTGTAATTAATGGAGGTGATGGTCATACCCAGCCGTTTCAGATCTCAGTTAAGAAAACCAGTTACCCAGATTCTTCCATCAGTCTCATCAAAAATGGCTTTGCCAGAGGGCTCCTGCCTCTTGACTCTTCATTTCCCGGGTGCAGTGGGCAACCGTGAGTGGGCAGGGCTCCCCTGCAGAGCTTCCTCCCTCCCTGGACATGCCCTGGGTGACAGAGCCAGACCCAACCTCACCATGGCGCACACCACTCTGCTGATGTAGACAGGACTGCCCCGTAGGGCACAGTCTGTGGCTGGGTCGATCTGGAAGTTCAGGCTCTTGTCTAGCAGCTCCAGACAGATGTCTATGATATTCTCTTCAAACTGCGAGAAAAGATGCAAAGAGGCAAGGTGCCCAGGCTAGGCACACGTGGATATGAAAAGAAATACATGACCCACCCCACCCAGTTCTCCAGTGGAGTGTGTTTGTGGGATACAAGCCCATTTGGAAGAAAACCGTCCAGCAGCACAGCCATGGACGGCCCTACAGGGTCTCAAAGCTCTGGGGTCACAGCTCGCCTAGTTTGTAGTTCCTGCCTGTCAGATTCCTGGAGTTTTTTTCCAGTGAGTCTGACTGGCTGAAAAAAATCTGTTTCTCGCTCTTCTCCCCTTTAATCCCACACTCCCAGAGCCCCTGGGATGTTCCTTGCTAAAGCCACGTTGCCTCATCTTCCAACTGGACTTGCTGACCCAGCTCTTCATTGGCAGCTAGTGCTGAGACGATGGCACCGACTTGTCAGTGGAGCTTTGGATTGACTAATAGCATATGAGTTATGGAAAATTTTCACCAAGGCAGGCTGACTCTGTCCTTCAGGCTTGGAATGAATGCCACTTCCTCTGAGGCTTTCCCTGAGCCAGAGCCTGGTTTCACTCCATAGCCCTGGCTGTATCTCTTATTCACCAGATTACGTTACAACGAGATACCCAGGGTCTGTCCTCCCTGGCTGATTGTATGCTGTGTCCCTCCAGTTCTTCTCACAGCTCTACTCCCAGACCTGGCATCGTGCCCAGCACATAGGAGGGACTCTGTACGTCTTTGTTGAATGAGAGTAAATGAATACGTAAATAGGATTAGGCGGCTTCTCTGATTCATCTTCCCCAGGGGACAGTCTGATTGGTTGACTTTTCTGCCTTAAAATATTCAACGGGTCCTGTGGCCTGCAGGATCAAAGCTCTAACCTCTTCAAGGCACATAAGACCCTCCCTGATCTGCCCCCCTTCTACCTCCTTAGTCTTGTGTCTCAGTAACCCTCACTGCCTCATGTTTGTTTGTTTGTTTTTTGTGCTTCAGCAACATCGGATTCCTCGTAACCCCTGTAGCAGACCAAATCATTTCTCTCTTTTGTGTCTGCTCATGCTTCCCCCTGCCTGGGATAGTTTCCCCTTTCCCTTCACTTGGCTAACTCAGTTCCAGCATCTCCTCTCCCAGGAAGCTTCCCCAACACCCCCATGCCCAACCAAGTACTCTTCTTCAAGGCTCCTGGAATACCCTGCACTTGGCACCCAGTCTTTGCATATCCCACTGCATAGTAAGTGACCTGCTTATGTGACTGAGTCCCTACTTCACTGGGCTCAGGACAGTGTTTTATTCATTTTCATGCTCCTAGCACCCAGCCCCTTGCATGGCACTGAGCAGATATTCAATATGCATTCACTGGAGAAGAGAGACAGAAAGGAAAAACCTAGAACTCAGAAAGCAGCATCTCCTCACTTCTGTTTCTCACAGATGACAGCCAACTCCTGTACAGGGGCCCTCTGGGATCCCCATCTGCCCATGCTGAGTGAGGAGTTGGGGATTTCAGTTGGGACCATTTGAGGCTTCCATGTCTCATCTTGACCATAGCCACCTCGGGGGCCAGCGTTGGGCCTGATGCCACCTGTGTGTTCTCTTTAAGGAAGTCTGGGACAGGGACCCATATCAACCTGATACAAGCACCACAGACCCCCCGCAGAATTTTCCAGCCGCCACCCCTTCTGAGCAGCCAGAGCTGGCCCCTCCCCACCAACCCCCAGAGTGTTCTGGTGCAAGGGCTCAGCCTGGCTCTGGGCTTCCTGGAGCACCTGCTGTTGGCTGAGCTTTCAGTGGGAGTCAGGCTTTCAGTAACTCAGGAATTGCAGAGTATTGCAATTAAGATGATGCTGTTTTTACAAACAAAATCACATGTTTTAGTATATGTGTAGAGAACAAAATGTAGAGGAACACACACCTTGCTGGTGACTGGGCCTAGACAGACTTTCGTATTCTAGACACCTATTTTTGTAATGTTTTGTAAAGTTTTTTAAGCAATTATATTTTACTTTAAAAATTTTTTAATACCAATTTTATTTTATGTTGAAGTATGGTTGATTTGGGCTTCCCTCGTAGCTCAGTGGGTAAAGAATCTGCCTGCAATGCAGCAGACCTGGGTTCGATCTACAGGTCGGGAAGATCTCCTGGAGAAGGAAATGGCAACCCGCTCCAGTACTCTTGCCTGGAGAATCCCATGGAGGGAGGAGCCTGGTGGGCTACAGTCCATGGGATCACAAGGAGTCAGACATAACTTAGTGACTAAAGCACCACCACATAGTTGATTTACAATGTTGTGTTAATTTCAAGTGTATAGCACAATAATTCACATATATGTATGTACACACATATATATTCTTTTTCAGATTCTTTTCTCTTGTAAGTTACAAATTAGGATTTTGAGATTAACATATACACGCTACTATATATAAAATAGATAACCAACAAGGACCTACTATATAGCACAGGGAACTGTACTCAGTATTTTGTGATAATCTATAAGGGAAAAGCATATATATTGCTTTTGGGGGGAGGGGCTGTGCCACATGACACGGTGGGATCTTAGTTCCCTGACCAGGGACTGAACCCATACCCCCTCCAGTGAAAGTGTGGGGTCTTAACCACTGGATCACCAGGGAGGTCCCTGTAGTACTTTTATAATGAAAAAGGCATATGATCAAAACAAATAACTGAAGAGGCGATAGCAATCCGGGGGTGGGGGAAGACACACCACTGCTCATCAGCCCTGATTCTGGCTGAGATGTTCAGGGCACAGATTTTCTCTGGTGTGACAAAATGGATCCTAGAGCCTGTCACCTGGGGTTATGGGGATGAAGTAAGTGTGGTAGCTGGGGCCCCACTGGAAACACAGCTAACAAACGAAAATCCAGGAGCAATCATGACCATTGTCACTGTTGTCCCTGCATCCGCACCCTCTTAGTGGAATTCCTGGGTGGGTGACTTCAGCTGTCCTTCCCCTTTAAGTCCTGTTGTCCAAATCAGATGTGTTCATCTAAGAACACCTTCCACCTTTCTACAGCTGCTCCCCTAGCTCCCTGGGGTCACATTTCATATCTTCTTGGTGCTATTTAATTCCCACTTGTCAGCAGTTCTAGATGAATCTTGCATGAAGGGCAAGATTCCCACCCCCTCCTGCTCCCCTCTCACCATGATACCAGGGCCTGGATGGGCCATGAGCAGAGCTGAGACTCACTTGTCCATAATTCCAGGGGCAGGGGCGGATCCAGTTCTTGTTCCCTTGATAGATGAAGCCATAATCATTCATGACATATTCCTGCCTCTGGGGTTCACTCTCCAGGTAGACAGCATCCTCTGGGGATCAAAGTGGGAGGACACAAGGCAGAAAAGTCACATCATCCTTCCCACGCTAGTCCCACTCCAGAAGGCCCAGGCCCATGGGACCTGAGCTCTGGGAAGAGAGCTGGGTGACTCCAAGAGGCGAATGTGTGTGGGGGAGACCCATCCCCACCACCCATCAACACCAGCAGTAGAGTCAACAGGAACAGAAGGTAGAAGTAAAAATAACCTTTGGTGGAATGTTTTGGTTTACAAAGCACCTTTACATCCTAGCCCCACTTCAAGGTTGGGGAAATAGGCTCAGGGTAATAAGTAACTAGTCCAAATCACACATAAGTAGAGAGAAATTTGAACACAGAGCCCATATTGAGTGCCTGCTTTTTCTGCTACACTCAACTAATCCTCGATGGAAATGAGCAAACTGGAGCCTAGGGGTTCCTCCCTAACTACCTACCTACTTACCTTCCTTTCTTCATTTTACCCTGTACTTCATTCTACAAATTTTCAATGGAATGTACTTATTACTCTTATAATGGAAAAACTCCAGTTAACTTTAGAATGTATGATGAAGGTAGATGTTAATAGTGGTTAGTGGTTGATTATAATAGTTTTCTTTTAAAGTAAAGATGACTTGGTTCATTGTTTTAAAATTCTGAGCAAGTAAATAAATAACAAGGCTTCTCTGTCCTGCTTGTTGGCGGTTGGGGGTGGATGCTGGGTGCATGGGATTGGGGAGGGTTTGCGGTGGCTATGGAGAAAGGGTCTGGAAACCCTTGAGCCTCGCTGTCTATGGTACTGACACAAGGGCAGTGGTGAGGGCATCCCGCCTTACCTGGGCACCAGGGATTGAAGAGCAGGATGAACTCCCCAAGCTGGTAGGCTGTGACAGGCCCCTGTAGGGATTTGATGTGAACCTTCAAGAGGTACCGACCCACAGCTGCCACAGGAGGGGCACACAGGCTCACCTCCAGGGAATTGGCCCCAATGGCCTGCAGTGAGGCGATCCAGGGGCTGGGGCCACGGTGACCAGCCAGGCTGAACACGGCTCGAGTCCCCTTGGGCAGATCTGGCAGCGGTCCTAAGAAGGAAGCAGAGCTGAGGAACTCTGCAGTGACCTCCCAACCCCCGATAATCGCCCCCAACAGACACACACACATAAACACACACAAATGGACCCTGCAAGCCAGCTGGGGTCCTCACCAGTCTCAGTCACAAAGATGATGTTGTCCAGGCCTGGCTGGAAGGCCCGGTTCCTGAAGAACAGGGTGATGTTGAAGGCCTGGCCCCGGCGAACAAGCAGGCGGTTGGAGCTGATCTCCTCCGTATGGTGCCGCACATTATTCCAGGAGCTCTGGAGGTCAGTGAGGGCCACTTCCAGCCCTGTGATGGGACAGCGAGGGCAAACAAAAGAGCAGGGTTGTGGGGTCTGGCCCGTTCTTGTCCACCACTTAGTAGTTGTGCAAACTTGGAAAAGAAACTGAGCCTCTCTGAGCTCAGTTTCTGAGTAGGTAAAATAGAATCTATATAACGAGGCTTTCAGGGTTTGTGTGAGGATAAAATGGACTTCCCTTGTGACTCAGACAGTAAAGAATCCTCTTACAATGCAGGAGACCGTGGTTCAATCCCTGGATCGGGAAGATCTCCTGGAGAAGGAAATGGCAACCCGCTCCAGTATTCTTGCCTGGAAAATCCCAGGGACAGAGGAGCCTGGTGGGCTACAGTCCATGGGATTGCAAAGAGTCGGACACGACTGAGCAACTAACGCTCAAAGAGGCTCCATGCATGCAAGTGTCTCTCCCTTACTTCTTTCCTCCCTACCTTCCCGGCTTCTGTGACCTTCTGTCCCTTTCTCCCATAAGGAGGCACATAGTTTTCTGCCCCTCTTTGACTCCTCTTGTAGGCCTGGCCAGATCTGACTGCTCCATTCAGTCTAACATGTCTCCAGCTTCATTCCTGCATCTACTTTCTTAGACTTCACAGTTTCCCTTGTCCCTGCGCCAGTCTCCGGCCCTGAGCAAGTGCCTGGGGTAGCTGCCCCAGGTTAATTGTCCCTGGCTTAGCTGGTATGTTTGAAGTAATTTGCTAGCTCTCTGACTACCACTAACGCTTTGCGCCCAGTGACTTGGGAGCTGAGAGCTGAGGACGGTCTCAGAAAGGCCCACTCCCAGCCTTCTGCAGCTTCCACTAAAACACAGACTGATCTCAGTGTTCTCCAAGTGTGCCTCCCCTAAAAGGGCTCCACTTCTGACTCCTGCATGTTTGGCCATGTTTCAACCTCAGTCCCCAAGCACCTGGGTTCATAGCCCTTAAATCACAGTTGACATCTTCTCAGTCTCTATCCATTCATGTGTCATGACTCCCTTCACTCCTTCCTTTAAAATATCGGTGGTGTTCATCTGTCCCTTTCCACGTGAACACAATTCCAACCTCCTCACCTCACTACTAGTGACTATAACAGCCTCCATTAGGTCTGCATCCTGTTTCTCCACATCACCTGCCCCCTAACACATCACCAGATTATCTCCCCTCAAGACAATTTGATCATTCCATTGTCTATTTGCTCTAAAAGTCCTGAGATACCCCCCATGCTGCCATCCAAAAGACACACTCTTAATGTGACACTCATGACCCTGCAGACCTGGCCTTAACTTATGCTTACCTTCTCACCTGTCACCCATCCCAGCACAGACCCTCTCCTTCAGCCAGTCTATCCCCAAGCAAAGCTCTCTCCCTGTCTGTGTATTTTGGTCCTACAAGAGCTACAACTCAGAATGTTCCCTCACTGTAAAGAATTTGTATAACTCAACAATAAAAAAACAATAGCTCAAATGAAAAATGGGCAACTGGTGTAAGCATTTCTCTAAAGAAGATACACAGAAGGCCAAAAAGGACATGAAAAGATGCTCAACAGAATTAGTCATTAGAGAAGTGCAGATGAGATAGCACTTCATATCCATTAGGATAGCTATAATAAGAAAAACAGTGTTGGTGGTGGGGATGTGAAGACATTGAAACCCTCATATGTTGCTGGTAGGATTATAAAGTGGTGCTTCAACTTTGGAAAACAGTTCTCAAAATGTTAAATGTTGAGTCATTATATGACCTGGCAATTCCTAGATACATATCCAAGATATGAAAAATGTATGTTCACATAAAACCTACACATGATTGTTGATTGCAGCTTTATTCATAATAGCCAAAAACTGTAAACAGTCCAAATGTCCATCACCTGCTTAAAAGATGAATGAAATGTGTATAGCCACACGATGGAATATTATTCAATCATATAAAAGGAAGGGTGAACGTACTATAACATGGATAAAAGTTGAAAATACTATGCTAAGTGAAAGAAGCTAGACACAAAAGCCCACGTGTTGTATGATTACTTTATAGGAAATATGCAGAATAGTGCATATTTCCTAACCCTAACCCTAACCCTAACCCTAGAGTTTGCTAGGGGCTAGGGGTAGGGGAGAATAGAGTATAATTACTAGTAGGTATGGGGTTTCATTTTTGAGGTGATGAAAATGTTTTGGAACTAGTTAGTGGTTATGCTTGTAAAACTTCATGAATTTAGTATAAAGAAAGCCAATAAATTATACACTTTAAATGGTGAGCTTTACAGTATGTGAATTATACCTCAGTAAGGCTTTTATAAAACAAATATGAATCAAATTGACTGTACCAGAATACCCTAATAGATGCTAAACTTTATCTTCTTAAACTTCTTTAACTTCGTTTGATTACAGTTAATGTGTACCTTTCTCATAAACTAGTTGTTGTTTTATTATTGTTATTATAAAAGAAATGTAAGCATAAAGACTGGCACATTGTAGATACTCCAGTGTTTACTAGGTTGAATGGAGTTCTCTGTTTTTTTATATAATCCCCTGAACTTCTTTTGTATTTCAGATTCAACTACCACCTGTTGGGTGCCTGATTACATGTGCTGGGCCATCTTCTAGGCCACTCTAGGCCAGTAATCTCATGGAATACTCGCTACAGTGTTGAGGAGATGAAATGTCAGTGTCATCCACGCTTGAAGATGAGAAAACCAAGATGTAAGTAGGCTAAATATCATACCCAAGGTCAAACCTAGGGTAACTGGCCCACATCCAGTGCCCTCACCATTACCCAACAGCTGCCACCCACTGCTGGCCTTCACTCATGTTCAGAAAGGATATCTGACCCACTGCCCCCTGGGAAAGCAACTGAGCTTTTTCCAGAAAAAAGAAGCTTACCCTTTTTAGAAACCAATTGCCTAGACAGGGATTGCTAACCGGCCCTGATTCAGGTTGGACATGTGACCCAAATTAATCAACAGCTGCAGCAGCATCTTCCTGACAGCCAATACTGGGGCCAGATTTCATCCTCCGGATGCACCGTGGGTCAAGTTAATATCTGCCTATAGCACAGGGATTATTCTTCAGTCCAAACATCAGATATCCAAATGGGAGATATCTTTAATACTGGACATTTTTATTCTCTTTGATGGGAGGGGAGAATGGGGTGAAATGATCAGGGAGGTAGAAGGGAAATTATTGGAAAAACTTTTAAAGTAATGGATCTCAAGATCTATCCTAGAGAAAAACTCTCACAGGAGCACAGAGAGGCACAGGTAAGAAAGTACACTGCAGCATTGCTTGTTTAATTGAAAAATGGGAACAGCCTGCACACCCACCAAGAGAAGATTGGGTACATAAATTACTTACAGCCATACTATGGAAATACTATACAAAGTGGAAAATACTGACGTAAATCTTTTGGTACTCAGAGATGTAGACAGAGATCCAAGAGATAACTGTTGAGTGACTAAAAAAAAATCTAGCTGTAGAAAAATATGTCCAATATGATGATACCATGGATATGCCAAGAAAAAGAAGAAGCCATACAAGCTAATTCTATGCATTACATTGAGCATATATACGTGAAAATGAATGTATAGACAGAAGACTAGTAACAGTGGTTTCTCTAGAAATGAGGCTAGGTTGAAGTGGTAGTCAGGGGTAGTTCGGGTAGTAGGTTTATCTGTAATTATTGCTTTATTTTACTCAAACTGTGTGTTCATTATACAGTATTTCTTGTATAATTAAAATTTATAAAACTTTAAAACTAAAATTTTAAACATAAAAATAGTAAATGAAGAGGAAGCTATTACATTTGTAGAGCTTAATTTAGCTCATTCTTATACATGGTTTTGGGGCTTCCCTCATTAGCTCAGTTGGTAAAGAATCTGCCTGCAATGCAGGAGACCCTAGTTTGATTCCTGGGTCAGGAAGACTCCCCTGGAGAAGGGATAAACTGACTACCCACTCCAGTATTCTTGGGTTTCCCTTGTGGCTTAGCTGGTAAAGAATCTGCCTGCAATGCAGGAAACCTGGATTCAATCCCTGGGTTGGGAAGATCCCCTGAAGAAGAGAAAGGCTACCCACTCCAGTATTCTGGCCTGGAGAATTCCATGAACTGTATAGTCCATGGGGTCGCAAAGAGTCAGACACGACTGAGTGACTTTCACGTTTCACTTTCATACATGTTTCTGACCAACCATTTAATCTTTGTAGCGGCTCTTTCTAGAGAGAGGGAGTTGATACAGAGAGAAGGGTAGTGATGAGAATCTGAGTCACAGATACTCTGGAGTGGAGGGAGAAGAGAAGAATGAAGATTCAGAGAATTCTAGAGCTAGAAGACAATTTTAAGATGATCTGGTCCAAGGCCCCTCATTGGTCCGGCACAGGGACTGGGAACTAGAGAAGTGACTCGTTCGGCGTCAAGATCAGCTCTGGCAGAGCGGGTAGGAACGCTGACCCCCTAGTCCCTGGCCCTGCCCCGGCCCACGGGGATGTGGAAGCAGGCCTGCTGACGCTCTGCTGTTTAGCTGTTTACCTGCCAGCCTCCACCTGGTCTCCTGGTTCTCAGGCTACCGATGAATGCTGCTGTTTCTGGAGCGTCTCTTCTTTTTGCCTCCTTCGTGACTTACTCCTTCCTCCCTCTGAATCCACCCTCCCCTGGACTTCCTGCAGTCTCTCCCTCTTCCTCGGCCCTGAGCTCCAGCAGCCCCGTGGGCTTTGCATACCTTCCGCCATGGTGGCTGCCCCTGGCTCCCAGGCTGCTCCGCAGAGGACAGCTGGGCGGCCTGGAGTGTCAGGAAACCGGTCCTGGTGTGTCTGCTTCCCCGTCCATCCTCCAGACTCCAGGAGACACTGAAGGCGGAGAGGCTGCCGCACTGCCACCTGCTTACTGGGCAGATCACAACTGGTTTTCTTACCTGCCCTCGGGTTTTTCTTGGCAGTGTTGCTTGGCTGAGAGGAAATATGGAGGCCAATGAACTGTCAGGGCCTTGTGCCATGTGGGCCTTTGGTAACTCTTGGGCAATAGGGCATTCCGGGGCTAGTACTGTGCTGTGACGGGAAGCCAGGTGGGAGAGGTGGGCTGATAGGGCCTCTAGGAGGAGGGAGGAGGCCTATGTCCCTGCAGGAAGGAATATCAGGGTCCCAAGACTATAGGTCACCTAAGAGAACTCTCCAGACTGGAACTCTGCTTGGCACCTGAACCCTCTCTTTTATCCTGAAGAGTCACTTTCTGGACATCGTGTGCAGACAGAGCCCACTCTTGGAATGACTTGTTGGTATTCGTTTTTTGGTGAAGATACTGTCTTGAGTGAGATCTGTCTGGTCCAAAGTGAAAGTCTTAGTCTCTCAGTCGTGTTGGACTCTTTGTGACCCCATGGACTGTAGCCTGTCAGGCTTCTCTGTCCATGGGATTTCCCAGGCAAGAATACTCCAGCCAGTGGGTTGCCATTTCTTTCTCCATGTCTGGTCCAAGGTCAATCTCAAATAAAAGCAGTAGGAGAAAACTTGGGAAGATTCTTGGAGGAGTTTGGGAAAACAGGTAAGAGGGCGGGAATGCCAGTGATGACCTTGATTCTAGTAAGACAAATACAAGTCTTTGGAGGAAGAAAAACACAGATGGGAGAAGAGAAATGGAAGGAGCAGGGAAGGGCTCCTCATAGGGAGTGGGTGGGATCCTCAAAGCCCCATGCTCCCACGTTGGCCCTACCTTTTCCTCCTATAGGACATTTTCTCCTGCTTCCCTTGCTTTCTCGGACCCTAAATTTCCCTCTGCAGGAACCTCATTTGCCAGCATCTGTCCACCCTCCTATCAGCTCTCTGTGTCCCCAGTCAGCTCCTACAGTGTGCGTATACACTTACATACACAATTGACTGTCTGACCCCCCCTGCTTCCACCTTCAGCCCAGAAAGGAACTCCTCCCCTCTCCTTTTCCTCCTGCATCTCTGGTCTTGGTGAGTGAGGACAGTGTCCACCCAGTCACTCAAGGGGAGACTCCTTATCCTTCTCTGTCTTCCTGCCCTCGCTTAGCCTAGCAGTCACTAAGCCCTGTCCAGTTCAACTCCTGGTTAATCCTAGTTAATTCCTAAAACCGACCCCTCTTGCCTGTGCCCTTGGCCCTCCCTTCATTGAATCCCCTAGTCTGAACAGCAACTCCTAGCCAGTCTCCCACCCATTCTTCCGAATGAGTCTTCTTCCAAACTTCCGAAGTAAGTTTTCTGAAGTGCCGATTCAACCAGGCTGCTCTCTGCTTTAGATCCAACAGACGGTGAAGTCCAAACTTCTTAATATCACTTTCAGAAGGCTTCAAGATCTTTCTCCTCATGCCTGAAGTCCAGGGAGGCCAAACCCCATCAGTTCTGGCCCCCCAGTTCTCCCGTGCATGCATTGCGCTCTCTCTTCTCTCTCTGAAATCTTCACCCCTCACTTGTCTACTTTCTGCATCCAAGCTCAAGCTTCCTGACACTCTTTACCACACCAGGTGCTTAAGGCTGCTTCCTTTTACATTCTCTATCAGTCTAATCCCACTTGACATTATAAATACTTACCTATCTTTCCCCCAGTTCCCCTTGAGGGCATGGCCTGTGTCTTATTGACATACAGGGCTTAATCATGATAGTGGTTAATAGTAAAACCACTGGAGAACTAACTAGTAATAGCTTTCAAAGAACTGTTTTGGTTTTTCATGTGCACTATCCCGCTTAATCTTCACACAGTTATCTAATGTCTTTAATATTGTGCTTCACAACTTACAGATACACTTTCTCATTTGATCCTCACAGCAACCCTCTGAGGGGAGGTAGGCAGGCACTGCTATAATTGTTGTTAGCATTTTGCACCCCGAGGGAGCCAGGACTTCATCCCAGAGTTCTTTGCTTTGTATCAGCACGGACCCCAAAACCCCCTGCCAAGAGGACCTGAGAACAGTCTCCGTGGACCCCTCAGGTCACAGGAAGACTAGCAGTCAGGAGCCAGGGTGCTTGTCTGTTTGGGCCTCTCTGTTCCACGGCCCCAGCACTTCTTGTGCCAGTTTATCTGGGGGTGCCGTTGCCTGAGCCATCCGGCCTCACAGGGGATTAGGGTGAGGACAGAGAGCCAGGGTCGCTCAGGCCCTAACCTCAGGGTGTGAGGTGGCAGTGGGCATGGACCCATGTCCTGGGGGTGGGACCTTGGAGACAGTCAAGCTTGTCCAAACGAGGTGGGAAAATGAAACCAGACAGGCTAAGCACGTGGAAACAAGAAAAGAGAACATTCAGAGTATGCTTTTTAAGCCAGCTTTTAGGTGGAGAGAGAGGAAATTATTTGAAAGGTCAACTGGGAAGGCCAAGGTGGCAATATCCCCACCTCCTCAGAGGCCCCGGGACACCCAGGAAGAATCCAGTCTACAGTCCCCCCTCCAGTGACACAAATGACCCAGCCAGGGAGCTCTATGCCACCAGACCTGCTGGGCGGGAGGGGCAGTGACTAAACAAAGGAGGACTGGCATTCAGCAGACCAGCAAGGTTTCAGATTTCTGCAGGTGCCAGCCCAGATTCCAGGTCCCCCGCCCCAGGGGAGGGCGGGAAGCCACCCGGAACACAGCAGGGACAAGCACTTAATGGGGACGGGCGTCGCTGGCACCCAGGGTGGGGTGCAGATGTGCAGGCTCCTGCCCTACCTGCCCAAAGCAGCCTTCGAAAGCAAAATAAATAAAAAGCAGAGAGGAGGAAGAGGGGAGGGGAGGAGGGTGGTGAGAGGAAGCAAGTGAAACTTCGGAGCCACCAAACAGGAGCAGGGAGGGGCGGCAGGTCAGGTCAAAGAGCCCACCCTGAGAACTCACAGGAAGGCGCTCTCTGTTCCTGTGCTTCTGGACTTTCTGTTTCCCCGCGATGGAGCTAGGTCTAATTGCAACAGTAACTTTAGCTTTTATTTTCTTATTGAGATATGATTGATATATAATATTGTATAAGTTTAAGGTGGGCTTCCCTGGTGGCTCAGATGGTAAGGAATCTACCTACAATGCAGGAGACCCGGGTTCAGTCCCTGGGTCGAGAAGGTCCCCTGGAGAAGGGAATGGCAACCCACTCCAGTATTCTTGCCTGGGCTATCCAAGGACAGAGAGCCTGGTGGGCTACAGTCCACAGGGTCACAGAGACTCGGACACAACTGAACGACTGATACACACACATGTAATGATGACTTTCAGAAACAGAATGAAAGGGGGGAAAAGACCAGAAAGATATGTGGCAAATGTTAGCAGAGATTTCTTTTGGGATGGGGAAGCGATCAGTGATTTTTCTTTTTTTTTCTTTTTCACTTTTCTGTTATTTCCCAATTATCTAAGATGAGCACACATGATCTAAAGCACTACAGGAAGAAAATACAAGAGTGGCTCCCTACCCTTAAAGTAACAAAAACACACCATGTGAATGAAGGAAGAGAAGCTGAGTGTGACTTGGAAAAGGAAGAAAAGATTCGGGACAGTGAGTGGGCGAGGGAGTAAGAAGGGGAAATATGGGGCCAGGGAATGTGAGGGCCTGTTTAGGGGGCAGCCTCTACGAAGTACTTCCCAGGCGTCCTGGGACCGCCCCGAGTGGGCCCTGCCTCACCGTCCCCAGGCTCTCAGGCAGCAGCAGCTTCTGCCTGGTCCCGGCAGCGTCACAGTCACTGTCCTCCCAGAATGCGTAGGCCCTCCTCCCCAGACCTCCCTCCAGCCTCTGCTGTGGACTTGCTGAGATGATCTAAATGGAGAGAACTGGGATCCAGCATTCCAGAGAGGCTGATTTAGAGGAGATCACATTGCACTCTCTTGTGGCCGGCGCCCTTCTAGGAGGAGAGAGAAGACAGGAAAGGCCTGGCCACAGAGGTCTATAAGCAGTAAGTAGCTTGTTAGCACAGAAAAAGAACATGGGTGATAAATAAAGCATTTTTATTGTCTCTTCCCAAGATGCACAGAGCTTCCCTTCGCCCCCAGGTAGGCCAGGAAGAGGACAGCAAGGAACAAAGATAAAACACACCTCCAGGAGGAAAGAGCAAGGTGGGCCTGAGGGGTGGGTAGGGGACTGAAAGGGCGTCTGGAGGTGGGGCAGGGGAGGAGCTGGGCAACTAGAGGGCCTGAGGAGGTGAGCATGAGGCTCAAGGAGCCCTGGCTGCAGCAACAAAGATGTCCTTGTATCCCTTGATCTCTTTGATCTCGTTGCTGCTGACGAGGACTTGGAGCTGGCGGGGTCCGGCTTTGATGGGGTAGAGGTCCACTTGAATTTCGATAGTGTGTCCGGCCACCAGAGTCCCAAGGCTGCGGGTCAAAAAGGGCCTGTTAGAGCCTGGAGTAACTGCTGGGGTGGGTGTTCTGGATTCTGCTCTTGGTCAGTAAGCACCTCCCACCCCACCCTATCCCACCCACACCACTGATCGACCTCAACCTTTTCTGGAGGAAGGTGGGAGCAAGGAGGCATCATCCAGGAGATGAAGGACCATCCTGTGACCCCATGAGACTCCCCTTAGCAAAGACCAGCAGGAGACAGGTGGGTGGCCCTGGGACTCACTCATTTGATATCTGCCCATTGATGAGGCCACTGCCTTCCAGCACCATTGTGCAGTGACTCAGAGCCACCGAGAGGGTGTTGGTGAGCGAGACGTGGACTTTCAGTGCCTTGCCCACCTCAGCCCGCTCAGACACCTGTGTGGGGAGAAGACAAGGATATTGTGGGGATGTGGCCTCATTTCTGCACTCAGCAGCAAACTCCATCCATCTGTTGACCACCAGGGACTACTTATTTAGGGGTTAAGATGCTGCAGGGGAGAGAACAGAAGCCCAGGGTATTCGTGGTTATCACATACCCTGGCCTGTCTTGGAAGCTCACAGTACTTCTGGAAGCCACCACCAATGGGGAATTGGTACCAAGTTGAAATCTATTCCCTCCCCATCATCTAGCTCAGGATGGCAATTAGATTTCAACTTTAAGTGCCAGCTCCAATCTGTTAGTTGTGACTGATAGGAATGCTGTGTTAAAAAGGATCTTGAGATTATCCTTCAATTAAAAAAAAAAAGATCTTGAGGACAATCCAGAGTCAGTGAGAGTTGTGATTGATTAGTAATGTCTGACACAGGCATGGGATAAGGCAGTGGTGTCATATGTGCCATCCATGTGCCACCAATGATGTCCTTCTGAGGCCAGGGTCCCAAGAAATGTTAATGGAAGAGCCCAGACCTGACCCAGGTGTTCCAGACCCCAGCAGGATCTTTCTCCCACTCTGCTCTGTCTCCATGTACATTAGCAGACCTACTCTAAGTTTTTCCAGGTGCACTCAGTCCATCACATGTGAGGGCTGTGTCATAGGGCAATCATGACTTTGGTCTGTGAGTGGGAGGCAGGGGTGCCATCCTACTCACTTCTTGAGCCATAGTGCCTAGCACAGTGCCAGCCATATGATGGCTATCTGGTGGACAAGTGTTGAATGGAAATGACTCGACCACCCAGATCCTACTGGGAGCGTGTTCTGGCTCAATCAGAGAATCACAGAAAAGGAAGAACACACTGTGGCTCCCCTGGAACTCAAAGAAAAGAAACGAGTCCTTTGTACTCTAGTGAGCGTGCCAGAGCTGAACAAGATCAAAATAGCTTTGGTATCCAGCAGAGTCATACGAATAATTCCATGGTTCCTTAGCAATGTGCTCAGTTGCTCAGTCACACCCAATTCTTTGCAGCCCCATGGACTGTAGCCTGCCAGGTTCCTCGGTCCCTGAAATTTTCTAGACAAGAATGCTGGAGTGGGTTGCCATTTCCTACTCTAGGAGATCTACCCAACCCAGACATCAAAGCTGTCTGTGTCTCCTGCGTCTCCTGCGTTGGCAGGCAGATTTTTTAACACTGAGCCACCTGGGAATCTCCTTCTTACCAACGGGGACCAGTTAATAGCCCAGTTGGCATCTGCTGTGTCTGCAGTGGATCCTGCTGTAACCAGGGCTCTGTGTGGCGGACAGGGCCTCACTTCAGCCCCAGGCTTGCGTCTGCTCTTGTGATTCTGCCCGGTGCCCCCACCCCCCACCGTGGGAGGCTGCCTGACGACCTCACGGCCCAGGAGAAGACTGTCAGGTGGCCAGATGGTTTATGACGTGGAGTCAGTCGGTTCCCATTCCCGTTGGGGTGGAGCATGCTATTTAGGCAAATCCACCAGGTGTAGAGTCAGGTGAGGGTTAGGCCGTGGGTGAGTCTTCAGGTAAGAGGGAAAAGTGGCGGAGGGAGGCTTCAGAGGAAGGAAAACCCTGGTGATAGGAGCTGGGCATCATCCCCACCCTCCTCCACTGACCCTTCCTCCACCTATATTCATTCCTTGTGCAATGGCCTCGCCCTTCCCTCAGGCCTCTGAACTGGAGATGTGAGGCTCACCTTTCATTTGTTTCCCTCTTCCGTGTCACCCCTGTCTTATCAGATGACCAGGAATTTGGCCTGAATCTCTCTCAAACCTGTCTACTCTACTCCATCTTCCAGACACTGCCTTTCTTGTCTCGTTGCCTTAAAATGCGTTCATTTCCACCTCACTTCTCTAGAGTGTCTTCCTGTATATCCTCCATAAAATGTCACCTCCTCTGGGAAGCCTTCCCTTTGCACAGAGCACAGAGACGACACCATACTGCACTCTAATCATCCATTTGGTGTCCAGAGCAGGGACTGTGTCTTGTTAGCTGCTGTACCCCCAGCCCCTGGGTTGGCTGAGTCAGAGGGCCCCCCAGCCCCTTCTCTGTCCAGATGCCTTACCTCAATAGATATGTGGGGAGGCTCTAGGGAGATATCTTTTAAGACCAGCATGGACTTCCCTGTCTCCTCCACTTTGGCGATGCCAGACACGCGGATCAGCTTTTCATCCGTCAGCTTGTTTCTGTAATTGTTGTAAGGTAGCGCAAGCGGCCACTGTATATCTAAGCACAGACAAAATGCACTTTGAGTCCAGAAATGGGTCTCAGAAAGAAAGAGTGAAAATGTGTATGTGTGTGAGAGAGAATGAGTGTGCATCTACATGTGTGTGTGTGTGTGTGAGAGAGAGAGTGCTTACCCTGCACCCAAGGGTAAGCTGAGGTCACTGCTGTGTTTCCCTGCTGGCAGCATCAGAGGTATAGTACCTGGCATTCAACCTCCTGTCAACAGCAGCTTCACTGCCTGATGTACGTGAGCATGAGTGTGTGTGTGTGTGTGTGTGTGTGTGTGTGTGTACTGGGGGTGACTTGTTCATGGCCCCAAGCTCCCTTCCCTGTAGATGCCTTTCCAGGCCTGCCTCATACTCACCCTCCCCAAAGTCCAGGGTCAAGTGCACTTTTTGTCTCCAGAGGGGCTCCCGGGTACCGCCGTTGTGCAGCAGGGTCTGTGCACAGAAGCCCACCACCAGGTGGATGGGCCCCTGGGGGTGGGCTCTGTCCGCCACCCTCCGGGCATGCAGCCTCAGCAGCAAGTCCTGGCCCCACTCAGGCTTCCTGGTCAGGTGAAGCTGCAGCTGTGCCAGCTGGCCCACAGCGCCCGCAGACCCCAGAAGATCTAGGAAGGGTGAAGAGGTCCTCCGCACACCCAGCATTTTCTGGGAGGCCTTCATAAACACAGATCGCTCCTCAGGGGATCCTGACAGAAAGGAGAGCCAGGAAAGACATCAGTGGGGAGGAGTCAAGAGGAACAATGACCTTCTTGGGGAAACAAGACACCCAGAAACTCCCAGACCCCCTCCCGAAGCCCCAACCCCAAGAATAGCTGCCGAAGGAGATGATACAGCCTCACAGCTGAGAACACGGGGATGGGTATTGCTGGCTGCTGGGCTCAAACCCTCGCTCCGTCATGGTCCCTTCACCTCTTGGTGCAGGGTTCTGTCATGTATAGCCCAGGGATATCTCCTTGCCTCATAGAGTTGCCAAAAATTGGGGTTAAATGAGTTCCTGAATATAAACACTGGACGCTATTCTTAGTTGTCTTTTGAGGTGGTTGGGTTAGGTGGTGATGGTTTACACATGAGAGTCATCTTCAAACCCCTTGCCAGGCAAAGCAAAGGAGGTTACAGCTGCCCCCCTCCCTGCAAACCCTGGGGTCCCAGGCACCTTCTGGGTACTTGTAGGAGCTGGTGATGTTCTGGCGCTGGTCTGACCCTACCATCTTGGTGCTGATTTCCTTCCCGATGGAACTGGTGTTATGGGCCAGGATTTCCTGGGCCTGGCCATCCTTCAGTAGCCAAACAACTTCATCAGCGTTCACCTCGGCATACACAAATGGGGTATCGTAAGGCAGATGGACCTCCCCTTCCCTGATGGCCTTCACGGAGGCAGGGCCACAGCGGAACAGCCCTGGGCAGGGAACAGGAGTTGTGGAGCACTAACTCGGCTGCTGACAGGTGGACCAGGGCCAGTGGGGCGTGGCCCTGGGAGGCAGAGGAGGGAGGTGGGATGGGGAGAGGCAGTGGCATCAATGACCCTCCTCCACACGGTGCTCTCCAGTTCCCACTAATTCATCTGATGCTCACAGCCACCCTGGGAAGCATCATCCTCATCTTCCCTCCGTCACAGGGGAGCAAATGACTGAGAGGTCCAGTGACTCACTGGCCCACCCAGCTGTCAACGGCGAAGTTAGACCCCTGACCCGAAGTTGTCTCTGCTACAACTTTGGAAAGTGGACGAAGTGGGAAAGGCATCACTCCCTTTTGGCCTCCTGCTCACGGGGTCAGTCACTTTGATTGGCCTCCCCACAGAGCCCAGGCCCTTCCACAGTGGTCTTCACTCACCGCTGCTGGTCTGCTGGGGAGTGGGGTCCAGAACCTGCCACCCATTGTATCCTGGAGGGAGATCTTTCCGGATCATCCAGCACTCATTCCAGACATGGAAATTCCTGCAGAAGGCAGTAAGGAGAAAAGGGCTCACATTTTCAGAGGATTTGCCAGGTATCAGACCCTATACTGAGTGCTTTATATCATTGTTTCTTCTATTTTTTTTTTTACATTTTATTTGGAAGTAATTTCAAGCTCACAGTAAAGTTGCAAGACTAGGATAAACACCACCCATATACCCAGTTCATCTATCGTTAGCATTTTGCTCCATTTGCTTTAGCACTGACTTTCTTTCAGATGGAGATTTCCTAGAATAGGGACCTTCCTTTACATACTCTTATACAGTTCTCAACTTCACACATTTAGTATTCATACTTTATCTACCTTATGGTCTATATTTCAGTGTTGTCAGTTGACCTAATTATGTCCTTTATGGCATTTTTTTTCCACCCAATGCAGGATCACACATTGCATTTAGTTGTCCAATACCCTTTATGTCCTTTGAACTGGAAGAGTTCCTCAGGCTCTGTTTTTATCACACTGACATTTTGAACACAGTCTTGATTGATTGATTTTATCAGCGTGGCCCTCATTTTGGACTCACCTGATGTTTCCTCATGATTAGGTTCAGGCTGTGTGTTCACAGACAGAATTCTACATGAGTGTATGTCCTCCCCAGATACACTACTGCTCATTGAGCCAGAGGAGCTCAGAGCTCAGGAGCTCAGCCCTCGAGGAGCTCAGAGAGGGAGGGAGTGCCAAGGACAGCAGCTAATTCTGATACAATTCAAAGGTCTTACCTGGAAACTGGCTGGAAACCAAAAACAGGAAATGAGATTTGGGATAGAAGAGAGGAGAAAAGGAACCAGGGGAAGCTACAAGAGATAAAAGAATAAAGGGACACAAAGAGACACACACAGATGCCAGCTGGGAGGGAGAGTGGGGCAGGGAGAGGAGAGGTCGAGAGAGATCAGAGTAAGTATGCAGAGACAGCTAGTCCTGGCTTTGCCCTGAGAGAGAAACAGAGAAATGTCCAGACAGACAGAAAGGCTCAATGAAGGAAGAGTAAGATGAGGTCAGTATTCAGAGGGCACACAATCTGTTCATTTGGTTGCCAAACTCACAATACATTAACTCATAGTCTTCTATGTCTGAAATGAGCTTGAGGTGATGATCTGATTAGCCAGAACAGCTTTCTGGCTGAGGACTTATTCTCTGAGCACTGGCAACAATGTATGGGGCAGTATTTCCTTAACGCCAGAAAGCATCAGGTCAGAATTTTCCTACCCTACCTGGAACGGAGCAGAGATCTGCAGGAGACAGTGCCCCTTACCATATTTTGTCTCGTTTCTGAGTTGGCAGCATCTCTGCATGTTGGTCATAGTAGGTGTCGATGGTCAAGTTCGCATCGGAGTTGTGTGCAGAACGGAAATTGGAAACAACACGGGTTGGAACACCTAAGCATCTCATTACTAAAGAGAGGAAAAGCATGGGGAATTACCAAATCCATTTCAAGCAGAATCACTGGTCTCACGTACGTACTTTCTCAATTTTAAGCTGGAGGAGACAAAAAGGCCAAGGTGCTTGCAGATCCGTACCTATACCTCCTTTATCCTCAGAGCACCGCACCCAGGCCCAGAAACCTTGTGGCTTACCTGTCCTATCCATGGTTTCCATTCCACCAGGAGAAAGAAATCACTTGAGGGTCACTTAAAACAATTAACAACAACCCAACTGATCATTTAGGGCTTTTCCCATTTAGCAGCTGTCCGAACCAAAAACAGAGAACCTACACATTTGATAATTTGAAAGAAAAAAAAAAAAAATGAGACCTGTGCTGTGGTCAGAAGAGAAGCAGTGTGACCTTAAGTAGATGGCTTAACTTCTCTGGGCCTTAGTGCTTAGCTTATATGTAACAAAATGGAGTTGGACCAGATGATTTTCAGTTCTGAAATTCTGGATCTGTAACTCAATTCAAATGAAAGGGTTTGAAGGAGGTAAGAAAGAAATCAGAGTACAGATAGAAGAGCAAGATAGATTTATAGAGATACATGGAAGACATCAGCAACAAAGGAAATCGTGCATGGAGACGGAGGGAATGACCATCTTTGATAAGACAACAGCACCCTCTTGTGGCTTCTTAGGAATCACACAAAGCAGACACTAGACTATCCTACTGCCACCCCCAGACACCGCTGATCAGGGGCAGATGAAATTAAGCCAAGAGCCAGATGTGACCTTTGAAACACAGGTCCCCACCTCTAAAGGCAAGGTGAGGAGTTTAGAGAGAGGTTTATCCCACCCCTAAGGAGCCTGGCATGATGCAGTGCATGGGGTCACGAAGAGTCAGACATGATTTAGCGACTGAACAACAATCCTTCTTAGTAGCAAATGGTGCCCATTGAGGCTGCTATGGGGATGCCAATGCTTTGAAATGTAAGAGGACTATTAAGATTGGCCAGACTTTTTGTTTCGATTCATTCAAGAGCCCCAAAGGATGCCACCTGTCTGCAATCACCTGTCCACTCCTAGCACAGCTCCTGGGCTTTTCACAAATCTTTGGCAGGGGTGAGAGTCAGACCAGGGCTGTGAGTGGCCAGAGGTAATTTGGCAGGAGCAGCTCTCCCCTCATGTGAAGGCTGTAGATTCTAGGGCCTGGCAGTGAAGAGGCCCGGGGGTGGAGCAAAGAGGCAGACCCAGACCTTCTCCCTCTTCACAGAGTCTAAAGGCCTGAGCCCTCCCCCTTAACTCCTGCCTGGTCAGGGACATCCCAGCCTAAAGCAAATCTGGCTGTACTGTGCGGAGCATTTTCCAGTGAACACAAATGAGCACAGTGAGGTCACTTGATTTCAGCACTCATATTTAAACCTCTCCGCCGTCTGCAGCACCTGTCCATAACTGCCAAGCTGTGTTGCCCTTCTCATAAAACTCTAGAACTTTGGCCGCCGTCTCTGCCCTTCCCACTCTGTGCTCCCTCCTTCTCCAACTCAGAGTCAGCATGTCGGTTCAGTAAACATTTCTCGAGCCTCACAGTGGGATGGGCAGCACTGTACCAGGTACCCCTGCCTCTTGGGGGAGGATAAGCAGGCACCACAGTGCTTTCCCTTTCCCTCATATTCACAGATAATCTGACTGATGACCTGGGACTAAATTATAAATAACTCATAAATGTATAAAACATGGATGCTCCTTAAGGGTAGTTAACAAAGTAGCAAATCTCTTAATTGTAACTCCTCAAGAATCTCTCAGTGGTGTTTGGGAGGCAGCTCTGCCTACAGGTGAGATCAGGTTTTCCCAGATCATCTGCTGGCACCTCACGCTCCCCCCAACTTGCCCCTGACCCCAGGCTCATCTTGAGCTGAGGAGCCTGAGCCAGTGGCAGAAAGAAGCCAGTTTTGCCTCCACTTTGGGACCAGAAGCTCCTCTATCCAGGTGACCATTCTAATAGTCTAACTGCTCCATCAAGGAGTCTGTGGAGTGATTGCAGCAGGTCAGCCCTTCACTGGATGTTGCAGGGTTCCCTGAGACCAGTGAGTGTGCTGTTTAAGAGCTGAACGTCCACGACTCCTTAGCCGTAGGGCTGTAGACAAGCCACAATTAACCGAGGTGAGGTAGAGACAATCCCAGCCCGACCTCAGAGGGTTATCGTAAAGAGTCAATAAGCTAGTCTGCATTCCCACCCCGTTCCCACCCCGCCCTCCTCACTCACCCGTACACATCACAGCTGCAAAGACCCAGCACTGCCCGTACTTCACAGGCTGCCCGCCCCTGGCCGCCCACTGCCGCAGGATGGCCACGCTGCCCGTCCACTCCAGGGGGCTGACCCCCCGGGAGTAGTCCTCTCCCCAGTTCCCCTGCAGCACGCCGCTGTCGTCGTTGCTGTTGATCTAAAGAGGACAGACAGATGAGTTTCCGCGGTGCCCCTGCTGGGGACGCTGGGGCGGGGCCGGGGAAGCTTCCGGTCTTACCATGGCGCTCACCACCCTGCAGATGTACACCACGTCGTTCCGCTGCGAGTAGTCTTTGGACGGGTTCTTTAAGAAGTACAGGCTCTTGTTCAGAATCTCAAAGCAGATATCTATGATGTCTTCTTCAAACTTGCCGGGGAAGTCACGGAAGAACAAAGAGAAGAGTAAAAACGTCTAGAATTCTGAAGCCAACTCAGTAGCACTGACTTTTAGGGATGGTGTATGTGTGGTGGGGGTAGGTGCTAAATATCAGACCAGGTCCTGCCTTCAAGGAGCTTACAAGTCAAGTTGGGAATGTGTGAGATTCAGGATTTGAAGAACTAACCTGTGTGTTTCTGATGGAAAATGCAAATGTAATTTAGAGAGATGAGAGTCAATTTAAAGGAGCAGAAGACTACTGGAGCTGCTGGTCTTGGAAAGACTTAAGTAGACAGGAAGAGCTCTAGGTAGGGCTGTTCACATGAGGTCTTTGGGTGCAATGGGTACCCGAAACAGGCTCAGAGATTTTCTTTCTGGAGGACTTGTGGGGTTAGGAAATGATCAGATGGATAAATGTAAGGCTAGGCATGTGAGGCGTGAGAAGAGCATGGACAGCCTTGAAGGCAGGTAGAGGGTTCAGCATGGATGGTGTGGGCACAGAAGACAGTGTAGACTCAGGACATACAACGTATATTTGTACATGCATCCTAACCCTTTTGACTATCAAATGCCCTGGTAGTTTTCTAAGTTTCAAAAATGTATACAGGTTGTTAGGGAACAGGAAACTGATCTTCCTCAGCAAGGCTCCCTGCTTCCTGCCCCCACCCCTCTCTCCCCTCCCAGGGTGTGTGGACAGGGCTGAGAAGACAGTGGGAGGCAGAGAGAAACTATCCTAGCCATGGCTGGAGGTGGAGAGTAGAAAAGTTGCCCGGAGTCAAAGGTCCCCAGCTGTGTACTCTAACTGGATAATTAGTGTTATTAAAGAACTGCATGTATTATTTCAGTTATAACAATGGATTGTGGTTTAGTTTTTCAGAGAGTCATCATCTTTTAGAACTGTAGTTGGAAGTATTAGTGAACTAAATGATGTGGTAATTTGCTTCCAAAAAATTCAGTGATGAGGTAGGAGGAATGGAGGGAAATATACCAGGGATCAGCAGTTTTTCTGTAAAGGACCAAATAATAACTATTTTAGCCTTTACAGGCCACAGGGTCTCAGTCTCCACACGCAATTCTGCCATTGTGGCGTGAAAGTAACTACAGATGATACCTCAGTGAATGAGCATGCCTGCGTTCCAATGAAGTGAAGTGAAGTGAAGTCGCTCAGTCGTGTCTGACTCTTTGCGACCCCATGGACTGTAGCCCACCAAGCTCCTCCATCCATGGGATTCTCCTGGCAAGAGTACTGGAGTGGGTTGCCATTTCCTTCCCCAATAAAAGGGTATTATTAGACACCAAAGTTGGAACTTCATATAATTTGCATGTCACAAAATATAGTCAGCCCTCTGTATCAGTGGGTTCCGCATCCATGGATTCAACCAATAGAATCAAAAATATTAGGGGAAAAAAATTCTGAAAAAAACAAAAAAAGAAAAAAAAAATTCTGGAAAATTCCCCAAAAGCAAAACTTGAATTTGCTGCACAATTCCAACAGCTATTTACATAGCATTTACATATTTTTAGGTATTATAAGTATCTAGAGATGATTTAAAAGTACATGAGAAGTTGTGCATAGGTTATGTGCAAATATTATACTATGCCATTTTATATAAGGGACTTGAGCATGCTTGGTTTTGGTATATGTGGAGGCATCCCGAAACCAATGCCCTGAAAATACTGAAGGATGACTGTGTTTTGCTTTGTTTTTTAATTTTTGTTTTTTGGTAGTTTGAAAAGTATGAAAACCATTCTAAGCTCTTGGGCCATGCAAAAACAGGCAGTGGGCCACAGGCTATAGTTTGTAAATCCTTGATACAGATGAAACAAGATTCACCATAAATTGATCACTATTGAAGGTAAGAGGTTCATGGAGGTTCATTAGAGTAGCCTGTCTACTTGTATTATGCTTAAAGTTTTTCATACAAAATATTAAAAACTGAGAAGAAAAAGCATTTCCCCTTCCTTCCTTGTGCCTCTCACTCTAGCACTACACACCCTGACTTCTATTAGTGGTACTTCACGAGCTAACAGAGTTGTCTAAGGCCCACTTCAGGTGACAGTGTTACCTGCCCGTAGTTCCAGGGCCAGGGGGTGATGAATCTTTCATGACCCTTGTAAACAAAGCCATAGTCCATCATGATATATTCCTGCAGCAGTGTTTCACTTGGCAGGTAGACGTCGTCCTCTGAGCAGTTAAGAGTAGCAGAGGGGACAAAGCCCCAAACCAAAAAATAAACAGTAATAAAATTAAAAAACAGTAACAACAGTATCTTCCTGGATAATCAGAGAAGCAATGGGTTGATGGCAATAGAAATCAAGACTGGGCTCCTTAAAAGTCTATGTGCTTTTCTAGAGGCCAGCAATATAATCTATACTTTAGAAAAAGATCATCTTCTCTTGGTTTTAAAAGCAGCAAGCTGATCTTAGAGATTTGGAAAATATGGATGATGGAAAGAGGACAATGAAGATCACCCCTTCCCACTACTGAGACACCCATCATTACATTTTGGTGTAACCTGTCTGCACTTTCTTTTTCTGCACATATATGTAATTAAGATCATATGTGTCCCATTTCCTAATCGATTTCATTTAACGTCAAGCCATGAACTTAATTTTATCATGCCATTAAAAATTCTCTGTGAAGGTGATTTTTAGTGAGCATATGGTAACACACTGCATAGATGTCCAGCAGTTTATCTTCGGGACTTTCTAAGTAGACCCTCACAGAGCATTCCCAATGGATCAGTTAGCATTACAACCTGTGAACACGTTATACCTGCACTCCAAGGGTTAAAAAGTAGGATGAAGGTCCCCAGAGGGTGGGTCGTGCTATGACTTGGGTCCTGAGAGATCTCCATCTTCAGAGAGTAGGGACCAATGACTGCACTGGGCGGTGTGAAAAGGGAGACAAAGAGCGAGTTGGCCTGAATGGTGAAGTCAGAAGCACTCCAGCCGTTGCCTTGTCGGGCCTGGGTGAGCAAGAAGGTGGCTCGGGTTCCCAGCAGCTCCTTGGGCGCTGGTCCTGCGTAGGAGAGAACAACTCTGCAGTGAGGCTCAAAATCTATGTGACATGATTGCTGGGGACCTGGAAGGACCCTTACCTCCTCCCACAACTTGCTAATCCTTTTACTGCCACTGGGTGTCCTTGGACAGACACTTAACATCTGTGTAGTGATGGTCGTGTCTGACTCTGCAACCCCATGGACTGTAGCTCACCAGGCTCCTCTGTCCACGGGATTTCCCGGGCAAGAATACTGGAGTGGGTAGCCATTCTGTTCTCCAGGGGATCTTCCTGACTCAGGGATCAAACCCAGGTCTGTTGCACTGGAGGCATTTTCTTTATCATGTGCATGCATGCTAAGTCGCTTCAGTCGTTTCTGATTCTTTGCGACCCCATGGACCATAACCCACCAGGCTCCTCTGTCCATGGAATTATCCAGGCAAGAATACTGGAGTGTGTTGCCATGCCCTCCTCCAGGGGATCTTCCTGACCCAGGGATTGAACCCACGTTTTTTATGTCTCCTGCATTGGCAGGTGCGTTCTTTACCACTAGTGCCACCTGGGAAGCCCCTTTACAATGTAGGCCTCAGGTTTTTCTGTTTTTATTCTGTAAGATGGGATCATAGTAGTACCCACCTGAAAGTCTTGTCATGGATTAAATGAGATAATGTGCATGAATTTTTAGCACAGTGCCTGTTGCATATTTAAAAGTTGTCTGTTATTATCACAATCTTAGTTGGCTGAGTCAGCCAGATCTTAAGTGGACTGATAGGGATCTGGGGGTCCCAGGAGAAGAGAGGGGAGGGTGGTTCAAAAAGGAGAGGCAGGGGCCCTGTAGATGAACTTTGCCTTGGGGAGGGGTGGGCTTACCTGTCTCAGCCACAAAGGTGATGGAGTCCTTCTTCGAGTGGAAGGGACGGTTGAAATGCAGCTGGATGGTGAAGGACTGGCTACGGCGCACGATGAGCCGCTGGAGGCCCATCTCCTGTGTGTGATGCTCCTGGTTGTTCTTGGCGCTCTGCAGGTCAACGGACCTGAGCTCCAAGGCTGCCACTGCGGGGTGAGATGGGGCAAGGGGACAGCTGTGGCTTCCTGGGCTCAGCATCCCCAACACTTTTCGACATTTCTGTTGCACCTGGCTCTGACTCGGTTATGATTGCTGTCCAGATCTTAGACCTCTGCACCCTGCTGCCTAGTTTCAGGACTCAGAGAGCAATTCAGCACTGTGATTCCAGTGACCTCTGAACCTAGCTGAAGAACTGGGGTCCCAGACAACACAACATTTTCAGATAACTGAAAGTTAACCCTTGAAGTGCCGTCTTGTAGTCTTAATCGCTTTTGCTGACAAGCTTTCTAAAAATTGCTCTATTATCCTGATGATAGAAGAAAGAGCATACTAAAATCTTGTATGAATTAAGTCAAAGACTGGCGGCTACAGTCCACAGAGTCCCAGAGAGTCAGACACGACTGAGTGACTAGCACTTTCTAAGTCAAAGAACTGACTGGAGGCTGGGACCTCAGCTACAGGCAAGTCTCTGCTTGAGGATGTGGGTGCAGGTGGGTACCACAGGGTTATTTACAGCTTAATTTCTTACTTCTCAGCCACGTTCCAGGGGGATGAGGGCCCTGGCTGCTGGCTAAGATGTATACTTAGTGTATAATCTTAAAAGTCTCAAAGCATAATAGGCAAGGTGCAAGATGTCACCATCTTGGCTGTGAGACCTTGAGCAAGTCACCTAAGGTCCCTGGACATCAGTGTCCTCAGCTGAAAAGTGGTGACAATGGTGTGCCCACCTCCTAGGGTCCACGTGGGCATTAGGTGAGGATTCACATGTAAAGACCTTAGCATGGTGGCAGGTGCAGGCTGAGCACTCAGTCATCAGCAGTTGCTCTTAGCACTGGTGACCTCGGGTTGTGTTTGCTTTGCTCTTTTTGCTGGTGATAAAAATTCATTCAGGCCTTTTCCCCCAAGTAGTACATCAGTTACCTCAGTGGTTCTAAACAGGGGAATTTTTGCCCCCTGGAGGACATTTGGCAAAATCTGGAGACATTTTTGGTTGTCACAACTGGAGGAGAGACTGCGACAGGCATCTAGAGGGTGGTTGCTCGGGATGCTGCCAAACAGCACCCTAAAGGAAAAACTCATGTTTGCTCCAGCCAGGATTTGTGCCATTTGCAATTTGAACTCCTTTTTCACAAAGGTTCTTTACAATTTCACTAAACGAGTTCACTTTGATGGTTTTAGCCTGTCTTTGTTACCTGGTTGAATTTTTTTTTTTGAGTCCTAATTCTTTCACCCAAACACTTTCTCTTGCCATCTGGGAACTGGCTAAACTCTCTTCCAGGTTGTCATCCACGTCTTTGGTCATATGATGATTTAAACATTAAGGGTTAAGTCCAAGGCCAGTGGAGTATTACCGTTGGAGCTTCCTTCCACCTTAACACTGAGCCATTAGGAAATACTCTGTAAGTAGAGTTGTTCAGCTAGCTGTGACTACATCTAATTCTTTATGTGAGGAAACTGGATTAGGTGTTTTGTTTTGTTTTCTTTTTTTTTTTTGGATTAGGTGTTTTTATATTTTCTTCACAGTCTAAAGTCAAATCCAGCTTTCATTTTGCATCTTTCTCACAAATTTGTCAAACATCTGGCTGAAAACAGAATGTGTACAATGCTCCCTTGACCTTCCCCCCCACCAGCCCAGTAACAATCTTTCCTTGAGGCAGATTCAAAGATGAATCACTGGATCAAATAGTACAAAGTTTTTCAACCTCTTAAATGTAACATAGGCACTTAAATAGTTATATTATTGGAACCAGAAAATTCAGGGCACAATCCAAGACAGATGACTGTGAATAATTAGACAGCATTTTGTAAACATTTCTAACCTATTAGTAGTTTGTGAAATCAATTGAGAGAAATGTGACCAATATTTTTTTTAAAGAGTAGAATAGAAAATATCACAATGCATCCTACATTAATTATATTCACTTAAAATAATTATGCATTTAGCTCACTAAAGTGCTTTTCATGTCAGGGAGACAGTGACTTCAGAGAACCAAAGGGAGGGCCTTCAAGAGAGGAAGCAAAGATAGCCAAGAGGATCAACAAGAAATTCAACAAAACAGAAAATCAAGCAGAATCAATTAGTAAAAAAAACTGTAAAAAACAACATGGTAACGCCCACAAGGCTGTCTCACCTTGGCCACCAGCCCACAGGGGTTAATGACGAGTAAGATTAGAAATAAGCCGCAGCTGCATGACTCCTGGTGCTTGACTAACACAAAGACAAGGATATAGAAGGATCAAAATATATCCCCATGTATTATGAGTCTTAAAGTGAATAGAGACTTTAGAGCAGCTGTCTGCTTGCAATGAGCTCTGAGGTGCTAACCTCTTGACCTCAGAGACATCAAAACACTTGGACCGCCCATGTCCCCCTCCATGTCCCCCTCGGGTCTTGGCTCAGACGTAACCATCACACAGGGACTTTCTTAACCACTGATCACGATGCTCCATCCTCTGCCCTGTGATCATCTGCCATCACAGCAGCCTTTTGCCTTTCTGCAGAGCACACTTCATAGCATCTAGAATCAGTTTCAGGAAGCAGAAACCTTGGCCATCTTCTCACCCCTGGGCCCCTCCCTCATTGCCTAGAAGGAACCATTGTTCCTAATTGCTGATAATTGCAGCTGATGTTCGCTGAACGCTTACCACATGCTAGGCACTGTCTGAAGCATTTGCTGTGTCTGAAATCATTTCCGTTCTCTCAGCCACTCTGGGATGGAGGTGTTCACATTGTCGCTGCCATGCAGCAAGGACAGAGCTGGGATCAAACCCCCACAGGCTGGCTCTAGAGCCTGCCCCCTTAACCTCCACAATCTCCTGCCTTCCCTGGTGGGTGCTCGGAGATGTTTGCGTGGATGGATATGTGTGAAGTACAAGAATAACCTGGCGGGATGACAGTGGGGCTGTAGAGAAGGAGAGAGAGAGAGGCCTTCGAGGGCAGCAGGGCCAGGATGAGGAGTGGCTTGACTCCAGGCTGAGATGCTGCTATTTGCTCAGTAGTAGTGTGTGTAACGGAGAAGGAAATAGCAACCCACTCCAGTACCTTTGCCTGGAAAATCCCACGGATGGAGGAGCCTGGTAGGCTACAGTCCATCGGGTCGCAAAGAGTCGGACACGACTGAGCTACTTCACTCACTCACTCAATTTGTGTAACTCTCCCTAATGGGAGGATAAAATGTTACACCTTTTTGAGGGCAGTTTATCAACATTTCTTATGAAATGAAAGAATGCCTTGAAACAAATTCCTCTGATCCACAAATTCCTCTTCTAGAAATTTTTCCTAAGAAAAATCATAATTTGTGTGTAAAAGTATAAACATAAGGATATTCAGTGCAACCCAAATATCCTACAATAAGAACTGGATGTTGTTGTTCAAGTTGCTAAGTTGTGTCCAACTCTTTATAAGCCCATGGACTGCAGCATGCCAGGCTCACTGTCCTTCACTATCTGTCTCCTGGAGTTTGCTGAAACTCACGTCCATTGAGTCGATGATGTCATCCAACCATCTCATCCTCTGCCACCCTCTTCTTTTGCCTTCAATCTTTCCCAGCATAAGGATCTTTTCCAATGAGTCAGCTCTTCACATCAGGTGGCCGAAGTAGTGAAGCTTCGGCTTCAGCATCAGTCCTTCCAGTGAATATTCAGGGTTGAGTTCCTTTAGGTTTGATCTCCTTGCAGTCCAAGGGACTCTCAAGAATCTTCTCCAGCACCACAGTTTGAAAGTATCAATTCTTTGGTACTCAGTCTTCCTTATGGTCCAACTTTCACATCCATACATGACTACTGGAAAAACCATAGCTTTGACTAGACGGAACTTTGTTGGCAAAGTGATGTCTCTTCTTTTTAAGATGCTTTCTAAGTTTGTCATAGCTTTCCTTCCAAGGAGCAAGTGTCTTTTAATTTCCTGACCACAGTCACTGTCCACCGTGATTTTGGAGCCCCCCACAATAAAATCTGTCACTGCTTCCACTTTTTCCCCTTCTACTTGCCATAAAGTGATGGGACTGGATGTCATGATCTTAGTTTTTTGAATGTTACATTTTTAGCCAGCTTTTTCAGAATTGAATATGTAAAGTTTATCCCTCTCATCCTAATGTAATCAACAAAAGGACAAAGGATATGGGGAAATAATTCATGCAACTTTAGAAAGCAACACAGAAAATTAAAAAAAAAAACTATGTTAACAGATTAACTGCAGGTGGTAAAATTATGGGAAATTTTTCTTTCCTTTGAGTTTTTTTCTGTCAGCCCAGCATTTGCTTTGAACATGTATTCCTTTTGTCTTTAAGGAAAAGTGTTGCTTTGATTAAAGGCAGGTTTTTGAGGAGTGTCACAATCACAGCTGTGCTTCAGAATTAATCCAGACCAGAGGGAAACAAGACTAGGCTATGAAAAAAAAAAGACTAAGCTATGAAGGGCAGTAAGAATTCTATTGCAATAATCTAGGCAAAAGGCTAATGAGATCTCGGCAAAGGCATTGGTAGGAAGAAAGGAGGAACCACCCTGGTGTATGCGAGGGACTGGTGGCCACAGGCACGCAAGCTGGTAAACCTCTGGTGAAATACCTTGACTTCTTGGGCCTCCTAAGGCCTCGGCTAATTTGGATGCAGACTAGGGCAAGTTGAAAGAATTCACTGCCCACAATGTCCCAGGCAAGCAGGCTACTAATAAAGGTCAAGAAAGCTCCAGACAGAGGTAGTGAAGGGGACCAGACGGCCCCTGGTATAGTCAGCAGAGGGAGCGGACACCTGCCATTGAATGTCAGGTGGACTCAGCTCCTTTACTTCTCCTGCCTTTGTCCCTGCAGTTAGTCCAATTCTCCATCAACGTCTTTTATTTTTCCACTTCTCATTGTTATTGTCAGTTTGGGACTTTGATTAACACTTCATTCTTTCTCATCTCTTCCCTTTTAAGAAATATGAAAGGGCACTTCTGTGTGAGAGCTTACAAAGATTCCTATGTGATGAGATTACCACTGAGCATTTCTGTATAAGGATGAAAATGTCTCACTACCTAAAGATGCAAGTCTAAATTCCTTAGCCAAGCAGTCAAAGCCCTCCACGATGGGGTCCTAACACATGTATCCAGCCTTACCTCCCCACAGCCCATAAATAAACCGTACTTCCCCTGTGTGTATTGGGGCCTCCCAATAGATTGAGCCCAGCTTTACCTCTGGATGGGCCTGCCCCTCCCCACCTGTGTGTGTCCGCATTGTACCCATTCTTCAAGCAAACTCAGCATCCACTTCCTTGTGAATCCTTCCCTGTTATTTTAGGATGGGGAGCACCTGTAACAAGTTTCATATCTTGCTGACATTTACTGAGTGTTATTAAGCACCAGGCTTTATGTGTGTTATGCATTATCTCTCTCTATCCCTACAACTACCCAACAAGATATTACAAATTCCGTATTATGGATGAACAGACAGAGGATTCAGGAGGTTAAGTAACTTGCCTGGGATCACCTACCTAGTAGGTGGCAAAATTGTCATTTAAACCTAGACAGTTTGATTGTAGAACCTAGTTCTTAAGTTGGTTTGGAGGTTTTCACTTTTTTTTTACTTTCCAAATAAATGACTATTGTGCTTTATTCAAATAGAAACATAACATACAGACCTGAGAGGAGCAACTCCGGTGGAAGAACTGGGGTGGGGGTTCCCTTGACTGCCCTGTAGAGCCCTGTGGGTCTGAAGAACACAATGGAAACTGCAGTCCCTCTTAACCTCCTCATCCTACATTGCCAGCAAATCAAGGAAGAACAAGGTCCAGCACCCACCTGGTCTGTTGCCCTGCTCTTCAATGTCTTAGGCTTTGAACCACTTGTCTATCAGTTAATCATGTCCTACTATGTCGTTTCTTTGAAACATTGTTTTCATTTAATGGTGTCTAGGTGATTATATTGTTTGGTTACTTCCACTCAGTACTCAGCAATTCAAATGGCTGCTGGCAGGAGAAAGCATTACTCGACTGGCTGTACAAGTTAAATTATTAGGTCTTTTACAGCAAATGTAACAAAGGATGAATATCCATTATATATAAAAGTTGCCATAAATATTAAGAAGTCTTGCTATAATCAGAGAAATGCAAATGAAAACAATAATGAGATTCCATCTTTGATCCATTCAGAAATGCTTAAAAGAATAACAATCTATTTTGTGAGGGTATATGGAAATGGACTGTCTCCTATATTTCATATATGGTGTGAGTATAAATTCATACAGACTTTTTAGAGAAAATTAATTGATACTGAAGGGTAGCAGATTATGTCATCCCCAAATACACCACTTTAGGATAAAGATTATTTTGAGCCGAAGGCAATTGAGAAGCAGCAGATAAAAGAAAAGCTCTCTGCCCTCTGCTATTTGCCTAAAAGCAGGACTTAATTTGTGAAGGCTCCCCAGGCTTCCCCAGCGGCTCAGTGGTAACGAATCTGCCTGCCAGTGCAGGAGATGCAAGAGACGCGGGTTCGATCCCTGGGTTCGGAAGATCCCCTGGAGCAGGAAATGGCAATCCACTCTAGTATTCTTGCCTGGAAAATTCCAGGGACAGGGGAACCTGGTGGGCTATAGTCCGTGGAGTCGAAAAGAGTCAGAAACAACTGACTGAGCACGCACACCCCCCTCCCCTCTCTACGAGGAAGGACAGAAGTTAATCACCAGAGACAGCTCTAGACCCTCATTAACCCAGAGATAGCCCCAGAGGAATCTATATAACAATGTATTAACTAACCCTTATCTTCCATTAGTTCCCTCCTATAATTTACCTTCCAACAATCTACTGCCCTAGAAACTCAAAGTCCTTCTCTTTTGTTTTGTCCTTTTGTCATTTTGTAAAAATGTATGTTCTCTTGTTAACATGATGTATAAGCCCAAGTTCTCACCACTCCTTTGAGTTACTCATCACAGAGTGCTTCTTTGTACATGTGCAGTGCACATGTTAATAAACTTTTTTTCATTATTTGTCATTTGCTGATCTAATTTATAGGTCCCCAGCCAACAAGCCTAATTGGGAGAGGGAAAAATGTTAAGTTTTCCCTCCTCTACAAATATCCATCAAAACTTAAAGTGGATATTGTATTTGGTCCAATAGTTCTTCTTTTAGAAATCTTTCACATAAATATTTGTATACATATGCAAAGTTATATCGACAGGGGCATGTATTGCAGCATTGTTTATAAGAGAAAAATATTGGAAACAATCTAAATGTCCAGGAATAAGGCATAGTACAAAAAAATATTTATTAAAGAAATTGTATTTATATGCCCAGAATGGAAAACTGTAATTATTTAGACCAATTGATGAACCAATATGCACCAGCCTGCAAAGATTTCCAAGATATATGATTAAGTTTTTTAAAAAGCAAGTCATCAAATAATATATATTATATAATCTTATTGTATAAAACAATTTTATATAACCTAGTGTTATTTAAAAGCAGTTAGCCAAATTGTTGACAGTTCTTTCCAATGAGGAAGGAGGAGGATTGGGAGTACGTTGTACATAAAAGGGGACTTGGGGATTTTTATCCTAAAATATGAACTTTTTACATTTTATAACAAGCATTTTTGTGTGTGTGTATTACTTGCTTAGTTAAAGCATAATATGTTAAAAGATAATATAACATTTTAGGCTTACAGTAATTGGGGATAGCCGAGGGGGGAAATACCCTAGAATTTAGCACAAAAGTACCCTGGAATCTAGCATAAGAACAAGTCTCTGGAGAAGGCTCTACTAAACTCTGGCTTATATAAAAATACCGTGCGCTTCTCTAATTCCTAATGGTTTATATAATTCCTAATAGTTTATATAATATATAATTTAGAACACAGCTTTAAGAAATGCATACTCCATCTTAGTGCGCTCCCCTGGCAGGCCCGGTGAGTCTGTCTGCCAGGCTGACCTGGCCTGCCAGGCCTTCCTTCTCAGTCCCAGCAGCAGAGTGGCTACAGCTCTGAGGGGGCCTGAGCTCAGGAGCCAGGACAGCTCTGTAAGGAGCAGCTGGAGCAGGAGAGATCTAGGATCCTGGAGGTGGTCCTCCCTCAGCTCCAGAGTCAGCCATGGAAACGACCTCCCGAGTACCAAAGGCACCCTGTGGGCCTCCTCAGACCTTCCAAAGTCATTCCAGTCCCAGGATGTTAAAGCAAAGATGGTCCATAGCTTCAAGGTTAAGCTGAATCCATTCAGAAGAGAAGGAATAACTGTATGATTGTGCCAAGGTCTGATCGAAGATGAGGAAACAGGAGGAAGGGGGCAGATTGAACAAAGGAAGAGCATCAATTCAGGGTCTCCTGTCTCTGCTGTTCTCCTCCTACCCTCTCCAAACGCCTCCCTTCTCTTGACTTAGCACCTCAGAAAAGTCAGATTCCCAGTACTCACCCTGATCCATCTCCCTCCTTCTGTCAGCCAAGGCCTTTCAACTAATCAGCATTAAGACTCTAGACCAACTTGGCTCTCTAAACATTTAGTCATCTCACTAGAACCTTTCCCTCCATCCTGAGGCGGGTGGGGCAACCATTTCCTCCTCCTCCTCCTAGTACTCCTCCTGTTCTTACGTTTCCCGTTGTTCCGGGTACATCTTAGCTTAAGGAAAAGAGCTTCTGTCGAAAGCCTTTTTTAAAATTGCAGAGGGATTTGTTTCTGAGGTCTCCTTTTTAAGCTGAGAGTGAAGTGATGTGGAAGGCAAGGTGTGGTTTGGATCTGTCACTTTCTGCCTTTGTCACTTCAAGGCTTGGGACCCAATTCACTCTAAGTCAAGGAGAGAGATGAGGAAGGAAAGGAGCTACCCTCTGGAAGGTTATTCACGAATAGCCATAGGACCAGAGGACTTTGCATCTTGCATCTTTAATGAGTATATTAAAATGGTGTATTATTGTGCTATTGGTTAAAAATGAAGCTGACAAACTTTCCAAGGACAAGAGGGAATGCCTATAACATAAGGATAACTGGAAGAAAAAAGCAGGAAAGAAACAATGCAGCTTATTCCAATGTTGTAAAAGCTGTTATTTGTGCAGGTGGACCCATTTTTAAAAGACAGAAGTAAATACCATAAACTGCTCTTTTGTGAGAGCAGATTGTGAATGATTGCGATTTCTTGATTTATACTTTTCTTAATTAAACAAATCCACAGTGCGAGGGTAGGTCTTCCCTGCTGGTTCAAATGGTAAAGAATCTGCCTGCAATGCAGGAGACCCAGGCTTGATCCTTCGGTTGAGAAGATCCCCTGGAGAAGGGAATGGCTACCCACTCCAGTATTCTTGCCTGGAGAATTCCATGGACGGAGGAGCCTGGCAGGCTACAGTCCATGGGGTCATAAAAAGTCAGACACAAATGAGTGACGAATGCACACACATAGTGCAAAGGTAACATGTTTTAATACGGGAGGGAAAATTTTTTTTTTTTTCTGTACCACTCAGTATGTGGGACCTTAGTTTCCTGGCCAGGGATTAAACCCATGTCCGCTGAAGCAAGCACAGAATCTTAACCACTGGACCATCAGGGACATCCCAGGAAAAAAAAAATTTTTTTTTTTTTTTTTTTAAGAAAAAGTGAGAAACATAGGAGGAGGACCATGGCTGGAGATCTGGGCCTGAATATTCTACCAGACTGACAGTTTAAAGAGAGAAGCAGAAGCATCCAGTCAACAATCCTGGAGGAAGCATTTAGTTTGGTAAAATAATAGTGATGCAGAGAAAACAGAAAGATATTTACATATTTACTGATCATTGTCCAAGGTATGTAAGAGGCGCCTAATTGCCTGGGTTAATCTGTGTGATTCATCACACATTTCTGTGCCTATTATAACGAAAGCTTTCTGTCCTATCCTTTGCCTTTTTAAAATGTGTTGAGTGTGTTAAGGAAATAGTCCTAGTTGGATACACTGAACTCACTTGTGTTGGAGGGTGGTATACATTTTGGTAAATTTCCTTCTCGTTATTTTGTCTATGCTGAAATGGTTTGTTTTTTTCCCATAGTTGCAGTCATCCTGTATTTTAAGATAGAACTTGTTTAAAGTGACAATTTCCATATAAGACAATTTGCCATTCTACTTGAAAATATGGCCTTAAACAATATAATGACTTTTGCCTTGTAAAATAAGCTTTTATACTTTTAAAACTTATTTGTTATTTATTCAAACCCTTCAATTCTTATTTGGGGGCTTAAGTGGGAAAAGAGGTTTTCCTAAAATAACTATAATATTTTTATCCAGGTTAACCAAACAAATTCCATTTTGTCAATCCTGTTGGCCCCATTAAGACTGAGTGTCCCAATTTCCAGTACTATTTTCCTTCCCTCCTTCCTTCATTTTTATAAGAACTGATGACTGTGATGTTGATGGCATCATTTTAGCAGTCTTGAGGCACACGAAGGTATTAAAAGCTGATCTTTAACCTCTTGTTTAATATGTTGGTGGAGATAAAACACACATAAGTATTCTCTACAGAGGACCCTGCCCTGAGTAGCAGGGTCAGAACCATGGGGGTCTTTTAGGGAGGAGCTCAGGAAAGGCTTTGTGATATGTGAGCAGCCACTGGTCATGAAGGATGAAGAGGATTTGAGAAAAACAGAGAGACAGAGAGAGAGAGGTGGTATGAAAAAGAATTTCCAGGCCAAAGGCACAGCTTGAACAAAGAAGGAAAATGGGGAAGGATAGGGCTTCTTCTGAAACTGGCGTGGGAATTGTCTGCATCGACCAAAGAGAATAAAAGCAAAGGGTCAGAGGCTTGGAGTTTCAAAATTGTAAAAAAAAAAAAAAAGCTGTTTTTCCTTCATTGCTTTAGAAATTAGAGTCTTCTTGATGCTGGTGATTAGTTTTAAAAACTTAACATCACCCATCAAATTGAGCTCTTGATTACTCCCAGCTTTATTTATTACACTACTTACGCCAGCTTCTTCATTCTTTTTTTTAATTGAAGTATTATTGATTTACAGTGTTGTGTTAATTTCTGCTGTATGGCAAAGTGACTCTGCTATACATGCATACATATACATTCTTTTTTCTATTCTTTTCCATTATGCTTTATCCCAGGATATTAAATGTAGTTCCCACACCAGCCTCTTATATGTGCTGTCACTCCACCTGGAATGTAGCCAGGTAACTATATGGGGCAACTAATTTTTAATTAGGTTATAATCAATTGATTAAGTTATGATCAATATTCATTAGTTTTTATGGCCCAGAAATACCACTTCTGCAAATATAGTTGGACGAAACTGTAATTCAAAAAGATACATGCACCCCTATGTTCACAGCAGCCGAAACATGGAACCAACCTAAATGTCCATCGATAGATGAATGGATGAAGATGTGGTACATTATACAATGGAATACTACTCAGTCATAAAAAAGAACAAGATAATGCCATCTGTAGAAACATGGATGCAACTAGAGATTGTCATACTAAGTGAAGTAAGTCAGGAGGAGAAAGACAATATCATATGATATCACTTATATGTGGAATCTAAGACACGGCACAAATGAACTTATCTACAAAACAGAAACAGACTCACAGAGAACAGACTTGGGGTTGCCAAGAGGGAGGCAGGAAGAAGAGGGATGGAGTAGGAGTTTGGGGTTGGTAAGTGCAAACTACTATATGGGGAATGGATAAACAATGAGGTCCTACTGTAGGGACCTAATGTAGCACAGGGAACTATACTCAGTCTCCTGTGATAAACCATAATGGAAAAGAATACTAAAAAGAATGTATATAGTGTACAACTGAGTCACTTTACTATACAGCAGAGATTGGCACAACACTGTAAATCGACTATACTTCAATAAAAATAAAATTCGTGATGGTTTTGCAAATCATGTTCTTTGACCATATTATATTCTGTTTATAGATTTTTTTTTCCCCCTTAAAGACTAATGCCCAACACAGTCAAGTTTTACATTTGGTTTCAAGGGGAAAAAAGCCCTTTAAGCATAGAATCATTTCTGTGTTGATAAAAGACTAACCTCTATTAGGGTTAATCCACTCGATTTGTCCTACAAGACAGCAAGCTCTGAGATCTTTAACTCTAAAATAAATACAGACACATTATAATCCTCTCGTGGCTCCACACCCTTAATATGTGTTTACTGGGTTCTCCACTTGAAGATCCTGCAGTCACTTCAGATTCAGTATCTTCAAAATTGAACTCGTTAGCCCCACCCATCCCCCAGAAATTCATATAATTTCTTACTCATCTTTGTAAATATTACAAAATTTCGTTAGTTGTTTGGAACCTTCTGTTTGAAGGTCTTGTGACCAGCTGGAGAGAACAGAGGTGTCTGAATTAGGGAAGCTGATTTAGGGTACTGCTCCAGCCCTTCTGAGATTGTTTGGCTTTATTGAACCTTGAGCAAGGAAGTACTGATGAGAGCTTCAGCCCTGTGTAAAATGGGGCTGAGAGAGTAGTGCTCAGTTCATGGAATTCCTTTGAGAATCGAGTGGATGGTGTTTGTGGAAGTGTTAAAGTGCTCTCCAAACATTAGCCAGTTTCACTGATAATAGCAATATTTATGATCCTTCAGATTGTGCGATTCATGTTGCGTGAAAGACCACGTGGCAAGATCTGTTGCTAAGATGCTCAAGGAGACATTCATGACCACAGAGAAATTGTCATAGCCAAGTCCAGCCTCTCAATCTGTCTTGTCAGTACTCCTGGCTAGATTATTCTCAAGGGAACTGAGGAACCCATGGATAAGTAAACTGATTGGATCATGCCCTTGCCTCAGACTTGTCACTGGTTTGTATTGCTCCACACGTTCTGCCACCACATTTACCCTGACCAGATCTCCATCTGTATTGCCCTCAGTTCTACCTGATTTCTGATTTTTTTTGGTGGTTTGCTCAATTCCCAAATTAAAGTCTTTCTCCAAGCCATGCCCTTCTCTGGTCACACTTTCTACCTACTCTCTAGGTCTCAGCAAAAATGTCAGTCCCCACAGAAGCTTTTTCTAACTAGCTGAAGCCCCACACTTACTCTCTTGAAACTCTTGGATCCTTCTTCACAGCACTGATCACACTCTGAATTTGTCACCCCCTCAGACTTTTCTTTCTGTGTGTCATCTGGATGATCCCACCTGATTCAACTAAGCCCGCTACAAAATAGCATTTTCTGTACTATCTGAATTAAAACAACACCAGTCCTTTCCCTATGAAATCAGCAGGAAGTCCAAGAAATTCCTGGGATCCCTTCCCCATGAGTCCTAGAGCATCCCCAGGGTTGCTTACTGTTTTCCAGAAATCCTCCTGCTCTCCTGACAGCTGGTGCCTGCTTGAAGACTTGGAACTCGGCCTCACTCTTTTCAAGGATGAATTAGCTGGCTCTGCCAGGCTAGAGGTTCTTGACCAGCTCCATAAACCTGGGAGGATGGCAAAGGCCTTCAGTTATAAGGCAGGGAGGGTGGGGCAGGAGGGCTTAGTGAAATCAGCCACGCCTACTTGGGATCAGTTCCTGAACCCCTGCTGCTGAGTCTAGGTTTCTATCCAGACAGCCCCTTCCTGGTAATGAGCTGCACCTGTCTTGTCCTCACTTGCCTATCTGATCTCAGTCTGGACCACTCCAGGCCATCAAACTTGTTTTAATAACAACTAAACATCCAAGGGGAGTTAGTCATAGTTGGTCCCTGGGTACCTTTTCTTCCAGGATCTTCTCTTGCCCTTCAAAAATGATGGAGGAAGAGTAAAGGAGGAATTTTGTCTAAGCAGCTAGAACCGGGTTGGAGGTTATGCCTAGCAGACCCATCCGTTTGTCCAGCCAAAAATATTTTTATTCTTTTATTAGATATGTTAATCCCATCAATTATGCTACAATCATTTTTTGTTACATCTTCAGGCTGCGCATCATCTGATTTCCTCTACTTCTTTCCATTCCCACCCCAAAGCAAACATTGTCAGATCAGTTCCCTGCTTAAACTCTTCCATATCTTCTTATTCCCCTTAGAGTAAGATCCAAAAGATATAAAGCAGTCCCCAAGGCCTTGCCTGTTCCAACTTCTGTTTTCCTTCTCCTCTCTCTCTGCTTTAGCTATCCGTTCATGTGACAAATCTTTGCCAAGCATCTAAGTGCCAGGTGCCGGGGATACAACAGAGAATAAGACTGATGATGTCTCTGCCCTCGTGGAACTTAGACTTTAGTGGGGGAGACCACATTTAAATTTAGAGTCAATGAACAATGAAGTGAATGGATAAATAGACAAAATATACTCAGGTGGGGATAACTGCTCTGAAGAAAAACAATAAACAGGGGGATGAAAGAGAGAATATTTGGAGACAAGATTCTACTTTAGATATTGATCTGAAGCTAAGTGACAAAACAAACCTATTTGTTTGAAAATAGGGGCAGGAAGCATGAAGTTCAAAGGCCTTAGGGCTGGAAGCCGGGGTGCAGGGAGTATAGGGGTAAAAGAGGTGGCGAACTTTTGTAGGAAAAAGGCAGCCAGTGTGACGGGTAAGAAAGGTATGGGGAATGACTGGACGGGATCAGTGAAAAAGGAGGGGCCAGATCTCACTGTAAACTAAGGGTAGGAGTTTGGGATTTCCTCTGAGCTCCCCTGGTTCCTTGGGCACATCTGCTCTAAGCCTTCTGACATATATTTGCCTGGATTGTTCTCCCCTCTGTGGTTCTCCTACCTAACTTCTCCTCTTTCTCAGATCTCCAGCTTAAACATCCCTTTCTCCTGGATGACTTCTTTGATAAATGTTCATGTAATTTGCATGCATTCAAGTAATTTGCATGTAATTTTCACTTATTCATTCCACAAAGATTTATTGAGTGCCTGCAGTGTTTCAAACATTTCATGCAAAGATGGGCACAACAAAGGACAGGAAAGGCAAGGACCTAACAAAAAGCGGAAGAGATTAAGAAGAGGTGGCAAGAACACACAGAAGAACTATACAAGAAAGATCTTCATGACCCAGATAATCACAAAGGTGTGATCACTCACATAGAGCCAGACATCCTGGAGTCTGAAATCAATTGGGCCTTAGGAAGCATAACTACAAACAAAGCTAGTGGAAATGATGGAATTCCAGCTGAGCTATCGCAAATCCTAAAAGATGATGCTGTTAAAATGCTGCACTCAGTATGCCAGCAAATTTGAAAAACTCAGCAGTGGCCATCAGACTGGAAAAAGCCAGTTTTCATTCCAATCCCAAAGAAGGGCAATGCCAAAGAATGTTCAAATTACCATACAGTTGTACTCATTGCACATGCTAGCAAGATTATGCTCAAAATCCTTCAAACTAGGCTTCAGCAGTACATGAGCCAAGAAATTCCAGAGGTACAAACTAGATTTAGAAAAGGCAGAGGAACCAGAGATCAAATTGCCGACATCCACTGGATTATAGAAAAAAGCAAGGGAATTCCGAAAAGACATCTACTTCTGCTTCATTGACTATGCTTAAGCCTTTTACTATGAGGATCACAACAAACAGTGGAAAATTCTTAAAGCGATGGGAATACCAGACTACTTTATCTGTCTCCTGAGAAACGTGTATGCAGAACAAGAAGCAACAGTTAGAACTGGACATGGAACAATGGACTGGTTCAAAATTGGGAAAGCAGTACATCAAAGCTGTATATTGTCACCCTGCTTATTTAACTTATACACAGGGTACATCATGTGAAATGCTGGGCTGGATGACTCACAAGCTGGAATCAAGATGGCTGGGAGACATATCAGCAACCTCAAATGCAGATGATACCACTTCAGTGGCAGAAAGTGAAGAGGAACTAAAGAGCCTCTTGATAAAGGTGAAAGAGGAGACTGAAAAAGCTGGCTTAAAACTCAGCATTCAAAAAATGAAGATCATGGCATCCGATTCCATCACTTCATGGCAAATAGATAGGGGGAAAGTGGAAACAGTGACAGGTTTTATTTTCTTAGGCTCCAAAATCACTGTGGACAGAGACTGTAGCCACGAAATTAAAAGATGTTTGCTCCTTGGAAGAAAAACTATGACAAACCTAGACAGTATATTAAAAAGCAGAGGCATCACTTTGCCAGCAAAAGTCCGTCTAGTCAAAGCTATGGTTTTTCCAGTAGTTAAAGCTATGGTTTTTCCAGTAGTCATGTATGGATGTGAGAGTTAGACCATAAAGAAGGCTGAGAGCCAAAGAATTGATGCTTTCAAACTGTGGTGCTGGAGAAGACCCTTGAGAATCCCCTGGACAGCAAGATCAAACCAGTCAATCCTAAAGGAAATCAACCCTGAATATTCATTGGAAGGACTGATGCTGAAGATCCAGTACTTTGACCACCTGATATGAAGAACTGACTCATTGGAAAAGACCCTGATGCTGGGAAAGATTGAAGGCAAGAGAAGAGGGTAACAGAGGATGGTTGAATGGCATCATTTACTCAGTGGACATGAGTTTGATAGTGAAAGACAGGGAATCCTGGCATGCTGCAGTCCATGGAGTGGCAAAGAGTTGGACATGACTCAGTGGCTGAATAACATCAAATGTTTCCAAGGGTTTCCCAGGTGGCTCAGTGGTAAAAGAATCTGCCTGCCAAGGCAAGAGTCAGAAGAGATGCTGGTTCAATCCCTGGGTCAGGAAGATCCCCTGGAGGAGGAAAATGGTAACTCACTCCAGTATTCTTGCCTGGAAAATCCCATGGACAGAGGAGCCTGGAGGACTACAGAGTCGCAAAGAGTCAGACACGACTGAATAACTGAACACGCATGCATGCATGCATGCTTCAAGAGGACCTCGTCAGTCTGGTGAAGGGTGAAGGGTGAGGACAGGAAAACCAAGAGGTGGTTGTCCCAAGAAGCCAAACAAAGAGTGTTTCAAGAAGCAGACAGTGCTTGTTGGAATGAGGTGCTGACAAGTCACCAAGTAACACAAAGTCTGAAAACTATCCATCAGTTTGTGACATAAAGACTATTATACCTTAGTGAGAGATGTTCATAATGTGATGGGGGAGAGGAAAAGATACTGGAGAGAGTTGAGGACTGCATAAGAGGGGAGGAAATGGAGAAAGTGAATGTGGGCAAAGTAGGAATTGACTTTCTTTCCTTTTGCCAGGCTTTACCTTTGTTCTTTTAAAAATTATCAATGAAAAAAAATAAAAAATAAAAATCATCAATGAAGGAGGAATTTCAGTATGTGGGTAGGTAGAGGCCAGTTGAAGGGGATTTTTTCCCACTGTCCCTTTATTTTCTATTCAAAACCATATTCAGTAATATTTAAATGTGACCCACCTTTGTTTCAGTCCTCTGTGGATGAAAATTCATGTTTTTTCTCCCTTTCCTTTTCCGAATGTTCAAGTGGACCCCATACTTTATGGGAAAAGAAATACACAGGATTTCTTACACTAGGTGATTCCTTCAAAGAGAAAGTAGAGACAGAAATTATTTATAGATATAACATTGGATCTAATACCATCTAATTCCCTCATTTGAGACCTATCATAGGCAAGACTTGCATTATTTGTAATTTTAACATGAAAGAGCAGGTTGGCATGATTTGGGTAGAAATTTCTTACCAGAATTTTGGAGCAATGTTACATATTCTGCTTGTGGCAACATGAGAAATCTGTCATCTGAATAGATGTGGCAAATTTTAGTTTAACTTGCTTTTGTTTTTTGTTTCCAAAAAAGTGGAGAAAACTTCTCAACAAGATAAGATGATTTTCAGGAGAATATGAGGTATATAAAGGGCAATTTGCCCAAGAGTGTCCCCAAATAACAGCTCTTTTAAGAAGTTTGGTTGTGAGGAAGAATAGCATCTGGAGAGGTCAAAGGAGGGATTTCGCCTAAAGTTGGAGGATTGAGCATGACTATGTGCTAATGGGAAAGAACGAGTAGGAAGGGATTGGCTACATGATAGAGGAAAGAGAAGGAATAATCCAGGAGCCTCAAACTCAAATGTCTAAGGGGCCAGTAGGTGACCTAAATGAATGATACAGTGGGAAGTAAGAAATGGAGAGTGGCAGAAACTGCAAGACTCTGGAGAGCACAGGCTCCTTCTAAATACTGGCCTAAGGCACAGGGGTGGCCTAGGGGTTGATGGAACTGTTCTTGATGGTCATGGCAGTATACACACAAATATATGTCTTGATCAAAACTTGTGGAGTTATAGACTAAAAAGGAAAGGTTTTACCTTCCATTTTCCCTTATTTTAAGTGAAATAAAAATAAAAGGAAAAAACCTATATAGGTCAAGCATAGGATATGTCTGTGGGCCACAACATTGTTTTATGGCCTCTGGAATGTTTGAGAGGATTGTTGTTCAGTCGCTCAGTCGTGTCTGACTCTTTGTGATCCCATGGACTGCAGCACACTAGGCTTCTCTGTCCTTCACTATCTCCCTAAGTTTGCTCACACTCATATCCATTGAGTCAGTGATGCCATCCAATCATCTCATCCTCTGTTGTCCCCTTCTCCTCCTGCCCTCCATCTTTCCCAGCATCAGGGTCTTTTCCAATGAGTCAGCTCTTCCCATCACATAGCCAAAGTATTGGAGCTTTAGCTTCAGCATCAGTCCTTCCAATGAATATACCGGGTTGATTTCTTTTAGGATTGACTGGTTTGGTTTCCTTGCTGTCTAAGGGACTCTCAAGAGTCTTCCATACCACAGTTTGAAAACATCAATTCTTTGGTGTTCAGCCTTCTTTATGGCTCAAGTCTAACACTGAGAGGATAAGGCTCCTTAAAACATATGAGGAAGGGGACCCAGATGTCTGGTGGAGAGATTTGCTTCAGATGGAGGAGGGAAATGGTCTCCATGGTAACGGGAGGACCTGTAGTAAGGGAGTGAAAGCAAGCAGGTGAATGTCCGCAGGAATCTGAGGGATTTTGGATTTGATGCCTTCAGTTTTGCCAGTGAATCAGGAAGCCCAGTCATCTGTTGACTCTGTGGTGGGAAGTGGAAAGTCACATACTGGAGAAGAGTAGCGATCGTTTGATACAGACACAGAGATTTCAAAATGGAGTAGGGGAATGGAGTAGGGGAAAAATGATAGGATTGTCAGGCAGAATTTCAAGCCCTTCTGAGGTTGGTGGTTATACTAATCAAGCTTGAGTTCAGCTGGAAATAACAAGAAAAACACACCAAAATAATGATGTCTTTAAAAAAAAATCAAAGTTTATTTCTCTTTCACACAAAATGTGTTTTGTTTTTATTTTTTTTTATTTATTTATTTTTTTTTCCTCCAGTGGGTTTTGTCATACATTGATATGAATCAGCCATGGATTTACATGTATTCCCAATCCCGATCCCCCCTCCCACCTCCCTCTCCACCCGATTCCTCTGGGTCTTCCCAGTGCACCAGCCCGGAGCACTTGTCTCATGCATCCCACCTGGGCTGGTGATCTGTTTCACCATAGATAGTATACATGCTGTTTTTTTGAAACATCCCACCCTCACCTTCTCCCACAGAGTTCAAAAGTCTGTTCTGTATTTCTGTGTCTCTTTTTCTGTTTTGCATATAGGGTTATCGTTACCATCTTTCTAAATTCCATATATATGTGTTAGTATGCTGTAATGTTCTTTATCTTTCTGGCTTACTTCACTCTGTATAAGGGGCTCCAGTTTCATCCATCTCATTAGGACTGTTTCAAATGAATTCTTTTTGACGGCTGAGTAATATTCCATGGTGTATATGTACCACAGCTTCCTTATCCATTCATCTGCTGATGGGCATCTAGGTTGCTTCCATGTCCTGGCTATTATAAACAGTGCTGCGATGAACATTGGGGTGCACGTGTCTCTTTCAGATCTGGTTTCCTCAGTGTGTATGCCCAGAAGTGGGATTGCTGGGTCATATGGCAGTTCTATTTCCAGTTTTTTAAGAAATCTCCACACTGTTCTCCATAGTGGCTGTACTAGTTTGCATTCCCACCAACAGTGTAAGAGGGTTCCCTTTTCTCCACACCCTCTCCAGCATTTATTGCTTGTAGACTTTTGGATAGCAGCCATCCTGACTGGCGTGTAATGGTACCTCATTGTGGTTTTGATTTGCATTTCTCTGATAATGAGTGATGTTGAGCATCTTTTCATGTGTTTGTTAGCCATCTGTATGTCTTCTTTGGAGAAATGTCTGTTTAGTTCTTTGGCCCATTTTTTGATTGGGTCATTTATTTTTCTGGAATTGAGCTGCAGGAGTTGGTTGTATATTTTTGAGATTAATCCTTTGTTGCTTCGTTTGCTATTATTTTCTCCCAATCTGAAGGCTGTCTTTTCACCTTGCTTATAGTTTCCTTTGTTGTGCAAAAGCTTTTAAATTTCATTAGGTCCATTTGTTTATTTTTGCTTTTATTTCCAATATTCTGGGAGGTGGGTCATAGAGGATCTTGCTGTGATTTATGTCGGAGAGTGTTTTGCCTATGTTCTCCTCTAGGAGTTTTATAGTTTCTGGTCTTACATTTAGATCTTTAATCCATTTTGAGTTTATTTTTGTGTATGGTGTTAGAAAGTGTTCTAGTTTCATTCTTTTACAAGTGGTTGACCAGTTTTCCCAGCACCACTTGTTAAAGAGGTTGTCTTTTTTCCATTGTATATCCTTGCCTCCTTTGTCAAAGATAAGGTGTCCATAGGTTCGTGGATTTATCTCTGGGCTTTCTATTCTGTTCCATTGATCTATATTTCTGTCTTTGTGCCAGTACCATACTGTCTTGATGACTGTGGCTTTGTAGTAGAGTCTGAAGTCAGGCAGGTTGATTCCTCCAGTTCCATTCTTCTTTCTCAAGATTACTTTGGCTATTCGAGGTTTTTTGTATTTCCATACAAATTGTGAAATTCTTTGGTCTAGTTCTGTGAAAAATACCGTTGGTAGCTTGATAGGGATTGCATTGAATCTATAGATTGCTTTGGGTAGAATAGCCATTTTGACAATATTGATTCTTCCAATCCATGAACACGGTATGTTTCTCCATCTGTTTGTGTCCTCTTTGATTTCTTTCATCAGTGTTTTATAGTTTTCTATGTATAGGTCTTTTGTTTCTTTAGGTAGATATACTCCTAAGTATTTTATTCTTTTTGTTGCAATGGTGAATGGTATTGTTTCCTTAATTTCTCTTTCTGTTTTCTCATTGTTAGTGTATAGGAATGCAAGGGATTTCTGTGTGTTAATTTTATATCCTGCAACTTTACTATATTCATTGATTAGCTCTAGTAATTTTCTGGTAGAGTCTTTAGGGTTTTCTATGTAGAGGATCATGTCATCTGCAAACAGTGAGAGTTTCACTTCTCTTTCCTATCTGGATTCCCTTTTACTTCTTTTTCTGCTCTGATTGCTGTGGCCAAAACTTCCAACACTATGTTGAACAGTAGTGGTGAGAGTGGGCACCCTTGTCTTGTTCCTGATTTCAGGGGAAATGCTTTCATTTTTCACCATTGAGGGTGATGCTTGCTGTGGGTTTGTCATATATAGCTTTTATTATGTTGAGGTATGTTCCTTCTATTCCTGCTTTTTGGAGAGTTTTAATCATAAATGAGTGTTGAATTTTGTCAAAGGCTTTCTCTGCATCTATTGAGATAATCATATGGTTTTTATCTTTCAATTTGTTAATGTGGTGTATTACATTGATTGATTTGCGGATATTGAAGAATCCTTGCATTCCTGGGGTAAAGCCCACTTGGTCATGATGTATGATTTTTTTGATATGTTGTTGGATTCTGTTTGCTAGAATTTTGTTAAGGAGTTTTGCATCTATGTTCATCAGTGATATTGGCCTGTAGTTTTCTTTTTTTGTGGCATCTTTGTCAGGTTTTGGAATTAGGGTGATGGTGGCCTCATAGAAGAGTTTTGGAAGTTTACCTTCTCCGCATTTTCTGGAAACGTTTTGAAGTAAGGTAGGTTTTAGAATCTTCTCAATATTTTGGTAGAATTCACTGTGAAGCAATTGGTCCCTGGGCTTTTGTTTTGCTGGAAGATTTTGATGACAGTTTCGATTTCCTTGCCTGTGATGGTCTGTTCAGATTTCTATTTCTTCCTGGTTCAGTTTTGGAAAGTTAATACTTTTCTAAGAATTTGTCCATTTCATCCAAGTTGTCCATTTTATTGGCATAGAGCTGCTGGTAGTAGTCTCTTATGATCCTTTGTATTTCAGTGTTGTCTGTTGTGATCTCTCCATTTTCATTTCTAATTTTGTTAATTTGGTTCTTCTCTCTTTGTTTCTTAATGAGTCTTGCTAATGGTTTGTCAATTTTGTTTATTTTTTCAAAAACCAGCTTTTAGCTTTGTTGATTTTTGCTATGGTCTCTTTAGTTTCTTTTGCATTTATTTCTGCCCTAATTTTTAAGATTTCTTTCCTTCTACTAACCCTGGGGTTCTTCATTTCCTTTCCTTCTCTAATTGCTATGTGTAAGTTAGGTTAATTTATTTTGGTTTTTCCTTGTTTCTTGATGTAAGCCTGTAATGCTATGAACCTTCCCCTAAGCACTGCTTTTACAGTGTCCCATAGGTTTTGGGTTGTTGTGTTTTCATTTTCATTCATTTCTATACATATTTTGATTTCTTTTTTTGATTTCTTCTATGATTTGTTGGTTATTCAGAAGCGTGTTATTTAGCCTCCATATGTTTGAATTTTTAACAATTTTTTTCCTGTAATTGAGATCTAATCTTACTGCACTGTGGTCAAAAAAGATGACTGGAATGATTTCATTTTTTTTTTTTGAATTTTCCAAGACCAGATTTATGGCCCAGGATGTGATTATTCTGGAGAATTCTGGTGCCTTGGAAAAAGGTGAAGTTGATTGTTTTGGGGGTGGAAATGTCCTATAGCTATCAATTAGGTCGTAGCTGGTCCATTGTTCGTTTAAAGTTTTGTGTTCCTTGTATTATTTTCTGTTTATGACTTCTCCATAGTTGTGAGGGGGTATTAAACTCCCACTATTATTGTGTTACTATTAATTTCCTCTTTCATACTCGTTAGTGTTTGCCGTACATATTGCGGTGCTCCTATGTTGGGTGCATATATATTTATAATTGTTATCTCTTCTTCTTGGATTGATCCTTTGATCATTATGTAGTGTCCTTCTTTGTCTCTTTTCACAGCTTTTATTTGAAAGTCTATTTTATCTGATATGAGTATTGCGACTCCTGCTTTCTTTTGGTCTCCATTTGCATGAAATATTTTTTTCCAGCCCTTCACTTTTAGTCTGTATGTGTCTCTTGTTTTGAGGTGGGTCTCTTGTAGACAGCATATATGGGGGTCTTGTTTTTGTATCCATTCAGCCAATCTTTGTCTTTTGGTTGGGGCATTCAACCCATTTACATTTAAGGTAATTATTGATAGGTGTGGTCCCGTTGCCATTTACTTTGTTGTTTTGGGTTCACGTTTATACAACCTTTCTGCATTTCCTGTCTAGAGAAGATCCTTTAGCATTTGTTGAAGAGCTGGTTTGGTGGTGCTGAATTCTCTCAGCCTTTGCTTATCTGTAAAGCTTTTGAGTTCTCCTTCATATCTGAATGAGATCCTTGCTGGATACAGTAATCTAGGTTGTAGGTTATTCTCTTTCATTACTTTCAGGACGTCCTGCCATTCCCTTCTGGCCTGGAGGGTTTCTATTGATAGGTCAGCTGTTATCCTTATGGGAATCCCTTTGTGTGTTATTTGTTGTTTTTCCCTTGCTGCTTTTAATATTTGTTCTTTGTGTTTTGATCCTTTGTTAGTTTGATTAATATGTGTCTTGGGCGTGTTTCGCCTTGGGTTTATCCTGTTTGGGACTCTCTTGGGTTTCTTGACCCTTGAGTGGCTATTTTCCTCCCCATTTTGGGAAGTTTTCAGCTATTATCTCCTCGAGTATTTTCTCAATGGCCTTTTTCCTTTTTGTCTTCTTCTTCTTGGGACTCCTATGATTCGAATGTTGGGTTTGATGGTACGCCGTTCACATTGTTCCAGAGGTCCCTGAGGTTGTCCTCATTTCTTTTGATTCTTTTTCTTTTTCCCTCTCTGCTTCATTTATTTCCACCATTTTATCTTCTACCTCACTCATCCTATCTTCTGCCTCCGTTATTCTACTCTTGGTTCCCTCCAGAGTGTTTTTGATCTCATTTATTGCATTATTCATTTTTAATTGACTCCTTTTTATTTCTTCTAGGTCCTTATTAAACATTTCTTGCATCTTCTCAATCTTTGTCTCCAGGCTATTTATCTGTAACTCCATTTTGTTTTCAAGATTTTGGATCATTTT